>NC_091811.1:64547500-64865500 GCF_041296235.1 Equus asinus | reverse complement strand
CAACCACCATGGAAAACAGAATGGAGTCTCCTCAAATAATTAAAAATAGAAATACCATATAATCCAACAATTCCACTTCTGGGTATATATCCAAAGGAAATGAAATCACTATTGCGAAGAGATGTCCGCACCCCCTGGTCATTGCAGTATTATTCACAACAGCCAAGACTAAAAACAACCCAGGTGTCCACCGATGGATGAATGGATTAAGAAAATGTGGTATATACATACAATGGAATATTATTCAGCTACAAAAAAAGAAGGAAATCCTGCCATTTGCATCAATTCAGATGAACCTTGAGGGCATTATGCTAAGGAAAATAAGTCAGGCAGAGAAAGACAAATACTGTATGACCTCGTTTATATGTGAAATTAAAAGAAAAATGAACTCATAGATACAGAGAACAGATTAGTGGTTACCAGAAGCGGGGTACAAACTTTCAGTTACAAGATGAGCGAGTCCTGGGGGTGCAGGTACAGCACTGAGACTACGCTTCACGACACTGTATCGTATGTTTGAAAGTTGCTAAAAGAGTAAATCTTAAAAGTTCTCACCACAAGAAAACAATTATAACTATGTGAGGTGATGGATGCTAACTAAACCTTGTTGTGGTCATTTTGCAATATTCACGAATATCAAATCATCATGTTGGGCGTTGTAAATGTATACAATGTTTTATGTCAGTTATATCTCAGTAAAACTGGGGGGAAGAAAACGGTTCTAGGATGGAGGTGGAGAGTGGTGCACAGATCCTGTAGGAGTCCCATGACCTGACCCATTTCATAGGATTCACTCTGGCTGCTGGCCCCTTCCTCAGCCCTATTTTTCGTTATGGCACCTGCCGCTGCTCTGCCTCACTGCTATATACGTATTTGCTTCCCGTCTATCTCACCAGCTCAGAGTCTGCTCCCAGGGGCAAGGGGCGTTTTCTCTCCTTTGTCTCATGGACCCTGGCACCTGGAGTAACGCCTGACAGCGCGGGGACGATTTGCTGACTGGCTGAAGGATTGAATGCTTCGCCCACCCACGTGCCTTGCAGGGTACCAATAAATATTCTAGGGAGCACGCGTGTAGGTGTGCGTGCGTGCGTGATGACCTGTGTGGGGACAGTCACAGCATCGCCACACGGTGATCACCCGAGAGAGGCGCGAGGAGGCAGCCTGGAGGGCCCGGACTGCAGGGGTGGGGGCGCGAGAGCAGAGCGCGGAGGCTGAGCTCTGACCCCACGTGGCGGGGCGGGTAGGAGAGGGCACCGCCCAGGCCAGCAGCCAAGCTTGCTTCCTCTGCATCCCATGCCAGGACTCAGGAAACAAACGGGGACCTAGACGCCCATCGTGGACACGTGTCTTCTGAGATAAGACACTGGATCTGACACCAGTCGAATGTTTCAGGCAGGGAAGAAACAGGCCCACCCAACAAGGGTTGCCCGGGGGCTGCGGCTCTCCTGGGGTTCAAACCCGAGGCCAACACACAGTCGGCTCTGCTCCGCTCTGCCCTGCGCACGGCTGCAGGGTCACCGGAACCGCTCCGGGCAGGACTCTCGGAGGGCAGGCCCGGAGCTGGGGCCCACCCTGGACAGCGCGGCTCGCCAAAGACTCTAGGAAGAACTACCTTTCTTTTTTTTTTTTTTTTTTTTGGTCATTTAAAAAAAAAACCACAGGCTCATTTGTACATATTTCCAAAAAACTTCTTAGAACAGAATTTTTTCAAAAAATCACTCATAATCCACCACCCAGGAAGACCGCTGTTAACATTTTGGTGTCTCTCCTTCAAGTCTTTGTTTTTAGACAATTAGGATCATACCGACTATATAATTTTCAATTCTGCTCTTTTCATTTACTCTTCTCTCCCAAGCTGTTTCTCACACCACTGTAAATTCTCCAGAATGCTCGCTGTGGTTGCTGCGGAAGAGTCTATGTGCTAATTCCTCTATTGTTGGACGCTGACTTTCCTCGAGGTTTTGAGCGGTCTGGGCTCTGTGCTGCCTGAGCCGAGGGCTGGGGTGGAGCGGAAGGCGCCGGGGCTGGCAGCGCCGCTCTCCCGCCTGGGGACCCTGGGAACCCCGAGAAGGGCTGTGATGGTGGGGGTGACGGTGAGGGCTCGGGGAAACGGAGACGCTGTCTTGGAATCTCCCCACGCGGAGCTTCGATATCTGCTAGTGGATCTTATCTACTGCTAGGAGACTCCAGCCGGCTCTGCAGGGAATCAAGTGCAAAGAGCGGGGTGAAAAGTGCCACGGAGGATAGAGCGAGATGGGAGAGGGGAAGCCGTGGTGCAGCCGCCCTGAGGCTCGCCCGGCGGAGGCAGGAGGTATTCGCTCGTCTAGTAGTTTGATGTACTGCACCAACTTCTACTTGGGAGGCGCTCTTGGCAGGTATGAGGACCAGTCTGGATTTTGTGTGGCCTGGCAGCACGGGGCAGCACAATGGGAGAGGTCGGCCCCGCTGGCCTGAAGCTCCTCTCCGTCGTCTTCATGCTTTGCTCCTTCGCAGTAATATTGTCTCCTGCACCGTTACACCGTGTTGTTGTGTGGGGTTTTGTTTGGCATTAAAAGCTTGTATTAGCCAAGCCTGCAGCTGTTTTGGTACAGCCTGGGAGCTAAGAATGATTTTTACATTTTTAAAAGGTTTTTTTAAAGTTAAAAAGAAAAGAAATCATACATATATCAAATCATCACATTGTCCACTTTAAAATATCTTACAATTTTGTCAATTATACCTCAATAAAGCTGAAAAAAGTAAACAGCATTTTTTGGCCAAAAAAAAAAAAAAGAAGCAAAAGAACATGAGATAGAGACCATATGTGTCCCACAAAGCATAAAGTAGTTACTCTCTGGCTCTTTACAGAAAAGGTTTCCTGACCCACAAGCTAGGGGATAAATAAACTCCAAATTTCAGTGGCTTTCCACAGTACAGGGGTTTTTCCTTGCTGTGTAATAGGCCAGTGTTGGTGCTCCCGGTTGACAGACCCTTCACTCCACATAGTGACTCAGGGATCCAGGCTTCCTGTGGCCCCTCCAGCCCCTAAAGCCTCATGTACTCCGAATCCAGCGGAATCCTGGAGAAAAGTACATTGGAAAGTGCACATCTGCTCCTTAAAGCCTCAGCCCAGAAATTATATGTATTGGCTGCACTTTTATTGGCAAGGAGTGGTCACACGCAGGGCAAAGGGGCTGAGAAAGGCAGCCTGTGTGGACACAACCGTCCACACCGCATGTCAGAGCTCAGGCTTCCCTCTAAAGGGGGAAAAACATGTTTGGTGGACAGATAGATTTCTTCTGCAAGGTTCAATTACGTATATGCATAGACTTTGTTAATTTTTAAAGTAACTATGCATTAATAATTTCAATGGACATTCCACTTTTTACCTACAAGAAGTCTGCCTACAAGGAGTTTTTCAGAAACAAATTGTTCTCCTAAGGCCAGGGAGTGGGCTGTAACTTATTGCAATGACAGGGAAATCAGACAAGTGTTAACTTGGGTCAACGCTGAAAAAAATCACAGAGCCAGAAGATTCGTCAGCAATCTCTGTGATCTCCCCACTTCTCCAAACAAGGTCCCACCTACGGACTCCCAAATGAGAGGCACCCACCCTTTTTAATTACAAGAATAGAAAAGGAAAAAGAAATCTCCCAAATTGTTTCATGCAACTCTATTATAACTGCAGCCCTGCGCAGTTTTTTCTCTTACACGAAGTACAATTATCAAAAGTGTTTGACAAATGCTTGGGTGGAACCAGAGTGCCCTGTTTGCTTAGTATCTTTTACACTAAGCAGGGTGCGCTGTTCCATTAGCAGATGGTTGGAAATGCCTTTTATTCCCCAACAGCTATAGATCATAGTACCTTCGTACTTGTGCAAACCCTCTTTCTACAAGTGGTTATGACCAAACAGCCCCTTCCTTGCAGGAGGGGATCACAACCAGGGAGTCCCTCTCTCTGCCAGAGATGAACGAGGACTGCACGTGAGAGCCTGCATATCTATTCAGCGTGCTGTCAACGTTAGGAAGTCACTGGGTTTTTTAAGCGCAGGGGGTGTGTGTTAGGAACTTTCCGGTTGAAAAGATAGATGCATTTGCACATGCCCTCAGGTCATTGCATTTTATGGGAAAGAGACCAGTGAAGTCAAGAAGCCTGGAAGCTGGTCCCACCCTGAGTTCTGCACAGTGACAGTCAGGGCTTTTCTGCAGGGTTTGAATTCAAAACCCTCAGAGAGGCAGCAGTCTCAATTGATAATGAGAGAGAGGGAGAAGAAGAAACTGAGTCACGAGGAGAGTAGAAGGAGAGGAGTAGGGCAGTATGTCAGAGAAGCTTCAGTCTGAGAGTCCAGGTTCTGGAACCACCGCTGGGTCTGCTTCTGGAGCAGCGCTGGTGTCTTGAGAGGGCTGAACATTATTTTACAGAGAAGCTTGAAAAATATACATGAATAACGGTGTCTTACAAATGCAAGTTTTTTCTTCTTATCTTAATAAATTAATTTGAACCCTGTCATGACATCCCCCTACGATTATTTTATTAAAATGCTATGATATTCATTTTTATTCAGGTAGCATTTTAATATGGTAAAATCTTAAAAAGATATGGATTTCTATTGATTTTTTAATTTTATAATTGCGAAACCAATACATTGGCATGGGAAAAAATTAAAACTCTAGAAAAGGTTATAAAGAAGAAAGCAAAACTCTGCAGACTCACCCACTACATTACCACCCCTCATTTCCATTCCCCAGAGGCCATCACTACCATCAGTTTCTTGGGAAGACTATCAGGAATGTTGTCTGTGTACTGATGTTCACTTTAACCTGACTTCCCTAGATAAAACTGTGGTTTGGTCAGTCCTGGGATGTCCTCGTGACCTCCTGCCCTCAGTATGCTTTCAGCCAATAGACATAATCTAAAGGTACCAATTCTCCCAGAACAGCGTTCTCTGCCACATTTGCCTTAGGCAAAATGGGAATGTGAACCAGTTGGCTTGGAAACTCTTCTTCATTCCTCTGTCCCCTCCTAACGTCCCATCACTTCTCAGGACAACCAGTACCCTTGTGCTCCCCATCACCATGCCTCACCCAGACCTCTCCTGCCCACGTAATGACTGTGCTCAAAAAACTCTGTACCTCATCAAGCCTTTCAATGACACATACCAATTAATACTAGATTGTGAATGAAAGGGCTTCCTTTTATAGGTTACCTCTTTTAAAGCATATTTCCATTTTAGAAAAAATAACATAATTGACTCAAGCATAAATCTATAATAGGGGAATTTACCATTGATGGTCAACAAATATTTGTTGAGTGACTTCTATGTGCCAGGCGTGGAGCTATGGGGCAGAAACTTTCAGCATGGAAGACACCAATGTGTGCTATGAACAGATTCCAGGGCCTATTCCAGAAAAGCATAGAATGACTGAAATGGTGGTGGACTCATGGGGGAGTGGAGAAAATCCAAAATAACAGTAACAGGCTCTGCATGAGATGAAACTCATGGCTTCTCTTTGTTTTTAGTTTCTATCTTTACGGAAAATTTTAGTGTTTTCACTCTGTCACAGAACAGATGGAACCATGCTTTGTGATTCACAGTTTATGAAGCTAATTTAATATTTCGCCACACTGCGTGCTCTATTGCGTTTCCCACGTTTGCAATATTTTTTCTTCTGGGACATTTGTCACAAAAGAAACACTGCCATGTTGGGACGGGAGAGGTGAGAGGCCCTATAAAGCAGGGGAGCTAGCAATATTGCAGGGGGCATTCTTGCATCCACCAGATGTTCAGGGAGCCCCTTAATCTGCCAGGCCCTACTCCACGGACTAAGGATCCTGTCAACAAGTCAGAAGAGTGTTTGCCCTGTGAAGGAGAAAGATAATGACCAAGTAAATAAGTCAACAAGTAACAAGGTCGTTTCGTAGAAGAGCTTTGAGGAAAACACAATAAAGAGTGACTGGAGGTGGACAACATTTGAGAGGTCAAAGAATGCCCCCTCAGGAGGGGCCATTGAAAGGGATGCCCAACGATGAGAAGGAATGGTTCTTCAGAAGTCCCAAGGAAGTATGGTCCAGGAAGAGGGAGCAGAAAGTACAAAGGGCCTAGGCGGGGAAGAAGCGTGGGGTGCACAAGATACAGAAATGAGGCCAACGTGGTTGCATTCACCGCCTCACTCTTTTATCCCTCCCCCCCAGCTCTCCATTCGGCCATTGCTGCGGCGATGCCACCGGGGCCATCAGCCAGGATGTTGGCTTTATGTTGTATGGTGCATCAAATAAAATATTTCCTGGCTCCAATTCAGAAGCTTTGGTGTGGCTCTGGTGGAATTCTGTTTCCCGCTTCACATTACGGTTCACAAGAAGTCAGCTAGCTGAGTGATTCCAGAAGGCCAGCCTCGAAGCCTGGGGAGAGAATCCACACGCAGGGCTAAAGATCTTCAGTGGGAGTGGGGCTGGTTTTCCTCCAATTAAATTTGTTTGTAGGGAAAAGTCAAAATTGTTTTCTTAGTAAGTCTGCTGAGATGATCACCGTAAAGGTAGAGCACAGTCATGACAACACCCTTTGTGAATGCTCTTGCGGTGTCTGTGTGAAGCAATAGACAGTTTGGATCCCAGTGACTGATCTTCCTCGGTACTATAAGTCCATCATTCCTGACCTATAGTTGTGAAATTTTTAAAAATCTTTGAAAACCGAATCTTTTTCATAACTCATTTGGCAGCAATGCCTGGCCTGAAGTGATGTCAGGCTTCTTCTAGTCTGTATTTACCACAATTAGCGTCGATATTCATATATACCCATCTAATGGCAGAGATATTAAAATGCTTAATTAAAGGATATTGCCTAGGACCCACTAGGGGTATTAAATAATATATCCATCATTTCACCTATGCAAAGTAAGAAAGGTTCTGAATTCTGAAAAATGTCTGGCACAAAGTTTGCAAGAGCAAACTTGCACTCATGAATCTCAGACTATTTTCATAATTTTCATCGTAACACAATCTGCCAATATTTTAATGAGTAAATGACCAAGAGCAAAAATGACTCGCCTCCAGCTCACACGCATGATAGTGAGCTAGGCTGAGCCTCTCCACGGTGTGTGTTGCGTGCATCGTAATTGCCCACCACATCTCAGCTGCACAAGAAAGAACCACAGTAAAGGTGCGGGGTATTCGCGACAGCACGCTGTGCGCTATCCCAGTGTCTGGGAGAAGCGGTAAACTATTTCATTCCTAGGCATGTCCCAGTGACTGCTGTGTCCCCAGCACATAGCATAGTAACTGGTATGTAGTGGACACTCAGGAAACACTTACCGAATAGTCGCTCTGTTCTTAATGCTTAGCCACACTGCTACCCACCCCCTTGAATGCTACCTTGAATGAAAACTACACATCAAATCCCCACGCCTCTTCAGAGTTGTCTGCCAAGCCAAGGTCGGGATGCCCTTCAAACAGATGTTTGCCTTTCCTGAGACACGTAGGACTCTCCGACAGCAACAAGAAGCAGATTTCCTGCCAAAGCCCAATTTATATTTTGGGGGGAATCTACTAGCCCCCTTTTTTTAAAGTAAAGAAACGCTCCATTTAAAAGAGCCCCGAGATTCTCTAATTCAAAGAAACACTTTGAATCATTAACAGACTCCAACAGCAACGCTAATGAATTTGAATCTGTTTTCAAGCTCTTTCCCCTCAGATCTGAACCCTTTTTCTCTTGACCCCCACAGCCTCCACCATGATTCTTATCAACATATGTCAATCGAGAGCATACATGTGACAGTCGTGTTGAGTCCTCCACTGACTGAGCCGAGTGAGGGGCAGCAGACGCACAGCCTTTCCAGCTGCCGTGGCTGCGGCTGCCTGCCCTCCCTCCCTTCCGCCCAGCAGGCCCAGGAGAGCCAAACTCTGCCGGCAGTCTCCCCTGGGTGAACCACAACTGTCATTTACTCCTTCGAGCTGAGAGGGACTGAGAGTTGTGTCTGCCATAATTCAGCTTGACAAAGAACTTGAGCTCAGCTCCAAAAGCCAGCGGCCAAAGAGCCGTGTAGCATACAGAGAGTGAGCAGGCACGTTTGATAGGTCTGACGATCTGTAAAATAGCACTTCTGCATGTTTACTTAAGCAATAACCAACAGGTAAAATTTTAAGACACTTTAGGGCCTCAGAAAACGCGACTCTCGCTGTACAGATTCTTAAGTGAGAGGAATGACAATAAACGGGATTGAAAAATGTTTTCAGGTTTAACAATAAACATCTGCTAAGTTCTTTGAATCTTACTTTGTCATTTTTTTTAAGGGTAGAAAACACAGAAAAACATTTTTAAAATAAGCAGTTCCTGCCTCCTAAACTTAATTACAGCTAATATCTTTTTATTTTTCCAAAAATGCAATATTTCTGAGTCTAGCCTGGAAAAAAATCTGTATGAGCCCCAATGAGTCTCTATGTGAATGAAAATGCTGCTGAAGGAATTTTGTGTATATGTGTGGGCCCTCGGGGTGCCAAGGAAGACCACCAAGGAAAGCTCAACTGTATGAGGGCTCCTGGCCCCCGGGGAGAGAGGAAAAGGAATTTTGGGGGCTGACGCTCAGAGCCTCAGGCCCCAGACACTGGAACAATCTCGCCTTGCTTCCTGAACCTGAACTTATTCTGTGTTTGGGGTATTCCTCTAGGTCTCTAGCGAGCTAGTTTTAAAACTGAATTATCCAAGTAATAGCTCAGCTCTAGGGTTGGCTGAAAGGCCTGTCACTACGGGAGACAAACGTGTTCTTCTGCTTTGATTTGGAAAGAACTGCAATGCTTAGCCAAGCTTGGTGAACGGACCGTGGCCCCTCCTGGAGCCATCCTGCAGGGCAGGAACCCTGAGGGAGCAGCGGCCCCAGGGAGAGGGAACGTGGGGAGAGCGGCAGCGCGGGGCTGGGCGGAAGCAGCAGCAGCAGTGTTAGCCATGTGGATGCTCCGGGAAAGAGGAAAACCAGACTCAGGAGCGCCACACCTGGGCAGGTTGCAGGAGGCCAGTACAGCAGGGGATGGCCGGCTGGTGCAGGGACTGGATCACAGCTCCCAGGCACAGTGATAAAAACCAGCGGGGGGCTGATGCGATCTGGGAGAAAAGAGTTACTTGAAGGCAAATTATTCTAAATCACTTTGCCACTGATAAAACTTATTCCAGAGCAGGAAGGCCACCTGTACCAAAGATATTTAGTGATATTTTCCACACCCCTAGTTCCAAGCCTCTTACTTAAATCCTTTCAATTCAGCTGGAGCTTCCGTGGTCCCTACTGCCTGCCCAACGTGACATCCAGCAGAAGCTCAGTTCCAAATGCATCAAAGCCACCCCTATAAAGGTGGAACCAGCTCCGGGATGTGGTGGATTGTACATATCCAACAGCAAGTAGAAGGGAAGCTGTGGAGAGAGAGAAAGGAGAGTTCTCCAGACCCAGGGCGTCACCCTCATGTCCCTTGGATACTGTTTATTAAACTAACAAGTGCTCACCCAAAGAGAATAACCCATCCTTCTTGCAGAATGCTCAATTTCTATACCCTCAAACGGAGGATTCTTTAAGCGTAGAGGGGGTTCAAAGTTGTGTGTGTGTGTGTGTCTGCACGCACGAATTGTAGAAGCAGACATGAGACAGGGAGCAGGTCACATATGCAGATCAAAAAGCCCACAGTTTGGTGCTGGCTCAAGCAAATTGGAGGTAGGAATGCCAACTCTGTTTATATAGGAAATGTGGGCAGAAGAAATGGTTAGAGGCTCAGAAGATTCCTTTCCAACCTATTCCAAACTTAGAGTGATAGGATCAAGTATAGGATCTTACTTCATAAAGCAAGATAGATAAATGTTACACACAGATGCCAGGGGAGCTGGACAAGGCCGCCTGCTTCATGGGGCTCTACCCTGTGTGAGAAGCAGCTGAAATGGGAGCCTAGGCTGGACACCCAGGCACTGCAGGATGGAAGGCAGCAAGATGGCGAAAGGCCACACTGTGTGCAGGAGTGAAGGACCATAAGGAAGAGAGGCCACTGAGAGGGACAGTAAATGATGCTTCTGGTCCCACGCTGCTCCCAGAAACCCCAGGCTGATCTGCAGGCCTGGTGTATCCTACAGGACACACCATCAACCAATGGACCCAGGATCTGGGACAGAGGCTTCCATAACTGAGAATATGATGGCTACAATGACCAAAACATCCTCCACCAACAATGACAACCCCTCTCCAAACCCCACACACACACCCAGCACAACACCTCATCGTTTCCAGCTTTTTACCATCACACAAACAACAGTTTGCACAATTTTGGGCACACTTGTATTTTCCAGAGATATCCTGACAATTTGGACCATTTTAAAACAACACCTGCACTTGATGGTGACTTCCTAACAATATTGAGGTGATCGTGGCCTCAGCTCCAGGCAGGGAAATAATCAGTTTCAGGGTCCCTGCTACTGTTATATGCTCCCCAGAAGGAGACCTGAACAGAGAGGGAGAAGGCTGCACCTTCCTGTCATCTCTGTCCTGGAGCGGGCGTGTCCACGCTGCAGAACAAGCATATCCCCTCCCTTCTATTCAAGACGACCAAAGGGCTCTCGGGTCTCAGTCAATTCTATCTGGAATTATAAAGGTGGAGAGACCACCTCCTGGCATTCCTGGAAAACCCGCTCAGCCTATCTTCACAACCCCATTCAAACCCACCTGTATCCTGGAAGAGGGGCAGCAAAACCACTCTCCAGGGATTGTGCACCAGAGACGACGACCCACTGAGATATGTGTCTGTTCGCTGTTTCTGCCGCTTCAGGTACAGTCTGAACTGGATGGCCTCAAGAGATGCTTTCCTTCCTAGAACACCAGAGAAGCCCGGACTAAAGCATGGCTTGGCTTCTTGGTTAGACATTTGGCCAATTAGTCACTGCCCTGGTGCCTCAGCCCATACTCAAAACCCAACCGCAGCCAGCGTTGACCAAAGAGTGCCCTGGGTCGCCGGGGCAGAAGCAGAAATGTATAGAACAAACCATACAACGAAATCTTACTACTGGGAAAAGTGTGCCCCCCGGAAAGTCACTGGTGAACAGCATTTTGGTAGAATTTGTTTTAGAAAAATCATTCTTTCAAAGGGTTTCTCAGACACTATACTGTGTCCTAGTGATCGAGTGCTGAATTTGACAGATGGTCCCTGTCTTCGTCTAGCTTACTTTTTAAGCACAGGTTTGAAAATCCAAGTGATCTGACAAATCCTCCTGCTTATCTTTGCAGAGCCTCCTCAGGTGTAAAAGGAGGACAGTAAATTTACCTCAAAGGGTCATCGTGGGGGTCAGAGAGAATCATTGTGAAGTATTTGGCCTGCTGCCTTGCTCTGAGAAAATGGTAGCCATCATTAAGCTGATTATTTCATAGAGGCCTAAGCCAGCCAGCCTCCAGATCTTAGGAGGTATGCTAGAAACTGGGCATTGGACACCAGAAGACCCTTAACTATGTACAAAGGGTCTTTAGCAGATAACCAGACCCAGCGTCTCAAAGGATGGCATCCAGGCTCCAGACAGCACAGCTCCAGAGCTCTCACCTGAAGCTCAGCATTCACAATACGGACACAGCCAGGAAGAACCCAGCCACCACCACTGCTGGCACATCATTGCCCCCAGGCAGCAATAAAGGCTCCCAGAGTCCTTTTGTCAACTGCCCTAAACAGAACATAAACATCTCCTCGGCCGCCATCAGTGGACATCCTGTTTATATGGTGAGTGGGGATCTTGGTTGCTTTCCCTCTTCTCTTTTTAAAGACTTAATTATGTTTACCCGAGTCCTGTGGGAGATGCCAGGAGGGCTGTGCGTTGATTTCCCTGGCTGACACTGCAGACGGCTGGCGGCAGCCCCGCTGACCCCTGCATCCCAGGCAGAGAGCCAGCCCTACACACACCACCACCGCTCTCCCTACAAAGACAGCCTTTCTTGCTGAGCTGTTTTCTTTCCGTGCACCCTGGGATCCTCTGGATAATGGTCTAGCAAATGTCAAAATACATTGGCTCTAGGCACTTACCAGATACCTGGATGACGAAGGGAAGGGGACAAAGCTCTGTGGAAGGCCACCTGTGTCCCATGCCGTGTACTGTATGCATTTCACGTATATTGTTCTGGTTAACCCTGTACAATCCAGAGAGTTATGTGTCATTGCTCAGTTCTTACAGATGAGGAAACTGAAGCACAAATTCATTCCTTTGCATGAGAGCACTCTGCTAGTAAGTGGTAGAATGGAATTTAACCACGTCCATCAAGCTCTATAGCTCGTGGTCTTTCTACTCCAGGGAAAAAAATAACAATGAATTTTAGAATCCTTATAGACTTTTATGCAAACTCAAATGAGTTGTTTTGACCCAGTGATTCCTAGGCTTTCTAATCCTTTGCCCTCTCCTGTAACCAGGGTAACATATTTTCAAACATTAATCCAATGCGTTTTAAACAATGTAAGAGTTCTACTTCCATAGGGCAGCGTCAGCCGCTTATAGAACAACCTTCCCACTGATAACTCCTATGCACTCTGGACAAAATAGAAAAAATAACTGCAGAGGATTTCAGAAAGTAAACAACAACAAATAGGTTGTGGAGGGAGATGGAATTTGAACTTTGGAGAAGAGATCAGCATGGGAATGAGTTTCTTGTTTCTTGTTTAGTTGGTTGGTTGGTTTGGTTTGGCTGATAAAATGGAACCCAGAGGGGATGTGGGGAGAAAGGGAGCAATCTGAGTTGAGGTTTGAGTAAATGTGTAACAGTTCGCAGCGCATTTTCTCTTAAGAGCTCCTATGACCCCTGTCAACTCCTGTGCACTCTACTCCCTACTGGAAGATAGCACTTTGTTTCTCCAACTTCCTCGTGGGGTGTTTTAGGCAGCCCCAGGATGTTCCCCAGTGACCCCTGCCTCCTGGTGCCCACTAGTGTAATCTTCTCCTCCTTGAGTGTGAGCTGGATGTAGAGACTCCCTTCTGGGCCTCGAACAGAGAGAAGTGATGGGGTGTCACACCCCAGATTAGGTTATAAAAGATCCTGGCTTCTCTCTTGGCCTCTCTCTCTCTCTGGGGGAAACAAGCTATCATGCTGTGAATAGCCCTTTGGAGCCCCCAGGTCAAGGGACTGATGTCTCCAACCAGTGAGGACCTGAGGCCTGCCAACAGCTGCGTGAGTGAGCTTGAAAGCAGATCCTACCCCAACTGAGCCTTGGGATGACTCCCACCCTGGCCAAGACTTTGACTGTAGCCTTGGGAGAGACAGTAAATCAGAGGCACCCAGCTGAGCCGCACCACGAGAACTCCTAACCCACAGAAGCTAGGAGATAATAAATATTTGTTGTTGTAAGCCGCTGGGTTGGGGGTAATTTGTTAGGGAAAATGGACAAATAATACACAGGGTCAGGACAGGCTCTAAAGGGAGAGAGGGGACGCTGTGGAAGAAGAGCACAGCACAAGGCAGCCTCCTGCCACTGCTGTCCAACCTCTATAGACCTTGGGGAACCGACTGCAACCTCGCGCTACGGCTTTAGAAATATCAAATAAAGGTTAAAAGGCCCAGTCTGCCTCAGAGATATTTGCCAAGGGAGCATTCACAATGTGGTCGCAAACTGTCATAACTCACATGGACCTGGCCTCAGGGAAAGATAGGACTTTATAGAATGACCAATGAGGAGAGAGGTGGATAGAGGCTGGGAGAAAACAAGATTGGGTCTGCTGTGGCCCTAGTCCTCAAGAAGCAGTGATCAACAGTTAATAATACTGTGAGTGTAATGGGACCATGGGCAGGTGGCAAGAGCTTGGGCCAGATAAACCTGGGTGCCCACGTGCAGGTATGTCTCATCCAGTGACTGGAGTGGCCTCTTGGTGACTCTGAGAGTCAGTGCACCAAGAGATGCTCTCTGCCCTTCGGCTGACAATGAGAGGACACCATCCAGCCTGCCAGGGTAAGAGGCTGCAAGGTTAGTCCATATGTGGACCTGTGGCCATAAACAGGAAAGGAAACCAAGGAAGAACATGAATTCTAGAGTCTGGGCCAATAGGATGGGTCCTGAAGGAAGCCTGAAGTTTGATGGCCTCTCAGAAGCCCACCCCAGGCATACCAGATGAATGCTTATGGAGCAGGGTGAATTTGAGGCCCCACAGTGCTATGGGACGGAGGTCCAGAATGTGTCCTGGCCACGCTTAGGAACTGTGGTGGGCTGAATAATGGCCCCCAATTATGTCCAGCTTCTAATCTCCGGAACTTGGGAATGCTACCTTCTATAGCAAATGGGACTTTGCAGATGTGACTAAGGATCCTGAGATGGGAGATTAGCCTGTATTATCCAGGCGGGACAGATGTCATCATAAGGGTCCCTGTAAGAAGGAGGCAGGAGAGCTTGGAGTCACAGCAGAGACTGGAGTGACGCACTTTGAGGATGGAGAAGGGGTCACAAGGCAAAGAACACAAGCGGCCGCTAGAAGCCGAAAAAGGCAAGAAAAGCCATTCTCCCCTCAGAGTCCCTAGAAGGAACCGGCCCTGCTGACACCTTCACTTAGCCAGTGAAACCAACTTCAGAGTTCTGGTCTCCAGAACTGTAACCAAATAAATTTGTGTTTTAAGTCGCTAAATTTGCAATCATTTGTTACAGAGGCCACAGGAAACGAACACAGGAACCATCAGGAACCGGCCAGAGAAGAGTGGAAGTAAAAGAGGGTCAATTCCTGGATCCAAGCAGGAGTGCAGGAAATAGAAACAGTCGCAAACCAACAGAAATCCATGTTCTAGAGCACCCACATTTACATTCTCTCTATTATTGAAGGTGAAGACCATGAGCTTTCATTGCCTGTCTCCCTATTCGTTATCTTGTCAACATCAAGAGCGTTTTCCCAGAGAGGCTCTTAAATTCACCTTTTATTAAAGGATATGAATGAATGAAGAGAGCGATGAAACATACCAGTGGGAATTTGCACCACACATACCAATTGCTCCTTAGGACCAATATTTGTTGCAGAAATTTTACTAGGGAAGATTTCAAATCAAGACCAGCCACCTCCTCCTCTGCTGAATGGCTTTTCTGTCATTTATAGATGGAGTGTACACGGTCAAGTATATATGGTACAGAAGTGGGCTTTCCTGAGGTTCCCTTCCTGGCACAGGGAAACTTAGAAAGAGCGCTCAGTTACACATGTGACTACGTAAAAACCCCAGACCTCTGCAGGGCAAAAAATACTCCAAAGTCAAAAGTCAAGCAAAAGATTTAAAACTATGTATTTGCAGCTAATATATCTTACATAACATATATTTGCAGCTAATATATTTGCAACTAATGTATCTTATATAATACAGACAACTCATCCAAATTTTTATGAAAAACAATTAAACCTATAGACAAATATGCAGCCCATGACCAGATAATTCTTTAAAAGTAGAAACTCCAACTGGCAAAAATGGAAAATATGCCATCCTTCTAGAGTTCACAGGAAATGATGAGTTGAAACAGGAAAGTACATTTTTTTTAAGATTTTATTTTCCCTTTTTCTCCCCAAAACCCCCCGGTACATAGTTGTGTATTTTTAGTTGTGGGTCCTTCTAGTTGTGGCATGTGGGACGCCACCTCAGCATGGCTTGATGAGTGGTGCCATGTCCATGCCCAGGATCCGAACCAGCGAAACCCTGGGTCACTGAAGCGGAGCGCATGAACTTAACCACTCGGCCACGGGGCCGGCCCGCAGAAAAGTACATTTTTTAAAACCTCATGTACAGAGAAGTGGCCATAGCCTCAGCTGTGGCATACTATCTCATCAGTTTGTGCAAGCCCCATCTCTTATTTATCTTATTTTCTTGATTTTTACCTCTGTATATTCATCGGCCCACACCTCCCCTCACCGTAGACACCCATCTAACGTGCAAATAAGTGCTCTTGGATAAGTATCTGTACTAGTTTCCTGTGACTGTTGTAACAAATTATGTCCAACTTGGTAGCTTAAAACAACAGAATCTATCGTCTCACAGCTCTGGAGGTGCAGAAGTCCAGGATCAAGGGCCACACTCCCTGCAGAGGCTCTAGGGGAGATGGCATTCCTCGCCTCTTCCAGCTTCTGGAGGCTCCAGGTGTTCTTGGCTGTGACTGCGTCACTGCAGACTCTGCCTGTCTTCACATGGCCGTCTTCTCTTCTCTGTGTGTCCCTTACAAGGACACTTGTCATTGGCTTTAGCATCCACCCAGATAATCCAGAATGATCTCATCTTGACATCCTTACTTAATTACATCTGCAAAGACCCTTTTGCCAACAACAACAAAAAAATTCACATCCACAAATTCCAGGATGTGGACACATCTTTTTGGGGGGCCACCATTCAACCCACTACAGTATCTTTAAGAGCTATGTAGAGAATTTTGTGTATATATGTTATTTTTCATAAGTAATCTTTTCCTATGCATCTTATTCTATGTCTGACTCTTCACTTGACACTAAGTCTTTGTCTGTCCTCAATGTTCTTATCTTCCCAGTTCATATTCCATAGTACACACCTCCATGTTTCACTTACTCAGTCTCCTAATGATAGACACCCAAGCTCTGAGCCCCGTCCCATCTGCTACCACGCACAACGCAGCAGTGGACAGCATGGCTCATGTCCTCATGGATATGTTGCAAGTGTTTCTCTCGCGTACATTCCCCGGAGAGAGTTGGCTAGATCCCAAGTTTCTCAAAGTATTGCCAGATTGTGGCTGTATCAGTTAGGCCTCATATACATGAGGGTTGCTTTTTTTCTCCAAATTCTTACCAATACTTGGAGTCGTTCAATTTATAGTATTTGCTATTCTGATGTCTATAGATGTTATCTTGCTATTGCTTTAGTTGTATTTTCGCCAATGACTTGTGAGATAGAACATTATCAATTTTTACATTTTCCGGCATCTACGACTTTATCCAGAACTGACAGTTACCTTCACACACTCTTACCTCCCTGCCATATTGGTATTGTTCATTTTTTTTTCCTTCTTCTCCCCAAAGCCCCCCAGTACATAGTTGTATATACCAGCTGTAGGTCCTTCTGGCTCTGCTATGTGGGACGCTGCCTCAGCATGGCCTGATGAGCGGTGCCATGTCCGCACCCAGGATGGGAACCAGCAAAACCCTGGGCCGCAGAGGTGGAGCGCACCAACTTAACCACTCGGCCACAGGGCTGGCCCTCGTATTGTTCTTTTTGTTCTAGATTATAATGGGTGTGCCTTTTCTTTTTTCTCTCTTGCTTCCCCTTATTTAGACAGGAATGAACTTTTCTGGTTTATTTACACCCCCTTAGTCCCCAGGTGAGATTTTTGTCTTTGGCTCTTGGCCCCACACTCACTGTTCTATATTCTTCTCTGGATGAAGGGTGAGCAGGAAGCCTGAAAACTCCCAGACTTCCTTGCAGGTGACATTCTAATTAGGTTCTGCTGGTGGGAGGCTCCTGCACCTGATCAGCAGATGGAAGGAAGGTCGGAGCCATATTTCTGACAGCACCTCGGCTGCAGCAGCATGGCAGCTCCTGCTCAGGTCAGTCCTGTGGTTCCAGCAGCATCGGTGACTGTGGCTCCAGGCTCCAGCAGCACGGGCAGTGCAGCTCCAGAACTGGCCACAGCACATGTGGGCTCACAGGCTCCAGCCCAGGAGCCGTAGCAGCTCTCTGAGCTCTGAGTAGAACACCCTTTCCCTTTTTCTCCCCTAGGCCTTCAAACATCTTTGTAACCAACCCCCTGCATTAAATCCCTCTTGGCTTGAATGATGTGAAATGATTTGTCTCCCTGACTGGGCACTGGCCAATACACATTCCTAGCATCCTCCTAGAGTGACTGTTGGCCCTCCAACAGCATTTTGAAGCATGTCTTTGTAAGGCAAGCATTCTCAGACCTTCTATATCTAAAAATATCTTCATTTCGCCCCTTGCATATCAATGATAATTTATCTGGGGATAAAACCCCAGAAGTGACATTCTTGTGCGTTTAGAGTGTTACTCCAGCGCCTTTTCGCTTCCAGTGTTGCTGCTGAGAAGTGTGATGACAGCTTATTCTTGTTCCTTTCGAGGTTATCTGCTGTTTCTCTTGAGAATCTCCTGGAATTTTTTCTTCGTCTTCTAAGTTCTTACATTTCTTTACAATGTGGCTGGTGTTGATTTTTTCTTATCTCCACAGTATGACACACTGAAAGTCCTTCCAGTCTAAAGCCTTTAATTTGTATTACATATAAAGTGTCATTAATTCTTGAAATATTTCTTCACTATTTTCGCTTTCTCTCTCATTCTGGGATCCTTATGTTATTGGCACTTCTCTTTTTATATTCCATATCTCTTAATTTTTTTTTTTTACCCAGACCTTCTCTTTATTATCCCATTCTGATGCCTAAGGTCTTGGTCTTCCAGCTCATTGATTATTTCATCCAAGATGTCCATTCTGCTATTCAACCCCTCTGTTGAGTAATCATGCCACTTCTTGCTGTCTTCTTACCCAATATCTTTAGTTGGCTCTTCTCTAGGACTGCTCATTTCTTTTTTCTATTTCTGATCTTTTTTCCTTTTTTTTCTTTGAGGATCTTTATTATGTTTATCTTACATTCTTGCATTCTCTGATCCATTAATTCTAACTTCCTTTGTTATAAGTTATCTCTCTTTTATAACAGCTGAACGCCTCCAAAATCTCCTTATTTTCCCCCAATGAATTCATCATATCAGCTCTCTTGGCTAGCAATGTGGTACCAGATAGAGGAGCTAATCAAAGTCATCCAGGTCTTAGATTGAGCCTTTCCCGAGAGTCTAGAAAGGGGTATGGAGGAACGAGACTACTTCTTGGCCATTTCAAGCACCACCACTACCGCACACAACTAAACACATCACAACCAGGTGGCCCTGCCCTCCAATAAACTCCCTCTCCACCCACCTGCAGTAGTGCAATACTTGGAGAGCTGTATCCCTCACTTGAAATTACCTAGCCCACTGGGTGGGGACCATGGAAGGAAAGAGGAGGGAAATTCTCAGGAGCCAGACCTCCCATTCACCCTTGGTGTTAGTAGCTTGGCTCTAGCTTTCCCACACCCTCAAACTAAGAAAAAATGATTGTCACCTTTTTCCTGCCCCACAGTATCTTTAGGGCAGTGATCAGCTCCCAATTTATTCTCCTTTCAATTTATCCCAAAATACTACTTTCATTATGTCACTTCCATGCTCACACCTTCAATGGCTCTCCAATATCCATTGGATTAAAAAGAAAAACAGTCCAGCAAACAAGGCCTTCTCTAATCTGCCCTTTTTCCCCAATACTTCCGTCTATTTAGCATACCCAAATTTACATTGCTGTCCTATCATGAATCCTAGATAGCCATCACAGTGTAATTTCTGATTCATAACAGAAACACCAAAATATACCTCTTAATTGATTGTATTAGCCCATAAGCTAATGGTGGTAAAGAAATGGCAAAATAATTGTTCTTGATTTAGAAAAGAAAAAAGTCTCTCGTTATGTGCAAAGAGAGGACACAATCTACCATCACTAAGACATGTGTTAAGCATTTTCACACTGTTGGAGAAAGGTTTGCAGTAGAGTGAGCCAAACTCACTTATTTGATCTCTCTTCTGATTAAGGTTTCATGTTTTCAAGATGTCTTAGTAGCGTGCAGCAATGGAACAGGCTTATGGAAATTGATCTCATGATGCTGATCTCATTAGCAGTATTTTGATAAACAGGAGCTAACCTGTGAGAAGAGCAGAGGCACCAAAAGATGATGTAACCTGTCTCGGTGCTCCGCTCTTATTGCTTAGGTTATTGGCCCCAGGACCAATGCAGCAGTTTGTAATTATGATCCCCTGTGCTCAATCACGAGAATTTGTCAGTTCAGTGGGAAGTAAAATGGTCTTCAAATAAAGACTGCAAGATAAACTCGTGCATCACAAACAAAATACATGCCTGCTTCCAAAAGAAGTAATCAAAAACGTCCAGGCAGTTGGACTACATTTCTTTTGATGTTTCCACCATTTGTTTTTGGAACCCAAGTCATTTCTATGTCAGCGTGCCCAAGTGGCTTGGAGAACATGAGGGCTGCCAACCAGGGCTCTGACTCTAAATGTCTGTTTGGTCTGCATGACTAATAGTGCTTATGTGTACTTAGGAGGAAATACCAAGCTAACAAGGAAGACCACGAATCCACAAAATTTTAATTTCTAGTCTTGGTGGAAGTTAACCTCCACATCCATGTTTTTGTATTATGAATTTTCATGATGACTTTCAAGTTTGCCATGGTTTTTATGGTAATTTCATTACAAACCACATTTTCATCTTTTCATTTCTTGCTTATTCATAGTTATACAATTGTAATTAAAAGGTATCACTACTGCACGCTATCCAAGCTGAAAGCTTGGCCTGCCAGATTTAGAATAGTTAGACATTTCTCTGGCTTGATTTCTTTTCTCCATTTTGGAAGAAGGGTGGGGGAGGGAAGGGAGGCAGTGCAGACTTTGGTCATTCTAACCTCAAATCCTTTCATCAACTTCTCTTTGTTCCTTAAAAAAATTAGGATTTTTCCAAACAGTCCCCTCATCAAATGAAATGTTTTGATGTAATAGTTTCCATTTCGGCTTCTCACCACATCTGAAGTGATGCTCTCTCAGACTCTCTAAGAACATGCAGAGGACTTCAAGGATCATTGAGACTTGGATCGAATTCTGTCTTCCAGTGGCAGTGCCAGCAGCCTCTGTCCCCATTGCTCCGAAGGTCCAGAGGCCGAACGCCAGGGCAGAGGTGCCTCTTACTATTCCCATTCAGCACATAGAAGGTACTTCGATGTAAAGACTTTTCCTGACTCCAATGAGGTATCACTCACGAATCCAAGAAAATAATCTAGAGGCAAGGAAACTGAGATCTGAGGCTAAGCTTCAGCTGAAAAAAAAAATGGAGCAGGCTGATAATTAACCACATTCTTAATATCTTCAAAGAAGGTTGACGCTCTGGAGCCAAGCAGAGTTGATGCCCTCAAGGAGTTCACGAACAGGCTGGAAGAAGAATGCACATGTACTGGTTTTTTGCCAGCCTACTATCCATCTTTTCATTAGAGAACTGATGCTCCCCCAGCCCAGGTCACCCTGCTGGGACTGTTAATCACTGTATGCCACCTACTTGCAAGCTGAACACATTGAGCCAGGCCAACAGGGTCACTTTGGGGAAAAGAGTCTTGGAGCAATCGGCCACTGTTCTTATCATTCTGCTGCAAAAGCGGCCTCAAATTGGGCCCAGATCATCAGACTCCGCTTTCTCTCATGAAAGACTCTTCTTGGGATCCTTTGGGATCATTTCCTCCTGGTGGACCTGCATTGGGACCAACTCGATCTGCTAGAAGTTTTCTTTTTTTTTTTCTCTTTTTTTTTTCTGCTTTATCTCCCCAAACCTCCCCCTGTACACAGTTGTATGTCTTAGTTGCAGGTCCTTCTAGTTGTGGGTTGTTGTGGGACGCCGCCTCAACGTGGCCTGACGAGCGGTGCCATGTCTGCGCCCAGGATCCGAACCCTGGGCCGCCGCAGTGGAGCGCATGAACTTAACCACTCGGCCATGGAGCCGGCCCCTAGAAGTTTTAATCTCAAAAAAGTAGGGGTCAAAATCTTGATCGCTTTTCTCCTGAAAGGATCCTGGGTCCCTCTCCTCATCCATCCTCTTTGTCAAACCACAAGGAAAGGTCCCCTTCCCTGAAGCACTTCCTCTGGAGCAAGGGGTAACCACCTGCCTTAGATTCAGAGTGATTCCTACAAAAGTAACAAAATCTGCTCAAAAATGACTCACTGTCTGCTCCTCAACCAGTGCTCCACAACCAGGGCTCCATATGGGCATCACTCCAGTTGCTCTTGGAAACTCCTAATGCCCGGGCCACACCCACACGGGTTAACTCCAAATTTCTGGGGATGAGACTCAGGCACAAGGGTTTGTTAAAGCTCTCAACAGGATCCCAATGTGCAGCTACATGGTACACAAAGAGGCTACTGGAAACTTTGAAACAGCCAGATTCTCTCTTTTAATTTTATTTAACTGACATTCCTAAGTATACAATAAGGATATTAACATATCGTCATACTTAATGTATGTATTTGTCTCAGTTTGCTGCTTGTCTTTATGACTTTGCCAGATACACACACGTACACACGCAGGTATCTGTGTATGCATCCACACACACGTACACATATGTGTCTATAATCCATACATGTGTGTATAATGTGTGTACGTGTGTGTACATGTGTGTGCGTCCCATATATACATTTTTTTAATAGTGCCAGGGGGGTGAGCAGAAGTGCAAGGTGACAGGGCTAATAGCGGCAGGTGTACTTACTGACTCAAGGATACTGTAGCTCTTAAATAGAGTGACAGTACATTCATAGCAGTTCTGGTTTATTTAGCATTAACTTTGTGCCAGACACTGTACCAAGTGCTGAAGACTCAGTAGTTACTAAAAGTATATGCAACCCCTGCACTGACGGAGCCTAAGGGAGGATAGTGGACAGGAATCAGACAATGCCCTGGATGAAGGTTACTGACACATCAAGGCCCGTGCTCTGCAGGAGAGGACCATGGACTCTAAGAGGATGCAACCAGGCTCCGAACAAACTTGGGGTTGGGCCAGACCTCTCTGAGGACTGTTCCAAGCGTATCCCTTACTCACGTGGGTCCTTTATTAAGAATGTTCACTTCTCCACTGCAAAGCAGCTTAGAGTCCATTATATAAAAAGAGGCTTTTTTTCTGGAGTAACTCTAGGCTCCAACATAGACCTCTGGAATACTATGTTTTTGGCACAGCACTTAACAATGTGTTACTTTGGAACAGCCTAATCACCAGTAAGCCTTAGATGTGCATTCCATGCTGGTCCCCAAGGAACTCATGTGTGGTCTGGTCAGCCACAGAGCCATCCACTTTGTAAATTGCCCATAGAGAGCCATGAGCAGAATCTCCTGATCCTGACAATCTTCTCATTGTTCCCCAGAATTCCAGGAATTCTAAAAATTCCAGGATTAAAAAAAAAACTAGCGCGAATCAGTGATGGTTAAAGAAAGCTGTCAAACCTAGGTGCATCCTGAGTCAGATCCTCAGTCAGTTTAACATTAATTGATCACCTACTGTGGACCAAGCCCTGTTCTACGTGCAAAGCACCTTTGTAGATCTAAAGACTTTCAAGATTTGTTTGTTCCTTCCTGTAGCAGAGCACATTTTCACTTTTTAACCCTTACCCTCACCCATTCCTGAAGCCCACACAAGGACTGGTGTCCAGGAGGCATTCAGTAACGCATGTTGGATAAGTGGGAACCGTTAGGATACCTGAGTTCCCAGACGTCCTCTGATGGGGTTTAGGTCAGGAAGAGGTTGCCATAGGGCCCAGGGCCCAGGGATTCTCTGGCAGTGGTGGTGGTGATGTGTATGTAGACACTCCTTTCCACTCTATAGGAATTTTTAAGTCTCTAAGCAAACAAATTTTTCACCGGGAAACGCTGAAATCTCTTGGTCTAGTCATCGAGTGGGCTTTGGAAAAATTAGGAACAGAACTCAGAGTTCCCAACAATTCTTAGTAATTCTCACTGAGCTCTGACTCCGCCCTCAAAGATTTTCCTTGAGGAGTTATAATTTCATGATCTGACCACCAAATGTTGTAAACAAGATCTTATAAACCTTATAAAGAAATTATAAACGCCTCATATCCAACCAGGAGTGATGAGACCAGGACTATTGGTAAACATGCATGAGATTAACACCCAAATGCTCAGAGAAATCTTGAGGAATTTGTATTCACTCGTGGTGGCAGAAAAGATGCATTTTACACACACACACAGGCACGCGCGCACACACACACATTGCCCCAGGGCTGGTTGGCCTCTCAAACCTTGCGGAGACAAGGAAACCAGGCGATACTTGAATTTTAAGGCTTGGGATTCTCGTGCTGCCTCCAGGTGGCCAACACGGACCTGGATCCAAACCAACCTTCAGACTGAAGGGATGTCATCTATTGACTCAGTTCACCCCCAAATTACTCAGGGGTTTTGATTTTTTTTCATAACGACAGTGCTGAATGGACACTGAGAAGACCACTGCACACGTCAGACGATGGTCTCGTGTTGGCAGCCACGCTCTTCCTCACCAGATCGCAGGAACGCCTCAGCTTCCCCATCTGTTTACTGCTTAGCTTCCACTTGTCAGATAGGGATGGTTTCCAGTGCTTACTTCTTTTCTTTCCCTTTTTAAATCCTTTCCTTTCCTAGAATTTGATAAATTTCATTCTCTTTCCCTTTAAAGTTGCTTTGGGGTTCATTTTGGTTGGTGGGTAAGAGGAAGAGAGAGAGAGGACACTAACTCTCTGAGATCACCCGGCCCCATCTCCCGTGGGGCTGAGCAGGTCCCGGGGACTGGCTGAGCTGGTGTGGGGCTCTGGATTGACACCAAGCCCAGGGACCACCTGTGTGAGGCCAGAGGGAGGCACGTCCCCCCAAGGAGACTGCTGTGTCCTGGGGCACAAGAGAAGAGACAGCACAGCCATGGGTTTGCTTTGGGAAGTCCTTTGTGACCTCCGTTTATCCTTTAAGAAAACTCCACTAGTGTCACTCAGAAGCTTTTTGCTTAACTTTCTTGAAACTGGAAAACGTCAATGATACTTTAAAAAAAAATTTTTTCTCCACCGCTGTTCCCATCCACACGCACAAACCTCAAGCAAGAATTAAGGTCTACACAGACACACACCTTAAGAAGATGTCTTGGTAACAAAAGCATTCTGATATGCGGGTTTTATCAGTCATCTTTATACCTCAGCAGCTAATATGATTCAAAGTATATTCAACAGTCCAATAAACACATGTTGAATTAAACGGAAAAACATTCCATGTGTGTAAGATATCAAAAAAGTGACAGAGCAAAAAGAACTTTAAATTTGTTCACTTTTCTTAATAAAAAAAATATTTGACATATTATGATTTTGTGTTTTGCTTCCAAACACCTCTTAAGAATTGAAGCCATGGTGCAATTTGACAGAACCTCCAATAAATAACCTATGAGCAATTAATAGCCTTCTATACGGACGTCCACGCCTTGGGTATGAAAGTGTACATTTGGAAACGCCATCTCTCCTCTTGTATTCTTGGGGAAATGTGCCATGCTTTTGAGAAATGAATGTATTTACTTTTTATTTACATGTCAATGGTTCTGATTCTCATTTTTCATTCAGTTCTCTTAAAAAGAGAAAAGGTTCCTTACTCTGCTTACTCCAGTTAGTGTAAATATCATGCCTGTATAATTGCTGCCAGGCGGACACAGTGCATGGGCATGGAGCCAGCTTTGTTGCTGTGCTCAAGAAAAGCAGCCTATAGAGATGAGAGACCAGCGCTTAGGCGGCCTGGACTGGACGCCTCTTCTCCCAGCTGCTGCTGATCTGACACTGTGCCACGCAGTGAGCTCAGCTCACCTACGCCAGTCCACGCTGAGATGTGTGACCTTGAATCAAGGCCCTGTCAATCATGTTCAAATATTCTTAGTCTCTTCATATGCAATGCAATTGATCAAAGTTCAATTTAATAGTAATCTTTGCCAACTGATTTCTATAGAAGATGGGCTTTTTCTAATATCCCTCATCAAATGCCGCCTGCCTGCCTTACATGTTCGCCAGCGAATGGGTTCTCTGTCCAATCTGATTATTCTGGATCTTCCTTCTTTGCTCGCTGCTGCAGCCTGGAGGTGGGAGAGAAGAACAGGGGAGCAGGGCATGCAGAAGAGTTGTCCTCTGATTGGAGTCTGAGCTAAAACAGTTCTTCCTTTTGTGCATCTCATGGCCTGTGTCACACCAATGGACATTCTTCCACGTCCAGTAGCTCAAGAATAATCGCCATTGAACCCATCCTCATCTGCCCAATATCAAACAAACAATACAGTGTTGACAATTTCGGGAAAGCATGCCATGTCATCAGCCCACTGATCTTGCAAAAGGTAGAAATAAAATTGCTTTAGTGGTTTCTATTACGGAAACAACTGGAGTGATATTCAGAATATTTAACAACATTCAGAACAGACGCCTGTAGTAATTAACTGGCACATACTGACTGAATGTTGCTTATTGGAAATTGCTATACTTTGGAAATTTTTTTCATTATTTTCCCAAGTGCTTGTGGTACAACTAAAACTTGTCCTTAGAACATTTATGTTGACAAATTAGTGAGATTGAGTTTGCTCTGAGGCAGCAAGCAGTGACCTACAGTGCATGTGACAAAAATAGCATAAGGGCCACCACCTTTTCAGAGTATGTAAGCCTCAAGCCCCCACTACATCCTGACCGCTATTTGTGGATGTCTCCATGGGGAAGTCACCACTGCCCTCAGGAATGCCAGCTAGCAGGAGGGGGAAACTTGCCATGCATCTTTGGACAATTGCCAATCCACAGCCCCGGCCTAAGCCTTTGGTTGCCGCTTTCCCACCCTGACCGTCCGTCCCTGTGGCCTTCCTTGCTCAGAGCAATTTTCTGTTTTGATTTGCTGGAGGTCTTTATGGAAGAAACAAGGGATCATAGAGGAAGTGACTGATTGAAAAAGAAGTTCTCAAACTACCTCTCTAGGGGCACAAGATTCAAGGATGGAAGGATTCAAGGTTATCTTTCCAGAGTGGAGCTGAAATTTTACCTACAGTATCCAAACGGATCCTGTCATGGCAAGCCTCCCTGGTTTGCTTTTCCAAATTATTCTGGTAAATCAAACCATGAGTGCAAATTATCCAGGTAAGGAAAGTTAATAACAACTGCTCATCATTTTCATCAAAGTTTCTAGATCCAAGACTTACAAGAATATTCAATTGTTCAGGAACCAGCATCAACTGGAGTGTATGAATGATAATGAGGCAAGTCATACTGATGATTTAAGGAGGAAACCCATTAATGATTAAGGCAGGTGAAGCTGTCATTCACTCTGAACCTTTAATTCATTTGTTAATTCCACAAGCACTTGCTGAGCTCCTCTATGCACAAGGCAGCAGGATGGGATGGATAAGACAGAGTCCTGGCTTAAAGATATACCAGAAATCCTACCCTTTTCACTTACATTCTCAGGATAATTGCTTAATTTTCTCACGCGTTACCTGTGTAGATAGATACACCCTGCGAGTGAGTAATTAGAGAAAGGACCCTAACAATCCTGGCATCTTCCACCCACAGGGAACCATGGGAACCACTATGACAAAGAGGGCATGAGACTAGTGTGGAGGAGGCCTTGGTTCGAACACTCAGCCTGCCACTGGCTAGCGTGGGTTTGTGTGCAAGTTATTTATCCCCATCTGTTAAAGTGGAATAATATCCAATGTTGTATATAATATAAAAACTATGGCACACTGAGCTATTTGCATAGTAAATGTTCAGTAACAGTGAAAACCTCTATAAATATATAAAACCTCTATAAATAGATAATATAAACCAGTGGTAATGTGAAATCAGTACAGAAGAAGCGCAGTTCACACTTTGAGGCATAAACCCTCAAACGGACCCTGCATTGGATGAGGATCCCACAAAAGGAGTTAGGGAAGAGGGTCTTGCATCGTTGGAGGGCGTGACTACCACGGACCAGTCGCCTTGTTCACTTTATTTCATTTAAACCTCACAAGAGTCCTGTGAGGTGGATATTGTCACCACTTTGCAAATGAGGAAACTGAGGCTAAGCAAACTGACCTGACCAAGGTCACACAGCAAGGAAGACAGGAGTCCAGCCTTATCTGACTCCAGTGTGAAGGCTTTTTCCTCTGAGCCACAGGCTCTCAAAATCTGGTCTCAGAGCAGCAGCAGCAGCATCCCCTGGGGGCTTGTTAGAAGTGCACATTGTCAGCCCACCCCCAGACCCACCAAGTCAGAAATTCCAGAAGTGGCAGCCATCTGGGCTCCAGCCTCCAGGTGGCTCTGATGCACGCTCGAGCTGGAGAAACACTGCCTCATGCAAAGCATTCCCTCTTCAATTAGGATCCAACTCCATATTCTGTATTTAACAAAGAGCATGGAAGAAAGCCTTCGGGCTCTGAATTGGAGTTTGCACCTACTCCTCAGCAATAATGAGCCAAGTGATCCTAAACAGGCTACCTCCTGCCTCATTCCAGCCCAAAGTGGACATGAGGGAGAAAAGCGGAAATTAATGAGGAGAGCCATTTTTCATATTCTTAATCCCCTTGAGCATCTCTCCTTGGAGAACACCAAAGCATTCCATCTTGCTATTGTCTCAACTGGTGGTCTCACTCCCCACCATGCCACTGGTCTTGGACAACATGATATATTTATTAAGCTCCTACTATGTGCCAGACACTGAGAGAACAGTGGAGAACAGAACCAGCAAAGCCACCCCTCAAGGAGCATATGATCTGATTTCTCCCAGCATTGGCTACCTGTTGACCTCTGCTAGAATCCCTGAACTCCCAAAGCAGGTGGAGAAGTTATGGGTTCCCTCCTCTTCCATCCACCCACCACCAAGATCCATCTACATTTAGAATGGAATAACTACAACTCCTGAACAAAGATGTTACTAGAAGAAACAAGGCAATTTACTCAGAACCCCCCTGGACCATATGCAGCCTATCCATCCAAGGGTGTGTAGTTGACCAAATGAGCAAGGATCAGAGAGAAGCCAGTCAAGCTTGGAGAAATAGTTTCCCAAGCAACCGCTGTACCAGTAGCCCAAGACTTTAGAACTGCTCTGGCCATTAGGCTGTGTGACTATGGACCTCCGTGTGGGTGTGAAGAATCAGGTCTGCCAAGCCAGGACCCATGTCTTCCAGTATTTTAGCCCAATGTTTTCTGAGTTCTATGGATGACGGTGTGATGCTGGAGTCATCACACATCATTGGCCACGCTGGATGAATTTGCTTTTTATTGACCATATAAGAACCATATTGCTTCCCACTGAAAATAAGTACGAGCTGAAGAATAAAAGGACCCCTAATGTATATTCCACCTGCTGCTAGCCGGGTCTTTGAAAGCCATTGCCTTCGCTGAACGATTCCAGCTGGTGCTCTCCTTTGTGCTGGCTTTTACAGGCTGCAGGGATACAGACATAAGGCGTAGGTCAGTTTTTTAGGGAATGTAGAAGTCTTGCCCTCTCAACTCAACACATGCTTCTCTTTTCTTTCCCCCCGCCCTCCTGGAATTAATGGGGATAGACGTTGCTAAAGCATCTAATTAAATGCTTTTAGACAATTCTGGTCTGTTCACAGATTGACTAGAAAACTGAAATGACTTCATCTGAAAGAGGAAAACCAATATCTGGGAGCAGAAGGAGTAATGCGTTTATAATCTTTCTGTTTTCCTGCCCTTTGTCTAACTCACAGGCAATTTCCAGAATAAAATCCTTACATGTTTTTTCCATCAATTGGAGAACTTGAACCAATATTATAGGCAAAGTTTTCCCCATTGAAATTTCCCTCCCACCTCACAATGTGCCTGCTACAAGTTTGTGTCATAAATCCCAGCATAAAATTCCCTGTTGCTTAACCTGTCCATAAAAGCGGAGCATGTAGTTATGTTACATGATTCCTGACCTCAACATAAATTTCCTGTGGTCTAGTGGTGCCTTAAGGAGGAGCTAATATGTTCACCTGCTTGTTTTCCAGGCAATAAACCCAGAACAGGTGAAATGAGGAGGAAATTTCAATAAGATCAAAGGGTAGGTTCAAAGAACAGACAGGGCCATCTGCAGTGCCTCTGTGCTTCCAACCTCAAAGACGAGACCTGGCAGAATTTTAAGAGAAATTTCTAGTTTTCCCTTTTTTCCAACCCCAACTTTTCTTTGAGAGGAAGCTCGTTGTCCCAGAGGTTGGGCCAGACACTGGCAAGTGAAAAAAATACTAACTTCCTCTAAGCCCGTTGTTGGGAACCCCTTTCTCCTCTTCATTCCCCGGCCTCCACTCCTGTTGTTTCAATACGTGCTCAGCTTTCTCTAGCGTTTTCCCTTGCAGAATGAGCACGAGGAGTTTGGGAGCTATTTGCTGAATCAGGACGGGAGATCTTTACTTCGGATTTCAGATTATACTCTGTAGATGACAACACGCTACTGCCGAAAAGAATTTGCCAAACAAGAAACAATTGTGCCAGCAGGAGGCTAAACTGGTACAGCCTTCATTGCAATTCGGTAATATGCATCAAAATCCTTAAAGTGATGAATACTATTGGACCCAGTATTTCCACTTCCAGGAATTCATCCTAAAGAAATAATTGTACAAAGACAAGAAGATATGTGAACAAAGATGTCCATTGCAGCATAGGAAAAGTTGGAAACAATCTAAATGTCTACCCATGAGATTGATTAAATAAATTTTGAGGTACTGACAATTAGGAATATTATGCAGTCATTAAAATAATGGTGGAGATCAAAGGTTTTGACAAGGAAGACTGTCTACTTATATAAAGTTTAAAAAGCAAGTTACAAAACACTGTGTATAATTATATCCCTCTAAAATTATATATATATGTATGTATGATTTATGAAATTTCTCCTGTGCAATTCTTTTCAACAGACCACACATACTGAAGTTCAATAAGTACACATTAAGAAATTGTCATGCTAAAATACCATTATGTTTTCTCCTCCAATTATGGTGAAATAAAATCAACAAGTATTTCCCATGAAGAATTGGGCCTTTAAAGCCTCTTCCACGTTGGGCTCATTATGCTCACGCTATTTTGGGTCAACATGACATACATCCTTCATCTATTTTAAAATGTTTTCCATTCAAAAAAGCAGGTCTTATTTGTGGGAGTTAGAAACCCTGATGTAAGTAAAGACACACACATCGAGAACAGCTATTTCCACATCGTGTCAGAAAATATTGCATTGTAGTGGCTTCTCTTGATTGGAGGCCAAAACCTGAATTAGAATTGAGCAAAAAGAAAAAAAAGGTCTTACAAGTCAGTTTCTCTAAAACAGATTTAGTACGCATTTCTATGAAAGAGCTTTATACACATTTCCATTCTAATTAAAAGCATAATTGATAACATATGACTTTATGCCGTGAATATTTTGGTAAAGGAAACTCAAAGATTAGCAATTACATACGTCTCTAAGAAACCTAATTACTCACTTTGAGAGGAGAACAAAAAGTTTAAAACAAACAACAACAAAAGCAATTTACGATATTTTTTGACATCTGATTCTCCAACTTAAGTGACAGTATAAATGATGCTATAAGTTGGAAGTCAAAGGGGAGACTCTCACTGTAGCCACTGGTGTAGTGCTCAACCCTGGATGCCCCACAGAATCACTGCCCACTAGTGATTCTGATTTAATATGTCTGGGTGAGACCTGGACATCAAGATTTTTTAAAAGCTTCCTTGGGACTCTAATATGTAACCATCATTTAGAAGACCTGAACCTTATAATTGCTATTCCTCATTTAGCACTTATTCTGGAAACTGAAATGAATAAAGTGTTACAGTTTGAAAGGGGCTTAAAATATCATGTAATCCAACCCTTATTTTGCAGAGAGGGACTCTGAGGCCTGGCAGCTTCCTTGTAACAGCTTCATTATTTTCTTATTTTGGTGACAGAGAGAGATGGTGAGACCAGCCTTTCTTAGGGAATTCTATTCATCCCCTCTCACATTTACTCAGTTCTCAACCACTTTCTTTCCACACAGACACGAGGTTCTACAGTCACCCTCTTCCTACTCAGAGAGTGGGATTTTCCGTTTTAAATGAGGATGAAGACAAAGGCAAGCATCTGTTGAATGCTTTGCCACACCATGCATTACTTCACACAACTCTATAATGCAGAGATCACTCTATTCTCATTTTATAGACAAGGAAACTGAGACTCAAGAGGTTGCATAATTTGCCCGAGGTCGGGCAGCTGGAAATGAGGGAGCTGGATGCGAACCTAGAGCTCCCCAAACCGAAATCATCAGAGAAGAGAATAATGAAGAGGAGCTCTACTGTGGATAAACCCACAATCCAGAATCCCGGTTTTATTAAAGTAGAGATGAGATCTCAGAAGAGCCTATTCAAATATCTCTGTTTCCCTATGTGCTGCCAAGACAGCAGGAAGGGCACGAATAGCAATTCAATGGGAAAATGAGAAAAATAAAGCTCTTGACGCCAGGGGTAAGGGCTTTGCTGAACAAATGCCACAAGCAAACTACACGAGCCTTCCCTTGTAGGACAAACGGACAGTCAGGTGCACCCAGCATCCACAGGAAGAGCCCGTGCCACGGTCCCCAGCAGGCCACCCGAGCACGGCTAGGACGGATTTTCTCTGAAACGTGCTTCAGGTCTCACGCTGTCCACTTGCACCTGCTCCTCACTCCACTTGGAACTCTCTTCCCCTCCTCCTTCACCTGGCTAACTCCTGCTCATCTTTCAACAACCGTTCATCGTTCAGTCCGCCTGGGCCCCTCTGGCCTTTGAAGACTAAGATTACACAGTCCTCTTGGGTGCATCCACAATATCCGGTGACATCACTATCAAAGCACACTCCCTTGACTTATCTGTTTACTTTTCCGCCTGTCACCAAAATACCAGTTCCTTGAGGTGAGGCCTGTGTATCCTAGTGCTTAGCCATTCCCTAGCACAGGGCAGCCCTTAGCAACTGGGCATGGAAGGAGCACACAGAATAATGATAAATGTGTACTTCTTCCACAAAGGTACATGGAATAAAGCATACAAACATATTAGGTTGGAGAAAATCGCTTATAATGTTCACAGCTGGCATGAGACTCTATCTTAGAAAGAGAAATATTTTAGTCTGAAAAATAAGTTTAACAAAAACTGGAGTACACAGTGAGATACTCTCCTATCTCCCCATTTCACCCCTATCCCCTGGTGCAATGGACTGAATGTTTACATACCCCCCAAATTCATGTGGTGAAACCTGTTTCCCCGATGGGATGGTATTTGGAGGTGGGTACTTTGGGAGGTGATTTTGGGTGAAGCCCTCATGACCAGGATTATGAAACAGACCCCAGAGAGCTCCCTTGCTCCTTCCTCCAAGTGAGGAAACAATGAGAAGATAGCCGTCTATGCACCAGGAAGAGGGTTCTCGGCAGACACTGAATCTCCAGCAGCTTGATCTAGGATTTCCACCCTCCAGAACTGTGAGAAATAAATTTCTGTTGTTTGTTTATAAGCCACCCAGTCTATGGTATTCTGTTACAGCAGCCCAAAAGCACTGAGACACCTGGTTAGGTGATGTATGTTGGCTAGGACCAAAGTTTTAGAAACGAGAATTAAGTTATTCTGTATCAAAGACAAATGCGGTTTCGAAGTTTCACAAGCAATCCAGGAGGAAGGAGGAGATGAGAGAGAAATAAGCCCATGAGATGATGAAAGTCTACATATTATACAATTTGGTAACTCCTATTGACACTCTAAAATTAAAAAAAAACAACCGAAACTCATGAATTCTTACCGTAAGTGGTTTTAACATTTTGTAGATTTAAAGACAAGGCCAGGTTTCACACTGGCGTTGATCTGGAGTGAGATGGAGATGGCCCAGCAGAACAAAAGAGCAAAAGATCGTGATTTCATCAGCTTCCCATCCCTCCTCTAAAGGTCTTGTCTGAAAGCAGAGCTGCATAAACTCCTGACTTGTTACACTGACAACATCAACACTCAGAGGTGACAGCAACAGAGCAGCCTATGAAATGAACCAACAAATGAGACGCGGGCCCCCCAGTTAACTGCACTAGGAAAAATATTAGGTTTATAGTTTATTTTATAGGTCAATACAGTCAAATCTGGCCATGCAGATGCTTCAACATACTATAACGTCCAAGGGGAGCCCAGCACTCAGAACCAGGCCTTCATTTTCTAAGTCACTGTCATCTAAGTCATTAGGAATGGCTTTGGCTGCCACAAGGAACACCACAGTCCAAGTCCTTCTACACGGGTGACCACAAATGCCCCCTGGTTGGGGGCTAGAAAAGGAATGGCAAGGCAGCTACGGCACACCCTACAACGCAGGATGGATTCAGGACTGAGATGGGGTCCCAGACGTACTAAAATGGAATTGACAGACACAGAGCTCAGGAAGGGAGTAGCTGGGAGGTGAACTATGACAGGAATAGTTGAAGGCACTGGAAATGCTTAGCCAGTGTAGGGGAGGAAGACATTTCCTCTACCCTCTCTGGGTTCTTCTGGCCAGAGAATGAATTAAATTCACATGAGACAGAATAATAGGAGAAAATTAAACAAAGCTTTATAACATGTATACATGGGAGAGGCTCAGGCAACCTGAGCAACTCACCAAAATGGCTGAAACCCCCACCTTAAATAGCCTCCTCAGCTAAAGACAAAGGAGGATGTTGGCGGTGGGGGGAGTCGATCATGGGAGATTACCACACAAGTACAGCAAACAAGATGCAGATTAATAAGTCCTTGCCTTTGGCATTGATTAAGAGTTTCTAGGGATAAGGTCATCCCTCCTTCCTGGTACAGAGAGGGAGACACCTTTACAGATGGAGATTTCCTTTACAATGTAAATGTCTCTCAACAAAGGGTAAGTAAATTCTACTTTTTAGAGTTGCTTTCCTGTCTGCAGTTTATTAAAAGTAACCAGCCTAAAATAATCCTCATGCCAAAGAGACATATCTTGGGGTGGCCAATTCCAGCCCCCCACACCAGAAAGACAAGATCTGAGCATGAGAACGCTGTATGGTGTGAAGGGCAAGAGAGACACTCTTTTCATATTTTTTACAAGTTGTCTCATTAAGGCAAAATTGAAGGTGATCTGTGAGGCACTGGAGAGCAGAGCCAAGACTGATAAGTGAAAAGTTCAAGAAAGTGAGATCGGATTCATCGAAACAGCAGGCTCTAGCTGATGGCTTGCAATGGTGACAATCCTGCCCCCTATGGAACATTTTGGAAATTCATAGCAGCTTTTTCAACTTCTAATTATAGTCACACCTGAGTGTTTACAGGTTAAAATACACGTCTTTATTATAAATTTCTTTCCTGTTACTTCTCCTATGTATTACAGTTAAGGCAACATATTCAATTTTTTTAAAAATCATGCACGTTAGTTATAGTATCTGTGGATTTCATTTTAGAATAGAAAAGATATGGTGGCCAAAGATATGTTATGAAAATGGGGCATTGAGTTTGCTGCCCACATGAACCACAGCTCTGGCTGAAAGGAGGCTAACTGAAGGCTGGGGCCAAATTGGCCCCACAAGCATTTCTGTGGGTTTCATCAGTATTCTTCAAAATGTTGAATTAATTGATGACATTTAAGCACTGGGGGATAAGTAAACATCCGGCAGCACTGGGTTGCTTGACAAAGACTCACCCTATAGTGAGTAAAATGACCCCCTTCTGAAAGGAGGGCCCCTCCCTGATGACCACCACACCCCCAGTCCCGCTTCATCCATGGATACCACCCACCCAGGTCTTCAGGGGTCTGAGTGTGGCTCACGCTGTGCCTGTCGAGGGCCGGCATTCCTCCCTGGCAGGGACCACATGTGGGGGACACAGGGAGGGGAGACTGAGTAAGCCATCTGCTTAGGAAAGAGCTCTCAGCTTCCCAGGGCTGTGGCTCTTTGAGGGCATCTCATACAGCCTGCTCACTCTCTCCCGAAAAACGCACAGCCACACAAAATGTTGCCTAGAATTTCAGTGGCTACAGGCCCCTGTACCTTATCATTCAACTCAAAATTGAGATTCTGACTCTAAGGATGCCCAGTCCAGCCAGCTAGTCAAACCATGCTCCTCACCCCAATCCAAACTGGGAGATTTTTTCCATGAGTACCCGGGTAATTGTTTGATGACCTCCCCATAAGGGATAATGACATTTGGTGTGCTACACCTGTGGACGATCAGGCAGCTACTGAACTCTGGTTAAATAACCACTTCTTGGAAGACGGTGACTAAGTAACATCTAAAATCTGCTACTCTTGGAAATGGCCTGCTCCCCAGAGGTCTCCAACATGACCACAACCAATAAATAAAGTTAGTAGTAAGACCAGCTGCCCGCCCTCTCCAGTGACTCCTTAGGCCTGTAATTACACAACAAAGACAGAGATATCAACTCTGTTAGACAGCAGGCTTTAAGAAATAAAATGTGACAGCATTCATATTCCAGAGAACAAAAGCCTTGAAACCAGTGCCTGATCACGTTAGCATTTCATTTTTATGTTTCTCTTACAAATGATCCTTCAGCCCTTTTCTACATCACAGCATTCTCAGACTTCTTCAGAAGTCATGCATCAAAAAATATTTTTAAATATACATTCTTATAAAAACCTATTTCTCCTCCCAAGAGGGAAGGGTTAAAAATATCCGGCATCAAAAAAAATTACCAACAAGCCTTTAATTTGGCACATGTACTTCCTGTGATTTAAATCATCAAACCACAGCCGTCTCTGGATAAATTTAGAATCAGACAAAACAAAAACAAGATATATGGAAGATAACTGGGGAGAACCTTCAGGGATGATAAAAAATAATATAACAATAAATGTATACAGAAACTGTGCTTAAAAACCATGCAAGTCTAGATATACCCAGATATATTAATGCAAATACTGGGAAAAGGTATCACATAAAAGTTGAATACTATTTTCGTAAAACAAGGTAGTGTTTTCACAAAGCTCCTTTCACCAAGCAACCTTACAACTTCAGAAAGCACTGGATCGAGAACGGGAAATAGGCCCCCAAATCCAATAAAGCTCATTTGTGCCATTGAAAGTAACTGCCAAGAAATGGGACATTCTGGGACAGCATTTAAGGTCAAACTACTGTGTTATTATATGATGATCTAGAGATGGAAAACTCAGTGATGCGGCGGAATGGCCTGCCTGCTTGTGAATTACTCAAAGGCTCTGAAAGGACAGATGCATCTTCCCTCTCAGAGCCCCTCTCCCTCGGATGTGGTCTTTCTCTGCTTGGCACTCAGACCCATGTCCTTCAGACGCGAACTGTTCTGTCCAGAAATGCCTGTGTGTTTTGGCAAGGCACAGAATTACAGCTTTGTCTTTAAGCTTCGCACCACAGTGACTTTTGTACAGCGATAAGAATTCCCAGAAATGAGTCTCCAGGAGACTTTGTACTTTTGTTCTTGTTGACTTAAATTACACGCGCTTTGTGTTTTCCAAAAGCCAGACCCTCATTCACCTGTAAATACATTAGAAAGTGGGGCGAGGTATGGATGAAATCATGCCGCACGCCCTGGCTGATAATAACTAGCATACACCCTAAAAGAAGACAATCAAAAGAGACCCTCAGATCTGAACAAATGTAGTGGTCGGGTTACAGGGACGCAGGGAAGGATCAAGACCAGCCAGCTCTCTGTCCCCCAAGCAGGTTTTGAAAAGAGCTGATAAAGATAACTTTCACCTCCCTTCTGGAATTAAGGAATTGAAAACTTCTTCCGGTCCTGTAGGTTTCTTTCGAACAGAGTTATGAATTTAACCAAGATCCAGGTCTCATCTGGGTGTACTGCCTCCAGGAGCAAGTTCTCCTGTATTAGGAACCTCATGTAAACGTCTGCGGCAAAACCTCCCAGGCGGGTGGAAATCAGAAGGGAGCCACCACCTGAAGCCTACCCCTGTGTAGGCCTAACCCCTGGGTAGGACCAGTGGGGAAGTGACCCTAGACCGGCCTTAAGGGATCAGTGGGCCTGAAGCCTGAGGGTACTGCGCCATATCCTCTTTTCTAAATACCATTAACATCCATTTCAAATTTTCAGTCCCAAGTGGGCTTCGAGAAACGCTGACAGAGTGGACGCCTCTCAAGCGAGATGATCTAGGGTGGACCGCCCACAGGCGTTCTTACCCCGGGCCCGACCTTCCTCGCAGGTGGCCCTGCTGTCGTCTACACCCCAGTGGCGGCCTCCTCCAGAGTCCTGGGAAGCCGCAAGGAGGCTGTGGGGGGCCCTGCTGTACCAGGCGGAATCTTCTCACCTCCAGGAACGGGTCTTATGGATCCTCAAGAGGGAGGAAAAGTCCAGAAAGGCACAGGATATGGGAACACATTTTGTCTTTCACGTGAAGCAGTCTTAATACGTCCTCAGAGACTTTATCTCTGAACGTTTTTCTAAATCTAACGTCAAACAAATTGGTGCCCCAAGCCACCCTTCGGGGTGGTTCCTGCTTGGCTTCATCTTGTTGAGGGAGCCGCCCTGCCCTTCAGAAAAATTCTCTGGTGGAACAATCAGTGAGCAACTGGATGTAAATCCAGGCAGGAGAATGTCGGGAACGGTCTATTCCGCGCCTTCCTCGTCCTCCCTCAGCTCAGGGCTCACTGAAGTTGTGTTTCTACAACTCAGGATACTGTCCTTGATTTTTCTTTTAGAAACCATGCAAAGTAAAAATTGTGAGAGCCAATGTAACTTCTTGGGAAAGACAAGAGAACCCTGGTGGTGCCGGAAAGGCTCGGGGCACAGAGACCTCCAGGTCAGTACTGCCCAGGAGCCAAAAGAAATCATAACAAGACTCAAGTCTCTTCTCATCTTCAAAGTCCTTCACAAGCTCTAAGTCATTCATCCTCACGCCCTGCTGCGATCACGCGATTTGGCAGAAGCAACAGTCCTTTCATCTCTGGATCTCAAAGCACTCTATAAATGCCAATTAATCCTTAGGACTGCCCCGGGAGGTGATGGGCTATCAGCTAACTGACTCAGTACACAGAGAGGTTAAGTGACTTGGTTCAACTCACACAGCAAATTAGCAGCAGGAGTAAGTTGACAACTTGGTATAGAGGTTCTATTCCTGGGCTTGGATGTCTGAGGCCAAAAACCAAACCTGTATTTAAACCACTCACATGGTAGCTGGCACATAGTAGGTGCTTAGTGAATCAGTTCTGAATGAATAAGTTGGAGATCCATATTTCCAACTGCCTGCCAAACATAGCTGAGTTCTGCTAACATTCCCAACTCAGGTTCAAATTTCTTCTCCAAACTGCCTTTGACTCTTGGGTTTCCATTCATTCATTCTCCAACCAGAGCACCCACTATAGCAGAGGTCCTCTTTGAAGCCCTGGAGAGAGAGTGCTGAATAAAAGAGACAGCATCCTGGGCCGGCCAGGTTGCCTAGTGGTTAAGTCAGCACACTCCACTTCACAGCCTGGGTTTGGTTCCTGGCATGTACCTACACCGCTCCATTAGCAGCCACACTGTGCTGGCAGCCCACATTCTGAAAAACAGAGGAAGACTGGCGCAGATGTTAGCTCAGGGTGAATCTTCCTCAGCAAAAAAAAAAAAAAAAGAGGCAGCATCCTTATCTCAAGGAATTTGCATCCAGAGGACAAGTAGCAGTAGATAGTAAGAAAGGTGATGGGACAGTAAATAAAAGTCAGTTGCTGGAGATGGAAGGGTCATCCTGCTGCCACTGCAGGAGCAAGGTGAGATCTAGATGCCAAGGCCCAGGGCACGAAGAATGTGCGATACTCCAGAAGCTTAGAGAAAGACAGTCTCACTTGCTTCTACTCCCCTACGATTGACAGCAAAATATTTAAGAAAAAAAAAAAAAAGCCCAATCATTTGCTTTCGGGGACAATGGGAAGAGGCAGGCTGATGGTCTGTGTTGTAAGGAGTCCAGGAATGGAGTGGGTGATGGCAGCTTCTGGGCCTGGGGTAGGGACAAGGCTGGTCCCCAGAGGCAGCCTGCACCTGACTGTCATCCCAGGGCATAACATTAGCAAGACCCAGGTGTCCTAACAAAGACTGCTCACCTCATTCATTCACTATCCATTCATTTCATCCTTACTGAGCATCTATCATGCGTCATGTCCAGGCTCGTCTCTGTCCTTGGTGACCCCAGTGGAAGCCAGGCCAGCAATGACCCATCCCTCTCCACTTTTCTTTTAAACATATAATATTTTATTATTATTATTATTAAACGATTTTTAGCCCAGTAACAATGAAAAAGGGGCAAATACAAATAATCATCTGTGTCGGTAGGTTTCAAAGTGAACCACTCACACCAATTGTAGTATTTTCTTTCTCTTTAATTAATAGAATTTTTATTCTTTTTAGGGCAGGTTTAGGTTTATAGAAAAATTGATCAGAAAGTACAAAGAGTTCCCACATACTCGCTCACCTCCCCATCCCTCTACTCTTGGCCACTCTTGGCAATGTGCCCGCCTGCTTCTGCAGAGCCGTGGGTAAGACCACGGAGTGCGTTAACCTCATGCATTTCCAACCCCTCAAACTGCACGAAAACATTTAAAAGTTGGAAGAACTCTGGTTACAGAAAGTCCAGCTCCTGCTTTTCCGCCTCAGGCTTTAGAGTCAGTTGTGTCCAAATAAAGTTCCATTCATGCTTCCTGGACCTCAGGTGACATTACTTAGAGGAGCACACTTCAATGTCCCTCTGGGAGCTCACGGCTTCATCATAAACCATTCACCCCACCTGAGTTTGACTTCGTGGCATGGAAGAGGAGGAGAGCACTGGCCCCCTCTGTGGGCCCTCCTGGCAACAGTCCCAGCAATACCCAGAGTCTGCAGTGCTGGTGGACTCCACTGAGAAAGTGTTCTCCTTTCTCTCAAGGCGCAAGATTGCCTCCAGGCCCTGGAGCCTTGGTTTGGGAAGGCGCTCTGTGAAGGGGAATTCTTCAGTCGTGTGTTCTCCATCTTCTTATTGCTTCTCCAGGTCACTGGAGTCCCTGCTCTGAACATACCTAAGTGGGCTTGAATTCCATCACACTCGTCATGAACTGTCACCATAATTTAGCCAAAGGCACAAAGAGTTTCCTCCCCGCTGTACACACGATGTTCGCCTCCTTTATCTCCACCGTATCATGGAAATGCCAACACAGGGGAAGCCCCGGGGGAATCGAACTTTATAAGAATATGGTGGTCGGCTCCAAGACCTTCAAGAAAATCAGAACCCCCCTGGGCACCCCAGTAATGCATTCATAGGTCAAGTGAAAACACTGACAGCTGCATTTCCTTAGATGGCATTTAATCCAGTCTCCCAGGAATTTATCAGTGAAGAAACTGAGGCCCCAAACAGTGAAGAGGCCAGGCCTGCGTCACAGTCAGGATGAGCTAGAACCCGAACTCCAGACTCTTCCCAGGTGACGAGCTCCGTCCCTTATACACAGATATTGGTCTCTACACACATATTTAAAGTCTACCATCCACAGAGTTTAAGTTCCCCTTTATCAGCTCCAGATGAAAATGAAAAGGGATCCTTTGGTCAGCCAGATATGTCCATGTCGAAAGCCCAGACCTAAGCTGGAGAGAATTGGCACAGCCAGTCCCAGGACACTGAGTGTGGCCTTTTCTCCCCATCACTTTCATGTCCTGCAAGCAAAATGCTCAGTTGCATACATGTGGCTGATGTAAGAGACAGTTATCTACTTTCTAGAAATCCTCAGGGCAGCCAGTTGAGATAAACAGAACTCCATGGCAAGCAACTGTTTTCTTCTATGCTCTGTGGGCTGAAAGCCGGGCTTCCCCACGCTCTTCTCTCTATGGCCAAATTCAAATTATGACAATAGCTACTCTTTGTTGGGTGCCAGGGCCAGGACTAGGTGATGTTCTTACGTCCTTACAATTATCCTTATTTGTCTGATGAGAAAACTGAGACTCAGCTGGGCTAATCCACTGGGCTCCCTCCAAAACCTGCCACCGCCCTCCTGGCCACATTTTAGTCAACCAGGACTATGTCCGCTTCTGTGTGCTCTAAGAGGGGAGGAGGAGCTGTTGGGACCCTGCAGGACAGCAGGTCCAGAAGCTCAGCCAGAAGCTGAGCTGGTGTGTTGTAGGAGGAGCGACTGAGCTCGTGGAATCAAGTCTCACGTTATGGTACACCAGGATGGCCAGTCACGCAAGAGCATCACAACTAGGTCCCCCAAATCTGCAGGTCCCAATGTTAGATATTTTATGCAATTGATGTCACCCCTCCCTGTGCCAGTCTCAGATGTGACATTGACCTGTCTCCTTCCTTGAAAACCCTCCTCTGCCACTGCCATCCCCAGGTGAGAGGCTGGCCCCTGTAGATTCCTTCTTCATTATACAGAAGTTGTCCTCTTCACGATCTCTTTCTTTCGTGGTGGCAGAGTGGGGGTGACATCTTCACGGCCATGGCTATGTAACCCGGGGAGCTCTTCTCCAGCCCCATGTAGTGCACTGGCCAGAAGCCTCCCCAGGGGACTGCAAATCCACTCCTTTGGCAGCTACGTGGTCCTATATGACAAAGGGATGTTGGTGTTCGAGATGGATCTGTGTCTACAGGTGGACAGGACAAGGGATTTCACACAAATGAGTCTCTAATTCTCACATATCTTTGATGGCCTCTAGGCCCCAAGCTCACAGCCAGCTGGCCTTTGAACCCAAATGGGCCTGGCTCACACCTCACGCTTCATTGCTACCTGATGCTGCCTCCTATTTCTAGAACTTTCTCCTTTTTTCAGGTGGTCTTGTGACTGCCCCACACATGCCCTCCATCATCGCACGCCTACCTACCATGGTGCTCACTATAGCTCAATCTTTCTCAAACTGGAGAAACATACAGAAAAAACAGGGAGGGGGCAGACTCCCGCCACAGTTTAGAGAACATTTAAAGCTGTCACTTTGTGCGATGACTAGAGGACCTAGAAGCAAATGTGGGCACTAAGATTAAATGGTGGTGCTTGGTTATAAGGCAATCCTAGATACGATCCAAAATCAGATTAGATTGGGTTCTTCAAAATATTGAAACAATAAATATATTCAATATTAAAGTATTGACATAAAAAAATAAAAATTTAAAACTTCCCACTGAAGTCATAGATCTCCTGGGAATTCCTGGGCAGCAGCTTAAGAAATACCTTTAGAGGTAAAGCTCCCTTTCCTTGTCTCACGGAGGGGCCAGGGAGCCCAGGGGACTCTGAGACAGGAGCTGCTGTGTGTGCGCAGGGGGAGGACCTGTGACAGCTAACGTTTGTTGAGTGCTTACTTTGTACAAGGCTGGGTAAGCAGGTTGTGCATTTATTTATTTAACCCTTCCCAATATCCTATCAGCTAGGTACCACTCTTCTCTCTGCTTTCACTGATGGAGCAATCGACACTTAGAGAGGTTAAATCATCTGACCAGGGCCACACAGTCAGGAAGCAGAGAAGCCTTGTCTACGCCAGAGGACAAAGACTGGCTCGCTCTCCCGGACACCCCTCATGAGACACGACAGCACCGTCCACCTTCGTCCCGCCCACTTTCCGTTGCCGCCTCTGGTTGCCTTGGCACCGATTCTGGACGTCACACAAAAAAACCTGCTCTGGCATTCCTGGAGCGCATCACAACTGCTTTGTAGATACTTGTCGGCTTGTCATGGAGGGGCAACAAGCTTTAAACAATGGGATGTGTGTGGATGTGTGAGTGTGTGGGTGTGAGATTGTGTGTTTCAATGATCCTCATTGTTCTGTTCCCCACTTTGTGATAATTGAGTACTGGCTGGAGCAAATCCAAGCAAATTAACTTTCTCTTATTGACAGCTGAACAAGGAGACCAAAACCAGGGCCGGTGTCCCCCAGATAAGCCCTCACATGCTTTCTCCACCTCCCCTGTCTGTGTGAATTCTTGAAGAGACCAAGCCCCTACGCTTGTGTGAGCGGGGTGAGCTTTGGGACAAAAACAGTGAGGCTACCTGCTGAGAGACATCCTCTCTGGTGTGGGGTGGGTGGGCTCTTTCCCCTCCCACCCTCCGTCACGATTCCAAGCAGGCACTGAAGGGCACCGGGGACATCTCCATTGTCCTCCTGAACAACAGCATCCCACCTCTACCACTAAGACAGCCCGTGGGAGGACTTGATGGGAGAGACACATGTTCAGACATGCCTAAACCTGCTAACTTAAAGAGGCGTTAAAGGCAGGAAATGAGAGCGAGATGAGCCGTCTTACTTTCCCTTCAGGACCCCAGATAGTATATTTGCACAGTCACCATGAGGTGACGGCGTGGACAGCCTCCAAGGTTTGGTAGGATCTAACCTGAGAGTCTCTTCTCCTGCTTTCCGGTCTAGCATCCTCTCCTGGGGGGCTGAGAGCCGTCTGGTGCCGTTTCCCATCAGAGGAAACAGCCTCTGGCCTTCAGCCTCTCCCTAGAGACACCCCGGAATAAACCAGCGAGCCCGCATCTTCTCTTTCATTCCACTCACTGCCTTTGCTTCTGTGTTTGGTACCAGGCTAAACGAGTCCTCGCTGAGGCAGCTTACACCTTTCAAATACCTGCTGCCTGTTATCATGTTCCCTGAAGTCATTTCTGCGGCCCGGCTCTGTGTTTTTGGTTTCTTTAATCTCTCCCCATAAATCAGTGCCTCCGTTTCCTTCATCATTTTTATTGCTTTTCTCTGAACTCTCTCCAATTTGTCGACATATTTCTAGTGCCGGGTGTCTAAATATAATTTGCTGGACTAAAAGCCATATTTGGAGGGACCTCACCAATTAATCTCCTGGCCTGCACGCTTTCAAAGGGTCTTGGGTATAGTTCTAAATATCACTGACCTGTTTATCCCATTAACGCGTGATAAACAGCCCCTAGAACAACATGATAATGTTGTCGTGAGGCTGCATGGCACAGGGCTTTCTTAAAGGAGAAGCTATTTTTCTCCAGGGTCCTTTGGTACACAGCAATTAAGACAACCTGGAGGGACCCACCTCACCCCTTGGTACATTTTCTAATGAATGGCCTTAAAGAAAGCTCCCAGGCTATTGAAATCCCTCGCTTATGGAGGAAGGCTATTTCTAAGTTGGCCAATGAGGTCGGACTCATTTCCCTAGAGAAACTGTGCTCTTTGTGGTTAAGGACTCACATCAGCCCACAAAATACACCTAATCAAGTTTTAAAATATTCATAAACCCCAGTGTGGGCAAGAGGGGGTGAAAGGAGAGCCCTCACACACTGCTAACGTTTGTGCAAGTTGGCACAACCTTTCTGCAGGGGAATCTGGCAACATGTATCCAAAATCTTTACAAAGTACACGCCCTTTGACCAATGCGTAACCAATGAAGTTACTTTGAGGAAGTTATCCCAAGAGGATAATGGAAAAGGGGACAAAAATGTGTGTACAAGGATGTTTATCCAAGTATTATTTATGGTAGTCGGAAAATATTGAAAATAACCTAAAATTATTTTTTAAAAGCGTGATTGGGTAAATAAAACTGAAAAGGGCACAAAGATGGATACACATGGATATTTAGCCCAGTGTTATTTATGGTAGTGGGAAAAATTGGAAATAACCTAAAATTCCAACCTAGGGTGATGAGTTAAAGAAGCGATGGTAAAGATGCCCAAGGCACAGCGAGTCAAAGAGCATCTCACAAAGAGGAAGTCAGAGAGTGATCCCACTTCCATTCAGCAAAAGCTCTACTTCTCCCTTCATATACACGGAGCAAAAGGTCTGGAGAGAAACATCCTCAATCTCCGTAGTCGTGGTCTCAGTGCGGGGCTGAGGGGCGCTTTGCGCTTGATTTTACTGTCCGATTCCATCCCAATGAGCCTAGTTACTTATAAAAGTCGCAAAAACAATAAAGCTTTTTCTTTTACCTTTTTAAATTTAGATTTTAACCTAATCAGGGTTTACCGAGCTTCTACTGCGTGCTGGGGCGCAAAGACGAATGAGGCTGGCTCTCCCTGCCTCAGGTACATGTGCGGTGCCTGGAGAGCTCCCGAAAGTCTGGCCACGCTGAGGAAGGGACCACGGTGGGCCCAGGAGGACTGGGAGAGGCTTTAGAGAGAGGCTGAAATTTCAATCAGACAAAGGATTCAATCACTAAAGGATGCTCAGACAAAGGAGGGAGGAGAATCCCAAGTCCAAGGAGCAGACTGAGTCAAAGCACCCACAGCACACACAGGGCAGAAAATGGTCTCATGTGATGGAGTGGCCAATATAGAAAAGAGGTCAGGAAGAAAATAAGACAGGCTGTAAATGTAGGCAGGGCCACATCAGTTGGGCCTTGAATGCCACACTCCGGATTGTCCACTGTGTCCTGTAAGCAGATGGAAGCTGTCGATTTTTAAGTTGGGGTGAAAAGTGAACAGATGTGTGTTTTAGAAAGACAACTCTGGGGCAGAGAGGAGAATAGATCGGAGGAAGGGAAAGGCTGGAAACAAGGCCAGTCTGAAGCTATGACAATAACCTAAACAAGAGCTTTGAATGGAGAGGGGTCCATTGAAATAAAAGACATCTCTGAAGCCTGAATCAAAGGAACTTCGTAGCTGAGCACAGACTTTGAAGGTTGACCGACCAAGGTTCAAATCCTGGTTCGGCCATTTACTGAATGTGGGGTCTTGGGCAAGTGACTTACCCTCTCTCTGCTTTGGTTTCTTCATCTGAAAAGAGACATGTGGGTAATAATAGTTTCCATCTTAAAAGACTGACATGAAAATGAAGTTAGTCGATATAAGCGAAGTGCTTGTAGAAAGGTGCCCGGCACCCGGGAAGAGTTCGTCTGCAGCCATTACGAAGCTTTGGCCCCTATTTGATAACGGCTAACGTGGACGGAGGACCTGTTCTGTGGCTGTGCTGAGCTCCGCGCTTTACACTCGTTCTCTCTTCCCTCAATGGCAAGTGGTTTTGACCCCGTTTCCATAACCAATGAGGAAACAGACATGGAGACGAATGTGACAGGACCGAGGCTGCAGAGCTCTCTGTCTCCCCAGGAAGGCGGATCTCCCCAGGCTTCCGGGCTCCAAACCCGGTTCTTTCCTCTACTCCTGCTTAGACTCATGGGAGGCGAGGAGGGGACACAACTCAGAGAGGGCTCCACACTTCCTAGCGAGGGATCTAGATGGGTGGTGATGCCACTGACCCAAACAAGAAGAATAACAGAGGCTTTCCAGAATTTTAGAGAAGGAAGGACTCATTTAAGTTATCAATCACATTTATAATTCCAAAATGTCTAAACCTGGGACTTTAGTCCTCTCCTCACAACATATGCCCTCATGAGTATCAAATTTACTTTATAATTAAAAAATATACATATGGGCTGGCCTGGAGGCATAGTGGTTGGGTTCACACGCTCTGCCTTGCTGGCCCAGGGTTCGTGGTTTTGGATCTTGGCCGTGGACCTATACCACTCATCAAGCTACTCTGTGGCGGTGTCCTACATGCCAAATAGAGGAAGATGGGCACAGATGTTAGCTCAGCAACAATCTTCCTCAAGCAAAAAGAGGAAGATTGGCAACAATGTTAGCTCAGGGCCAATCTTCCTCACACACACACACAAAAACAAAACTTCCCAAAATTTTGTTGGTCTTGAACAATCTCTTTAGTATAACTATTGTTACAATAATCGATTATCTCTGGAGCACACAAGTATTTAATGTTTGTGTTTTTATTATCATTGAAGTGGTTAGTCAGCGTACACAAATAGCATTCAGCTGATTTTGTTAACAATCTATTAAAACTAAAAAAATTAGAAAACCAAAACAAATGTTAATTTAAAATCAAGTTCAATCAGAGTGTCAGTAAGGAAATATCCAGCTTAGAGTTAAGCAACAAACATGTGCCCAGCGCGGAGCTGGGCAGTGAAATAGCCGCCTAAGGTTCCCAGCCCCGGCCTCATCCTCACACCCTCACAGACGTCCAGCCTTCATCATCGGCCCTCTTAGGATGCTGCCTGATAACTGAGTGCCAACAAGTTCTCTTCGGTGCCATCGGGAAAGATTGAATCACGTCTGATGTTCCCACCCACTTTCCAGATTCTTCGCTGTAAGACAGAGAACAGTCCCTTGCATTCCAGATGCCAAGATGCGTGCACATCAAACAGAGGAACAGTTCTCCCTGCGAGATGGTCTCTCTCCCCACAGGCACCTGGGGAAGCCAGGACAGTCCTGCACTTGGGCGTGCACCCACACCACGTGGGGCTCTGCTTCTTCGCTCAGGCTGCCGAAAGCGCTTTGCATACCATGTCCTTGGTTTACCTGCAGAGCATTTTGCTGACCTGTCTCCAGAATAAAGGTCTTCACCTTTATCAAAGCAAACAGCTAAATTCTGAAGCAGCCCAAGGCGGTAAGAATAGAGAAACCACCAGAACCCATACTGCTGCACTCTCCTCCAAATGTAGAGTCAGGGTATGTATGTTGGTTCAAACACACACCCTTACCCACAACAAATGGGACCAAAGAAAGAATCAAGATGTGCTAGAAGAGAATTCTCTCGAATTAAAGGAGAACCAATGTCTTTAGGTAGAGAGAGCTCAGGAAGTATTAGGAATCTCAAGAAAGTAAATACACTGACTGTCACAGAACTGTACACTTCGAAGTGGCTCGAGTGGTGAAGTTTATTTTATGTATATTTTACCACAATAAAAAAAAGTACCAGGAAAAATTGTACATAAAGTTGGATCCCAATTATATAGACTAGACAGAGGACATATACAATTCCTCTGCACATGCATAGAAAATATACTGGGAAAATATTCTACAATATGAATAGGCTTTATCAGTACATGTTGAAATTTATGGCAAACTTTTTCTTTTTTATACTTTCCTATATTTTCCAAATTTTGTATAATGAGTATGTATTTCTTTTACAATCAGAAGAATGCAGTAAAAATATATATAATATTTCTCAAATCTGTCCCTTCTTCACCATAGCCCTTAGCAAGACCCCCTTAATCAGGTTCACATGGACCAGTCCCATAACTCCCTGACTAGTGAGTAAGACCCTGTCCACTGCTCCCCTGCACCACCACCAGACAGAGAAAGAGTTCTTCAGAAGTCTAAGCAGAGGGCATGCCACATGGCACCACTAACATGTGCGTTAGTGGTCCCCACCCCATTCCTGGTCTTTACTCATCCCAAAGCCCCATCCCACTCCTGAGCCAGGCCTTGTCCTTCAGCTCCACCCATCCCTCCTTCTTCCCTCTGGATGAGCCCAAGGATGATGCTGACGGGTAGGTATCAGGGATGAGGACGAGGTGGGGCGGGGCGTGGGATGTCGGGCGGTAACAGCTCCAGAAGTCTCTATAGGAGGGGGTTGAGGTAGGAACCTAGTTGAAATTGGGGAATTTGTGTTACATATTTATTTGGGGTAACCTTGGGTAGGGGGGATGGAGATTAGGGGAGTTGTAATACCTAGTGTTTGCCCACCAAACACATTGTTTTACTTTGATTGATGTTCATTTGGGAGGTGTGGTTTAGCATTGATGGAAATTGTGCAGAGTTCTATTCCCATCAAGCCGCCCCTGGCTTACACCCTCCTTTAGCTTCCTGCTAACTCCTAGGTCTCTCCTTACTCAGTGCAAGCATCACTTTCTCGAGATTCTTCCCTGATACTCTCGTCTCGATCACATGCCCCTCATCTGGACTCCTGTAACAGTTTGGGGCACCTCAATCTAAGCACTTACCACACTCCACGCCGCCACTCTCCTTGCCTACCCTGACACTAGCCTGTAGCTCCTTCAAGACAAGGAACGTCTTTCACTCAGCATCCTGAGCACCAAGCACTGTGTCTGGCAAGTGACAAGTGCTCAATAATTCTTTTTTTAACAAATAATTGCATGAATGATCAGAGAAGAATTAAGGCTCTGGGTAAGTCATCTCAAGAATACGAGAGGTTACAGAGGGGTACGTGGTCTGCTGTTCCACACCTCCACACCTCTGATGATTATGCTAGAAGAAACAGGCTTTTTATATAGTAAATTACAGGGAACTAGCATGTGAATCAGTCAACAAATGAGTGAATGAACTTAAGAATTCATCTAACACAAGGTTCAGGACAAATTCTGAAACAAAACAAAATGTATGACAATCTGAAGACGGAGAACAGACAGCAACAATATCATAGTCTCAGAATCGAAGAAAGACCAGGCTGGGATTTGCCAGTCCCAGTCAGGCGATAGTTGTTCCAAGAAAAGATTGCAGAAGCGTCTGCTATTCCTCGCATGGACCTCTAAATAGCCCTGTCTTCCTCATGCTCCCCCTGCAGAACAGCAGCTAGGCCACCATGATTTTTAGTCACTTGTCAAATGTAATTCTAATTGACACAGCTTCCTAAAGGATATGAGTCTTAAACAATGAGAGGAGTTGGTCAAGAAAGAAAAGTAGAGAGGGGTTTCAGAGAGATGAACAGCACGAGCACAGGTGTGGGGGTGTGGGACTGCACAGCGCGCATTGAGAGCGGCGGAGGTCACGAAGTCCAGTGCACACTGCGAGGCAGAGAAAAGCAGGACACAAGGCAGGAAAACGTAGGTAGGAACTGGGTCCAGGGTAACACTGTATGCCACACAAGGGAGCCTAAATTTTTATCTTGAGTATGATAGGAAGCTGTGTGCAGTTTTCAGACAGGAGAATGACACAGTTGGATTAGCATTTACTCTGCGAGTAGAGAAGGGAGTGGAGGAGTAGGAGCTGGAGTCAGATAAGTGGTTGCTGCAATATTCGAAACATCCATTGCCCTGAAATCTATCTGCTTGCTCAAAGCAACAAAAGTCAGTCTGCCCCTAGATTTTGGAGACAACAGGACTTCTAGTTTGAAGGTACAGAGAAGAATTCATGTAGCCAACTCCAGTCCTTTATTGGAAAGGATAGCACTTAAAGAATAATGTCTTAGAACTCTCTAGTCCAACTTGGCCCAAGCCATCAGGGCTACCTCTGACCCATGAAGCCAACACCCAAAAATAATTGATCCCTAACCCTTTGCCTCATTCTTGACCTGCATCCTGAATCATTTCAACCTGGGTCTGTCTGTCCTCAGTTCTGGGGGCCTTGCCTCATTTCCTGGTTGTGGTCTTACAGTCAACACCCAAACACTCATGCCCAATTCTCTGATACCTACCTCTGCTCAGCCACTGCCCATTTCTTGGCTCCCTTTGCTGTAAAATCTCTCCAAAGACTTTTCAGACTAGTTGTCTCCAATACCTTTCCTTCCATTCTGTCTGAAACCCACCCGTCACAGACATTGAAACTACTTTTGTCGAGATCACCAAAGACATGCATGTTGCTAAACACAACGATTAATTTTCAGTTCTTATTTCATCTGACTAACAGAAGCTTCTGGCCCACCTCTTTCTTGATAAACTTTCTTCACTTGGCTTCCAGGATCCGCAACATTCGGTTTCATCCTAATTGCCTGATTGCTGCTTCTCAGGCTCCTTCACTGGTTCCTCCTCTTCTATCTCACCTCTTAATGTTGAGAGGCGTCCCAAGCTCAGCCATTGGCCTTCTCTTCTCCATCTGCATCACGGTTTCTCACCTTTGGCACCACTGACATTTGGGGCCAGATAATTCTCTGTTGCAGGGACTGTCCTGTGCCTTGCAGGATGCATAACAGCATCTCTGGCCTCCACCCACTGGACACCAGTAGCAACACTTCCCTCAAGTTGAGGCAATCAAAAAAGATGTTTCCAGACATCGCCAAATGTCCCCTTGGTGGCGTGGGGAAGCACCTCTGGTTGACAACGACTGCTCTAGGTCTAAAGGAAGCTCCCCTTTAAATATTTTAGACTTTAGTGATCTCTTACAGCCTTTAGGGTTAAATACTATCTCTATGCTGATTCCCAAATTTAAAAATCCAGTCCAGACCTCCCTCCTGAACTCCAGACTTGAATATTCAATTCTGCATTCAAATATTTCACTTCAGTACCTGATAGATATCCCAAACTCAACGTGCAGTCTTCCCCATCTCAGCTGAAGGTAACTCTGTCCTTCCAGTTGCTCAGACTGAAAGTCGTGGTGCCACTCTTGACTTCTCTTTTTTCACATCCTGCATCCTGCCAAGAAGTCCTATTAACTCTACCTTCAAAATACATCCAGAACCACTTGTCGCTATCTCCACTACTGCCCTGATCCAAGACCCCATGATCTCACACCTGGGGTATAGCAACAGCCTCCTTACTGACCCTCCTCGTTACGTCCCTTTGCCCCTACTATCTGTCAGTAGGATGAGCCTGTTAAAATTTGTCTGATCATCTCATCCTTGCTCAAAACCCTCCCATGGCTTCTCATCTTACTCAGAGGAAACTCGCAGTCCCTACGGGTCCTTCCATGGTCTGGCCCCTTGTTACCTCTCTGACCTTATAAACCGCTTCTCAGTTATCATCAGCTGGCATGAGAAAGCTGAGGGGCGCAGGTTTGGAAGGAATGATCAGGAGTTCATGCTTGGGTGTTCTTAGACATCCGGTGGAGATGTGGCGTGGCAGCTGGATCTGTAAGCGTGCAACTTGGAGGGACTTCTGGACTGGAGGTATAAATTTGGGAGGTGTTGGCACACAGATGATATTTAAAGACATGAGCCTGAAACAGGTCACCAAGGGAGTAGATACAGATAAAGAGGACCAGGGCTGAGCCCCAGGGCACCCCAACATTGAATGAGTGAAAGAAAAGGAAGAACCAGCAAAGATCGAAAAGCAGCAATCAGTGAGGCAGGAGGGAAACCAAGAGTGTCGTGTCCCGAAGGTCAGTGAAAACAATCTATCAATGAACTAAAATCTGTGAGTCAAGGTTTCTCCCCAAACCTAGATTCCTCTGAGGGACTTCTCCAGGAAATGCATAATCCACTTGCGTAACAAAATACAGCATGCAATGTAAATATTTTTTTCATCACTGTGCACAATTGCCCATTAATTTATCACATCCAGTTCTTGTGGTTCAGAGTCTTGTCTCCATTTAATTTCCATCTGTTTTCCCATTTATGATATATAACAGTTTAATTAAACTGAAAGCTTAGGTGTTATATGAATAGGGCATATGTATGTAGAAATAACAAATACCACTATGACTAACATCTGAAATGTAATTATTGCAACCTTCTCTGATTATTAATCTTATTTACCAAAATGCGTAGGTAAGGACCAAATCTAAAGGGAAAGAGTGGTTCATAGCTCCAAACTCCATCATAACAAAACCCGCAAAACACAAAATAGCTAATATTTAATAACCTATATAGTATTTATTCAGACAACGTATTAATTAGTTAATTTCAAGAGTATAGCCCAACACTTACTGAGTACTTGCAACCACGTAATTTGATCATTTCTTCCAGTGACACAGGGGAGTGTTGATCCGGCCGGTGTGGCGTTCATGGGTCACCACAGTGGGGCGCGAACGAAACTAGAATTGGAACTCAGGCCAAGGTCTTTGTAAGCAAAGAGATGGCTGCTGTGTCTCTGCTTCACAGCTGATGGCTTCCTAGACACTTCCCTCCCCATAAACCTGAGGCTGCCTGGTCTTTGACCCTGGTCACCCTGGAGATCAGAAGCTCACAGTCGTTACACTAAAAAGGGCCTTCAAGGTCCTATTTCCTCCACACGGTAACAGAGCTCCAGAAACTAAACAGCAGCAGCGCTTCACACATGTAACACAGCACACGCTGCCAGAGTGTCTATTTCTGATTTCCCTTGTTTACACAATTGTCCTGCAAACTTCTTGAACATAATCTTGTGTCTATAGGTACCAAATTTTACTAGAAATGTGGAGTTAAGTAACTACTTGAAATTTTTTTAAAGCACCATTTTTACAACCCAGCGATAACTCCCAAACCCAGGCTAAGTTTCATTCACGTTCCTTGTGGAATCAGATTCAGTAAAGATTAGATGCTTCTAAAGTTCCTGAAGAACAAACAGGTGCCGGCAGTGGGGTTTTAGCAATCAGGATGAAGTCAGAGCGGCCACACGCTTCATGTCTGGGAAGGATGCAGCCCCGGGGGTCAGTGACACCAAATGAAAGAAAAGGTAGAAAAACCGCCATATCTCCTAGTTAAGTGACACGCAGGACCAAGAGGTGCTCAGTACCCGCTAAGTGCATGAATGGATGAATAAAGATAAGACCTGGGTTTGTAGTGAAAATTTCTGTTTAAAAAGTGCAGGGGATGGAAAAATTGGCTTGACACATATCCTGAGAAAGAGCCCTGGGAATTGAAATCCAACTCAAGCTCAAATTTACAACCAGCATTGTTATAATATATGAAAAGTTAATACAGTGTTATTAGATGGAAGCTTCCAGATCAAGTGCAGTACTTGTCCCTGTACTTGGCATGAGTTAGACCTCGCCTGGAACGTTATGCTTCATTCCAGGAAAGACATAGTAAGAAGGACACTGACAACCCCGGTTGTCTCCAGATGTCCCAGCTTGCTCAGCACAGGGCCTTGGACCTACAGCCGTTCCATAATAAGTCCTGAGTTACCCCAAACTGATCTTGAGGAGTCTGGAAATCATATGAGAAATGACGAAGGGAAGTTGAAGGGAGGTGGCTTCAGTTTAACACACATGCACCTCCCAACAGAGCCGTCCACAGCGAAAAGGGAGGCCCCGCAGAGGAGTCTCAGCACAGAGACGATGCCGGCAGTCGAATGCTCATCTCACAGGCAGGTATCAAAGAATCGCTTGCACGAAGGGGGAGAGTGAAATGGATGCCCTCCGGGAGCTCTTCCAGCCCTGAGGCCCCGGGAACAGGCGTCAGGGCCAACAGAGGGCACCTCCATGGAGAGGCTGGGGTGCAGCTCCCTCCCAGGGTGGCCCCTGCTGTGCATCCTCTTCTCCACAGAGGGAGGCTGTTGGCTCCGGGCTGCAAGTCCAGCCTGTGCACAGCCAAGGACAGCCGCTCTGTGGGGCATCTTGTTGTGACAGAGTGACCTGCCCTGGACTCTGGGGAGTGCCTATGCCCTCAGACGTGTGTTCAAAGGAAGCTGTTTTTAGGGGAACTCTCACAGAAGCAGAAGAGCTGCTGCTGCATCTCATTCCTGGAGGGAAACGCGGACCTGGTAGTCCGGGGAGACTCCTCCTGGCCTACCACCCAACAAAGGGGACACGACGGGATGGTGGAGGCAGGGGGTGGGGGGGGGGGGTGGGGATGAGGTGGGGAATGAGGTCCTCCAAACATCTCTCTCCAGGGTTGGGAGAGGACAGACGAAGACGACTCCCCACAATGGGGAATTCCTGCCTTGAAATGAGGGGTGATCCCCACTGGCCAAAGGGCCTGGTGTTCAAAGCCTGGAGAAACGAAGAAAACAAACGGCCGCAGAGGCCAGCAAGCTGCACGGAGAACAGCCCAGGGAACTCAAGGGAGACCTTCGCTGTTTCCGACTTAGACGTTTCTAGAATCAGAGAAACAGGATGTGAACTCGACTTACTGCGGTCATCATTACACAATATACACAAATATCAAACCATTATCTTGAACACCTGAAACTAATACAATGTTATATATGTCCATTTTATCTCAATAAAAATAAATATATAAAATAAGCACTCAGAAAAAAAGAAACAAAAAAAAAAAGGAAGCTATTTTTAAAGTCATCCTTCAAGAAATAATGATCTTTGGCTGGGAACTTTGTACCCAGGTGCTCCTTATCTAAGAGCCAGTTCTACATACTTTAAAAAATTTATAAGATGGGAGTAATGGGGGTGGAGAGGCCACAACGGGAGCCGTCCAGCTGCCTTCCTCACACCAACACCCTGCACCCATCAGGGCACACCCCAGCCCGGTCCTAGAACCCAGGCGTCTGGGGATGTCTGCATGAAGCAACAGTGGCATCTAGCGGTCACTTCAGTTAACCACATGCCCGCTCAGCTCAAGGGAGAAAAACAGATGAAAACCCAACCCCTCTCTCTCCCTTTGTACCTCTTATCCAGCCAGACCTGATGGGAAGTTGGCTGGAAACAGAAAATGCCAGTAAAACAGGGGATCGTTTTAAAATGATGCATACGGAGCTCACTAAACACTTTTATACTAAATATGCATTCATTCCATCACAGCCAGGCTTTCTTTCCCGAATGCGGCCCCACTGAGTTCTTGCTGGTCTCTGTGGCATAAATCAAAGCCTTACACATCATCTACAATGTCCAGTTTCTGTTTATCTAAATGGGTGAGAATCTTAAGGCACCTGTGAAACAAGTTCCCTCCACTGATTTTTATGGTTTTGGGGTTTTTTTTTCTTTTATAGCTGTTTCTCATGGCTTTTTAATAATCATGGCCCTTCGGCTCCAAGACTAACTCAAAGGGGAGAGACAGCAGTGTGGGTTCCCACTCGAGATCTGGTTGTCCATGTGGCAGCAGCTGTCCCACTCCAACCCTGACTCAGAGACGGGGAGACCCTGTAAGTGTCCGGAACACATGCCCCCCTCTCCCTGGGCCTCCCAGTCCACCTCTTTCCTCATTTCAAATTTTTCACTGGTGGGAGGGGGCCACACAAGGGCAGGTCGACGAGCAGCCTTCTAGGAGCTACTACATGAGCTGCTTTGCGGGGTAAGAGCAGGAGCCACACTCCCTGGGTTCAATTCCACCCTCTGCCACTTTGGAACTCGACGACCTTGAGAAAGTGATTTGCCCTCTTGAAGGCTGGCTTCCTCGTCTGCAACATGAGAAGGAACACCAGCACCTACTCTTAGGGTGGCTGTGAGAATCAAGTGGGGTCGTCCCCGTCAGGCCCTCAGCACAGTGCCTGTGACGCACAGGAAGCGCTCAGTAAACAACTAACGCTCTTCTCTCTGTTTAATTCCTTTCACTGTCCCGCAGGCCTCTAGTTCTCAAACTTTCCAGTCTGAGGATCCCTTTACATATATTCTTAAAAATTATAAGGACTCTAAAAAGCTTAAGGTTATATATATCTTTTGATATTTACTGTTTTACAAGTCAGATCAAAATATTTGAATTTAAAACAATAAATCCATTAACATAAAAACATTTTATGAAAAATAACTACATTTTCCAAAACAAAAATATTTGGTAAGAGGGTGGCCTTGCTTTATACTTCTGAAATCTCTTTCCTGTGTGGTTACTAAGAAGACAGCCGGCTTCTCATTTCTGCTCCTGCATTCGATCTGCACTAAACACCGCACATCACGTCATCTCTGAGAACCCCTTGGATGCCCACAAGGAAACAAGAGTGGAAAAGGCAAATACGCCCTCGTGTTTTTATAAAAACAGTTCTCACCTTGTGGACTCCGTGAAAGGACCTCGGGGACCCCGGGGTCCCCAGACCACACTTGGAGGTTCGCAGCTGTGGCTCAAAGCACCAGTCCAGGTTTCTGGCATCAGCAGCAGCCTGGCAGAGTCATAGGCCCCAAGTCAGCCCCAAGTCAGAAGCTGGAGCAGTTTACAGACTAGGAGGTCAATGGAGCCGGTGCAGCCACGACTCGGCCCTGCGGAAAGGAGGCAGGACACCTTTCCTCTCAGGCCCACCCCGCGGCCCCAGGGGCAGACACTCAGCCCTGGGCCCGCAGAAGGCCAGGTCCCCACCCTCTACTGCACGGACGAGCCACGGCTGTGATACATAATACGATTATTGGACTCCATCATTCGTCGGGGTTGAGCTACACAATTGGTTTTTGTTATTGTTTTTCTTATCTGTTTTAGTTCTTTCATTTGTTTTGGAAGGGAGCCAGTTCAAGGAAACTAAATGCAATTTCCTTTCTTACAAATTGTCTTTTTAAAATCCGGAAACCCAATAGCTGTGTGTGACTCAATCATTATTTTTACTTCATTATAGGTTGGATTGTTGTTTTTTGGCAAGCTTTTACACAAATTTTATTGCTGAGTGAGATCCTCTTTATGTTTTATTCTTTACTGACCTGTCAAGCAACTTAAGTGTAACCTACGAGGTGACATCATAGTCACTATGTCCCTCTGTGACACTCAAAACCATAGAAGAGGCAAACTCAAGCCGTGGTTCATTCTCTGGCCCCGGTGGGACGGGTCCTCCCCGAGGGGCTTCCAGGGAGGGTCTCTGAGACAGTTTCCAAGGAGGGCGGCATGAGGGCTCTCGAGCTGCCTGCTCTGGGTGCAGAGTTCGTGTTCTCCTCTCCACGGGCTCTACAACACCCGTACCTCCCCGCCTCCCCACTACTTCCAGAAACTTGAGAAGTTACTGTATTGGTCAAAACCCTGAGCTGCTGGCACCAAAACCCAAGTGGAAGCAGCTGTAGTCGAGAGGGCTCTGGGGAGGAAACGCTCGTTTATTGGAAACCCCTTGCAATGATTCCACTCAGTTCAGGACTACCATGAAAATATAAACAATACAACATGTAGATGATGGGCTGTGAAAATGGTAACAGAGGAACTTATTTGAATTAATATAAACGGGATGCTCAGTGACAATGTTCCTACTCTCAGGTGAAGCACATTCTAATCTCTGATCTAGCCCCGCCTCTGTCTCTCTTACCTGTATTGTGCCTACACCCATGTCTCTCCCTATACATGTGTATCCCAGGAACTTGGTACCTGCCCTTCCCTCTGCCTGGAACTTCTTTCCCCCAAACACCTGCGTGAGGACCCGAGACACGGCAGCATCCCTGACACGTGCTCTGCACTCTCTGACCAGCTTCCTGTGACTCCTTCCTGCATCAGTGGTACACTCCATGCACACGGGGAGGGAAGGGACATGCAGAGTTCTTCCCAGAACATCATTTTATGTCACAATTACTCTGAGCTGCAGTTGTCATCAGTGAAAAAAAGAGAATGGGCCAGGTCAGTGGTTTTCTCTGCTCCCCAGAACCGCCAGGGCTCCACAGAGCAACTTGGGGGTGACCTCAGGCAAGGAGAGGGCAATCGAGTGAGGAGGGCTTCAGCCTCTCCCCCCACCCCCAACCAGGGCAGTTCTGATGTTGCTCAGGAGATGTGGTTTGAGCAGAGGGTTCTGTTGTGCATCTGAAGGTCCAGAAATACACCCTAAAACATACAGGAATTTAGTATGGGATAAAGGGGACATTTCAGAGCAATAAAGGGAAGATGGATTATTTACTAAATGCTGTTTGGACCACTGGGGAACCATCTGGAAAAAAACGTTAAGATGGAACCTTAGAGTACATATTACACAAAAATAAATTCCAGATGGATCAAATATTTAAGCATGAAAAATGAAACCCATAAAAATAGAAGAAAAAAAATGAATTTTCAAATAATTACAAAGATGTAGGGAAGGCCTTTCCAAATATCACACAAGACCAGTAGCTATAAAAGAAAAGACTGAGGAATTTGACTAATAAAAATGTTGAATTTGGTTAAAACAAGTCTTTCAATGTTTCGCTTAGTCACTCTGCTCTCCCCAAGACTCAGCTGTGCATGCAGACGGGTCTGGAATGGCAAGCAAAATTGGTGACAAACCATTTCATTCTCATAATCACCTCTCCTTCCGTGATGAGGACATACAAGACCAAAGACGACTCAAGGGCTGGGGAAAGAACCCTCTTCATAAACCTAGAGCCACACTCTCTCATTTGTCACCTCTCTACATTATCTGTTACTACCATGAGGAGGACAAAGCCTAAATAATAGAGAGCGCTCGGGAGAGGTCTGAAGCACTGTACAGGAAAAATATCAGCTACTTCTCACTGACGATACATCCACTCTTTTGCCTTTATAATCTGTAATCTTCATAACATCTCTGTTCCAAGTAAATGGTTTTTAACATGAATGACAGAAAACCTGACCAAACTGGCTAATACCAAAAATTGGGATGTTGGCTGATGTAATAAAATGCTGTAGAGAGATGAATTTAGTTTCAGGGACGGCCTGATCCAGGGGTCACATGATATGAAAAGGACCTGGTTTCTGTTTCTCAGCTCCGCTTGCTCCGTGTTGACTCCTTCTCCAACATGCTCTCCCCTCATGGTTCTAAGAGGGCTGCCAGCAGCAACTCCTGGGCTTTTTCCCTCCAGCTGCCAATCCAGTGGAAATGAGCAAGCCAGCTGCCCCAAGAATACAAAACAAAAACCTTCTTCTTTTCCTTGCCCCACCATGGCCGGGAGGAGGGAGAATGCTGAGTGCCTTAGCTCGGGTCCTGTGCTCCAGGGACATCAACCGCACCAGACATAGAGGGACAGAGGTGGCAGAAGGATGGCTCCCCAAGCAAAACCAAGATGTTGTTGCCAAAGGAAGATAGTTAATTATAGGCAGCAAAAATAGACGTCCACAACAAATCTTATGAGGTTGAAATTATTCTTCTCATTGTACAGATATGGAAATCAAAGGTCCCAAATGTTAAGTAACTTGCACAAAATCATACAACTGGAAAGTGGCACAGATGGCATTTGACCCCATTAACGTGTGTGATAAGACTAAAAGGATGAGTGGGTGTTGCGCAGGCTGACTGCAGCAAGGAGCGTGCTCTAGGCAGAGGGTTATGAATGCACAGCGGGAGGCAGCTGGGAGAACGAGAAGCTTTCAGGGAATTGCACGTTGCATGCAAAGTTGTCAGACAGTGTAGCAAAGGAAAGAGCTCAGCTTTGGGGCCAGAGGGATCAGGACTCTGCTAGGTGACCCCGGTCAAGGACACAACCCTCAGCTCACTTTCATCAGCTGTAATACAGGGATAATATGCTTCACTGGGTCCTTGGGAGGAATAAGTGAGATACTGTATATAAAGGAGCTAGTACGGTGCCCAGCCCGCAACAACTCAACAAATAGTTGTTACTGTGCTAACGATGACAGAATGCAGAAAGCAGTGAACGAGAAAGGTGGGGGAAAAACAAGCTCGAAAACTAACCATGGACCAGATCAGGCTAAGATGAGGACTTCAGATTTTATCCTCCTGCAAATGGGGAATGATGGAGGGTTCTGACGGGAGGGATGGCCTGATCAGCATTTCGTTTTAGAAGGATCACTGGCAGCAACGCGTAGTTAGAGCAGCAGAGAGAGGTGGGGTGAGGCGGGTGGGGGGTGGGAAACTAGTTAACAGATCATGAAAATAGTTAGATTGACCAGTGGTTGCCAAATCTAGTTCAGTGACAAAATTACTAGGGTAGTATTTTTGTTTTGTTGCTTTCTCTGTTTTCATACAGATCCCTGGACTCTCCAGGAGTGGGGAGACAGCGGGTTGAGGGGTTGAGGTATCAGCTTGTTCCAGCCAGAGAGCTGTTGGCCCCTCAGGGGAACTGATGCGCTGCCCTCAAGGACCAGCATTGCCTGAGGAAAAACTAGAATTGCTACAGCAGGAATGTACTGATTAAGAAAGAGTCAACTCTCTGGCTTTTTAACTTCAAAAAAAAGACTCTTGAGGCCCCTAGGGCACAGGGTGGAGCAATCAGATGAGTGCTGCCTGTGCTGGAAGGAAGGAAGAAAATGGGACGGAGCACGACTTTGCAGGTCCATGGGTCTGACCAGAGCTGAGCTCCAGGAAGGAAGCAGACTTTGCTTCAGGAGACGGCCAGCAGGGAGTCCCATGGGAACTGATTCACCCAGCAGGGCACCCATCCCCATTCAGCCCCCATTCAACAGAGCACAGGCTGCCTTAGTGGGAGAGCCACTGCACTGTCTACTCTGAGCCACCGTCCAGGAAGCACCTCCATCCCCAGCTGTATCGCGGTGGCTCAATGACACCAGAGTTTGCTGGCTTTAATCTGAACTGCCTCGTGGATAATCGTTAACTGCCATTTCAATGGCCCAAACACTTACAGGCTGTTGCATTTCCATCCTGTGGATGAGCCATAATTCACCCAACCATCCCCCAGTCTCAGATGTTTACCTTATTTCCAAATTTCCACTGGTAAATCTAATTCTGCCATGAAAATTTGCACATAAAACTTTCCCTGCTATCACTTCCAACTCTAAACCATCTAATGTTCTTGGATGAGACCTGGTAATAGTTATTTTCTCTAGTTCAGGATATCAAGTCTCAAGCACTACTTCCTTCTCAAAGGATGCAATTAGAGATCATTTGATTAAGTTCAAGACTTGATGGTTTTTTTTAAAAAACTCTTAGCAAGCAAAGAATAAAAGGTAACTTCCTTAACCTGACAAAAGATACCTACCAGTAATCTCAGCAAACGTCTTACTTAATGGTTCCCTTAAAAGTCAGGAACAGAGATGAATGCCCATTATCACTGCTTCTATCAACACTGGAGGTCCTGGAAAAAAAGACAAGAAAGAAAGTGCTGCCTCTTCCAGGGGTGCAGAGAAGCAGGCGTTCTCGTGCACTGCTTGTCTGATAAGTTCAACCTTTAAGGATGGCGATTGGCAATACATATGACTTAAAAATGTACATACTCTCTGACCCTTCAAACTCACCTCAGTGAGCATACCCTGAGAAAATACTCATGGCTGTGCACAAAGACATGAGCACGAGGATGCTCTCTTAATTATCACCTACAATCAGAAACCCCTGTCTGACGACAGGGTCCTGGTTACGTGAATTCTGGCATGAACACATGATGGAATACGAGTCACTGAAAGGGATGCTGTGAAAGGGCATTTACTGGAAAGACAGCATAAACTAGTTTGCTCAATTACCTTTTTATAGATAACAATGTGTGTATACACGCATGCAGACGCACCAGAACATTCTGGAAAGATCCATATTGGAATACCGATGATTCCTTCTGTCGTTTTCCAAATTTTCTTAAAACGTGTTACTTTTCTAATTAGGAAAAATAATATATTTTTAATGCCGCCTCAAATGATTGCCTTAGGCAGCAGAGAAAAAGTACCTCCGAAAGAGCAAAGGGAAACTTTATGAGGGAGCATTCTGATCGCAGCTCCCCAGCCAGCCAGAACCCGTGAGACCAGGAAGCTAACCTGCATTCTCACGGTTCTACTTTGTTAAAACAAAAGAAAATGACAGCTCTAAAGGTTAATTTTATTCACACACCCATTTTTAAGTCAACTCTCTGCCTACTCATATTCGGGATCCCACTATCATGCCAAGTTCTCAGCAGGTCACCGGCTACCTTGCAACCCAGTGATCAGACTGGGGGAGATGGAGCTTACGGGGCTGTTTCCCCGGTGCACGTGACCAAGGTGGGGGGAAGTCGAAAAGATAAAGGGAAGAGGAATGGCACAGCAGCGTCGTGTGCACGCGCTCAGATAGAAAACAGCACAACAGCTACGACAACGGGAATCTTTATGTGTCTTTGCAATCAGTACAGATCTTCAGAACAAGAAGAGACAAAAAAAGGAATACAACGTTCCAAACAGTTACAGCCCATAGGTTGACATTACGAACTAGGTTTAGATCCTCTGGAGAGTTTTGTAAGAGGACTGAGGTGCAGAGGCATCTGAAGGAGTCTACCCCCAGCTTAACTACTGACAGGGTGCAGACAGCTAAAAATAAAGAACCTGCGACTTGGTGAGGACTCCTGGTGCCTGCACACATTGTCCCGTAGGCAGAGAAGATCACAAGTCCATACAGGTCCTTGCATGTGCTGTGTGCTGGAAGGTACTGCAGGTCTCTTTATTTCCTAAAGCAGGCAAGGCTCACAAATTGACCCATGCACACTGTGAGTACATGGTACGATGCAAGCACGTTATTGGTACAGAGAGCGCTTTAATTGGAATCTGTCGGTTTTTAACAGCCTCACAAGGTCATTTGTACCTCAAAGGACTGTTATCCTTTAAGTTATTCATTCGAGAAATACTTATCCCAAACCATGCGCCATCTCATCCATCGCCTTCTCAGGAAGACCAACGCTGGGAAACAGATACGGCATGTGCTGCTAACACTAAGATAGCTGGTAGACAACAGTGGCGCCATCCTAAGGACTGTAGTGACTGCCCCTTACCCCCATTACCCACCTCCCTGAACCCTGACCTTCCGGGAGCTGGGAGCTGACTCGAGAGAGGAAAGAACAATTCTCTATTCAAGTCAGATATCCTTCAAGGGGAACGTGACTATTCTGACTCATTTGGGACGGGGGAGGAGAAAAGAATATAAAGTAGAATCATTCTTATCTGTAAAGTTTAGCAGATGGAAGAAAATCATGTCATTTGCTTAACTTTGGAAAATGCAGTGGGTCTCGTTCCCAGGGGGGCATGCAAAGCCGCCCCCACTCTCCACCTACTCCCTTCCCAAGACACGGGCTGTGGGCGTGGCAGCTTTGCAAGACTGCATGCTCACTTCAGAGGACAAAGAATTCAAGACGAAAGCTGCAATAACTTATTAGTCATATTTCCCATCTTTAGTTCGTTTGGGGGTAAAAATACCATGAAAGAGATAAGATGGCTTTTCTGACTGTATATGTCATTCTGGTGTTTTCCGTTCAAAAAAGCCCACACAACCACATTCTCTGTTTTATTATAAAAATTAGTACCTCTCATAGTAAAAGCCCTCTCTAAAACTATAGCTTTGGTTTCAGAATTAGCAATTCAATTAGCTCAAATTAATATTGACTGCATCAACAATATGCTGGCAAGCACGGCAAGGTCTTCCAGAGACGAGGGTAAAGATGCTGTGTCTATTCTTCTAACCACGGTGGGAGAAGGGGACTGAGGATTGAGCCTTTTGCTCAGCCAAATGACAGCCGCATGAAGCATTTTAAAAATGAACCACCTTTTCAGGGAAGAAGGTCAGAGCTGGTCTTGTGAAATGCCATCACAGGACTCTGTACCATCCGGAGAAAGGTCCTTTGAGTCGGGAGGGAGTATAGCGAATGGCTTTCCAGTCTTGGTTTCTAGAACCTATGGAGCTAATGCATCTGTGTACAAGGAGCGTTAGACCCGGCTATTGTGCTGCAGGAAACGTGGCTAAATCACATGGAGTCCTGGGAGTTTTTACCTTGAGTATCTGAAGTGCTACTTCACCTGGCGTGGCTCAGAGCTCCCATCTGCATAGTGGAGATAACAGCACATCTCTGACCCACTGGGACCGGGAGGAGTGGGTGAGAGAGAGCTAGAAAGCACTAACGCCCTCTCCGGAGAAAGGCAGTGTTCAAGTAACAAAGTACTTAACGAAGTACTCTAATCAAAAAAAGCACAAATTCAAGTAACAAAGTTGCAGGTCCCGCGATCTAGCTTTGAGCAGAGCATCTGCGGTGGGGAGCTGGTAGGTCAATGAGTTGCATGGTGGAGGATGCAGGAAAGCTCCATGTAGAGCCCACTGTGTCATCCCACCACCGAGGACCAAACTCTCCTTATGAGGAGACAATGATCCTTAGGGAAAGCTCAGTGGAATTAGCAAGCTGGTCAGAGCGATTGCTCAATGCATTTCCCATCTGTGTACTCTGCATGAGATCTTCAGGTCGGTGATCAACCTCAATTTCAAGAGATTAACGGTTTTCTTCATTTCACAGGTAGAAATAGAAAGGGAAAGAAAGGCTATCTAGATTTTTCTTCTGCACTTTAGCATAAGACTAAAAAATAATTTCGAGATTGGCTAAAGGAAACTACTCAAGGAAAATTCACACACACAACATTCCCCCCAACAGGGCATCAAGAGGGAGGTTGGAAGTTTCTGCAACTAAGAATCTGACTTTCTTTTTACAAGCTAGTGTGTGCATGCTTGAGTACTAACAACACCCAGAGAACTGGAAGGTTTGGGGGTGTTGTCACAGGGACCCTGAAGGCCCCCCGAACAGGAATAAGGAAGAGGGGTTAACAGTCTAGACACATCCTCTTTTCTAAACAGCTCACAATGAAAACTTGGAAAAACTTCACACTTTAAAACCACAATATTTATTTCGCCACAAGAATCCACTGTATCAGTTATCAGTGGATGGGAAAAGGTCCCTATTCTTGCTCTGGTTATAAAACTTCCAATTCCCGTGTTTATACACGGCTGCTCATCTCTGAACCTGACTACTCATTTTCACTGGACAATGGAAACACTTTTGGAGCCATTCAGCCTCACACCACCATGAAAATGTGAATCTAGACACAGAGTTTCTGGGAGACATCATAGTTTCTGGGCGACATCACCGTTTCTTGGTGCCACTGTTCCCACCGCTGGAGTTGCTGAAGCTCCTGCTCATGTGAGGAAAGTGCACAGTCGGGGTTCTTTCTGTAGGACCATACAATCCCAAGTTCCTGGCGGTGGCTGACTTCCGCAGCGGCTTGACACTGGGAAAGGGGCTGAAGATGGGGGTTTTCGGGTGGCCGCCTTGAGGAGGTTTGCTGGTGGCTTTGTTTTCTGCAGGGGGCTCCGAGGGCTCCGGGCAGGGCCGTGGGCGGGGCGGGTGCACCCTGGGCTCAGTTTCAGCAGCAGCAGCCCCTTGGCCCAGTTCCAAGGCTTCTAACTTCACCTGAACTGCAGACACGTCGGCATCAGCATCCCCAAACACCGGCTCCGGAGACTGCCCCTCGATTGTCCTCCCCGTGCTGTCCTCGGAGCTGCCGCCTTCTCTCCGGGCTGTCGCTGCACAACCGGAGGGAAACGCCTCTGCTGTCCCCTTGCAGCCCTCCTTCTGCTCTTCTATCAGTCCCACGGTGTCCCCGCAGCCCAGCTGACTCTTGTTCCTCGTCATGTTCTTTTTGTGGACTCGGATATGAGTTCGCCATGGAGAGTTGAGCTTCGTCTTGAGGTCCTCATAGGGGACAGGAGATATTTTGCCTCCTGTGTGACCAGGCATATGGATGACAGCATTCTTCGCAGCCCTGTTGGACATTTTCATCTTCTTTCCTAAAAGAAGGTGGTTTATAACCGGAGAGTTGTTTACCTGAGACGGGAGAATGCTGGTCGCTGGCCCTTTGTCTGAAAGAAATGTTGAAAGGTCATGTGAAATGCACCACAGAGGAACACATCTATCACGGAGCAGGAACCACATAACGGTTGTCCCCTTAGCCCTGCCCACGTGGTTCCCAGGTACTGGAGGAGTCATGTGACTAAAGGCAGCAGAAACTGAATTCAACCCTAGAGCCTCCTCAAAGACAAGGAGACGAGGGGCCGAGGATGCAGGAAGGAACAGAGACTCTGACCCCTTTGTTACTAATTAGAGCCCAGACTCCCTAATGTTTTTTATGGAGAGCTTTAGTCTCTGAGAAGCAATCTCGGAGGTCTTGTATCTAGAAAATCTTTGAAGATTTTTTAAAACAATAAGTCAAACACTATGATCATGTGGATTATCAGCTCAGCTTCTAAGACGTAGGAAAAGAACACACGGCACATTGTGACGTGAGAGACAGCAGAAGCAGAGAAGTGTAAGAAGGTGGTAAAGATGCAGAGAAATCACAGCTATCCAATGGCTGACCCTAGGTATGGAAAACCACTCTCCCGTGTGCTCAGTGGACTTTGAAAGCAAATTGAAAGCTGGAAGGCACCAAAAGCTTGATTCTCCTGGAGGACACTGTTGATAGTGCTACTGTCCTCCTCCTGTGGCCACTACTGGCCTCTATTTCTGATGAAGCGTAAACACACAGGGCTCCAGGGAGGACAGCGGCAGGGAGAAGCAGTAGGGAGAAGGTCCTGCCATCTTTCTTGAACATCCTTCCTCCCTGACATCCATGTCATCTGGCTGAACTTCCTTCTATGCTTCTCTCTTGCTGCCATCTACATCTGGTCACACTCCAATCTTTATTGAAAATTTTGACAACTATCTCCTCTTCGCCCCATGTCCTACCACCTCCCTTCATTACTTTACTGTCTCTGTGACTGACGCATCCTCATAGTTCCTCAACCTCCCCAGTTCCATCCTAAACCTAACACCTAGATCTACCTTATATGAAAAATACTAAGTTTCACATTCTTCTCTTTGACTCTTCTAGCTCTCGGCTCCCAATCTAACTATAGCTGGTACTGAGCCACAGAGGGATCTTTGATCCTCAGTCTTCTCATAACCACTCGTCTCTCTTTGGCTCACTTACATCCTTAGATGCATGGCTGATCACCTGGACCACTGCCTCACCATTCCAGGCATCCCTATCCCTTTATCACATATACCTGGAAAACCCCACCCTTGGATCCACAGTCCACATTCTCCTTCCCATAACGGGAGCTGCTAAGGACTGCTAGGGGGAAGAAAAAAACATTACACAGCCATGTGGATTGAGAGCCCTTCAAATTCATAACTTCCTATTTTGTTGGGTCCTCAATGCCGCTGAACAATCTTCTTTTTCCCTCTCCCATTCCTTTCAACCACCCATCCAAATCGTCATTACTTTCTTTAAGCTCCCATCCAACCCCCAACTGAGGCCCAAGCAAACAACCCTTCCTCCAATTTCTCCATGAAAACCAAAGCTATCAGGTCTGAAAGGCGTCAACTTCCTGCCCTCCCTAACTTAGGAAGCTGGTGCCTCAACCACCATCCTTACCACCTTCCTTGACGTCTCAGAAACTGAGGTCCTTTGCCTCAAGCTCTAGTTCCACCCCTCCACTTGTGCTGCTGATTCTGCCCTACACCATCTCCTCAGAAACCTTGCTACTCAAAGCGCGACCCCCACCGGGTGGCGCTGGCATCACCTAGGAGCTTGTTGGAAACGCATAATCTCAGCTGCACCCCAAACCTACTGAAACAGATTCGTCATTTGAACAGATCCCAAATGATACATATGCACATGAAAGCTGAGAAGCAATGCTCTAGAACTTTGCCTTTGAGCAACAATCTCTCCCTAAAAAGAACCACATAAACCACGATCTAGAGTAAAGCTCGGCAAACTTCCTGAAGAGGACCAGACAGTAAATATTTCAAGTATTGTAGTGCAAAAGCAGTCATAGTAATACATAAACAAATGGGCAGGCCTGGGGTCCAATAAAACTTGTATTTACAAGAACAGGAAATGAGCAGCATTTGGCCTGTAGAACACAGTTTGCTGACCCCTGACCAGAGTGCAAGGCACGGGGCTAACTTAGCACCCAAAGGCAGTTGTTCATCATTCCACTCAAAAGTTTGTACCATGCAGTTGAAAAAGGACGATACAAAGAATCAGAACACAGGAGTTCTAGCCCTGGCCTGACCTCTCACTATAGCTACATGAGCCTTCCTGAATCACCATTTCCTCATCTTTTAAAACGATAAAGGATAGCTGTCCTTGCCTTCCTCAGACATTTGTTTTAAGGACAAAATGAGGACATGCACGTGCCAGTGTTTTGAAAATTAAAACGCTGCAGTTGTTAGTTTCTTTTGTGATTGCTTTCTTAATGAGTTAGAATGAGGTAAGAATCTTCAAGAAGTTGCCTACTCCTCCCAGATAAGTGAAAGGTAAATTCAGTTTTTGGGCAAGATCAGTCACATGCTCACCAGCCTCTTAAAAACATGTCAAATTTATAGTTTGGTTAATCCCGCATAGGCATCGTTTTCATTAGGATTTCATTTAGAACAAGACAAACCAATTCCCAAATCAGCACATATTAAAACAATGAAGGAGATTGTTCACTGGGATTTTGGAAATCAAAAAAAAGAAAGAAAAAAGAAGCTTGACAATCCTTGGAAAAGAGTATTTCCAGTGCCCTACAATTGTGTTCTTCTCGGCAGACTCCCAAGACACTGCCAACCCATTAGGAAGGCAGAGGAATGGCTTTTTCCTTTTCCTCTAATCACAACATCTGTCATGCTACTACTAAAGGACTGGCAGATAGCTTAATTTACTAGTGCCCAGATGACTAAAATCTATTTTCCAAAGCCTGAAATTGAGGAGGCAACAATTCCAAAATATCTCAAGTCCAAGGACTGCATGCTCTGCAACATCCTCATCATTCGTCAAGCCCCCTGCACAAGCACACACAGTAACGATGTGTTGAATACCATCAACTGCCTGGTCCTTGGGACCTAAAAACCCATGCTCTGTCGCTTCTTTAGAGCCTGATGAGATAAAATCAAAAACAAGATGCTAAATAGCTATCATCCCATGCCAGCTGCGTGCGTGGATGCTGAGCCACGGCGAGTAGAATTCCAAGGCCGTCTAGGAACACTTGCGCTTCCTTCACAAGTTGACAGAGCTGACACCGATTCAAACAAGTCTCACATTACCTGCTCTGATATACACCTGGTGAACCTGCTGCTGCTGCTTCTTTTTAATGCGAGAATACTGCCGCTTGAGGGCGTTGATATCTGTGGTCATGCGCTCCATCATCATACTGTTAAAAGCAGCGTGATATTCACTTCGACAGGAATTGATTGCTCCCGGACTCAGCTCGGCAATGTTATTAGATCTCAGACTCTGCTCTTCATTTGGGTCTGCAGTCCAGAGAAGGGAGAGAAGGAGATGGTGTCCGTGAAGGAGACCAAATGGGGATGGATTCCACTATAACCTGGTGTAGTATCTTAACCTCTAGGAAATTCTAAACCACAAAAAAAATATACACTAGAATTTGTCTGGTGCTTGTTTGGTTTTTTTTTTTTTTTAAAGATTGGCAGCTGAGCTAACATTTGTTGCCAATCTTCTTCTTTTTTTTTTTGTCGTCTTCTCCTAAAAGCCCCCCAGTACATAGTTGTATATTCTAGTTGAAGGTCCTTCTAGTTCTGCTATGTGGGATGCGCCCCAGCATAGCCTGATGAGTGATGCCATGTCCACACCCAGGATCTGAAGCTGTGAAACCCTGGGCCACCAAAGTGGAGCGCGTGGACCTAACCATTGGGCCATGGGCCCAGCCCCCTAGTGCCTGTTTTTATTTGGTCCTGAAAATAATTCTGCATTTTCTTATCAGCCTAACTGTAGGTCTGAAACAAGCTGCATGGGTTCGTTGTTTGATTTTATTACCACTTTGTTCATTTTATAGACACCAGATCAACTGTTTGCCGATAAAAATCACTGCCATTGTCTAAAATTCCCTTAGAAAAGCATAACTCCAGATGTCTTGAGTCAGTGTACAGATTTCGTATAACCGCATGAGAATGTATAAGGGACTGAGAGCTTGTGGAGTTTAGTCAGTCATTAAAAGTGAGTTTTTCTTAAGTTAAAAATAGCAAGACACTCTATAAAATTATCAAGACTTCAGATCACTGTATCACTAGAAATCAATGTTTTTCTTCATTTAACAAACATTTCCTAACTGTTTACCATGTGTGCTATGTCAGACGTGGTTTCTGATCCTGTGACACCTACAGCTAACAGATTTGTCCCTGAAATAAAATTGAGGTGACATCTAAGAAAGAGGCACAAGTACTGTGTGAGAATATGTGCAGAGACCGCACAGGCCAAAGAGGGATGAGACGAGCTCCTCTAGCACAATATGTAAAACTGGCCTGGGGACCAGACAAGAAAATATTGATGGGGGATTTCAACTATCCTAACATCTGCTGAAAGTATTATTCAGATAAAGGCTAAACATCTGGTGAGGTGACGTCAGCATCATGGCAGCGTGAACTTGCCTGGGACTCTCTCCCCTCCAACATACAACAAAAAGGAGCAACCATATTCCAACAGAAAATACCCTAAAAGCACAAAAATCTTCGGAGAGTCACGGCAGCCACACGATGGAGGATGGAGAAGCTGGAGCACCCCTTGGAGGAGCTGGACCAGAGTAAGAGAGAACTTTTTGCACCCTCCCCTAGAGACTGGGATCACTGCTGTGGGAGGCTCCATGAGGGAAGGAGTGAGGGAGGGCTCACATGTCCCCAGGATCACCCACGACTCCCATGGCCAAGCAGCCCAGACAGAAGCCCTCTAATGGGGCGAAAGCTTTCACGCAGGGGTGACCTTATCCAAGCCAAGACCCCAGGAGACCAGATAGCTAGAGCTGATAGGGAAACCTTGGACTGCATGCAGGAGAAAGTGCCCCCCTCCCGCCCCCGCAACCCGCACCCAGCCACCCCATCTGGGCTGAGGGCTCAGAATACGCAGCTCTCGACCCCCATCCAGTGGCGATAGGCTGTAACTGCAACCAAATAATAGAATGAGAAAGACCCATCCTTCCAGCATCAGGCAATTCATCAAATCTCCAGACCGCACAGAAGATGAGAAGCACCCAGAATTCAGTCCTGAGGACTCAGAAATATGTAAACTAAATGACAATGAATTCAAAATAGCTATCATTGAAACACTCAATGAGGTAAAAGAGATTACAGAGAAACAATTCAATGAGTTCACAAGCTACTTCACAAAAGAGATTGAAACTATAAAGAAGAATCAATCAAATATTAGAAATGAAAGACACAATGGAAGAGATAAAACAAAATACGGATTCCCTGAATGCTCAAGTGGACATCATAGAGAAGTGAATCAGCATAATCGGAGACAGACATGTTGAAATGCTCCAGACAGAGGAGGAGAGAGAACTAAGACTAAAAAGAAAGAAAGTCTCTGAGAAATATCCAACTCAATGAGGAAATGCAACATAAGAATTATAGGTATCCACGAGGGTGAAGAAAAGGAGAATGGAGCAGAAAGCATGTTCAAAGAAATAATAGCAGAGAATTTCCCAAATCTAGGGAATGAGAGGAAAATATGTGTGGAGGAAGTGTCCAGATCTCCTAGATAAGTCAATGTAAAAAGACCTACTGCAATGCATATAGTAGTAAAACTGGCAAAAATGAATGACAAAGAAAGAATACTCAGGGCAGCAAGGCAGAAGAAAATAACCTACAAAGGAACCCCTATCAGGCTTTCAGCAGACTTCTCTGCAGAAACCTTACAAGCTAGGAGAGAATGGAACGACATACTCAAATCTTTAAAAGATAAAAATCTTCAGCCAAGAATATTCTATCCAGCAAAAATATCCTTCAGACATGAGGGAGAAATTAAATCTTTCCCAGACAAACAAAAGCTAAGGGACTTCATAACCATGAGACTCCCCCCACCCCCCAACAAGAAATCCTCAAGAAGGCCCTCATACCTGAAAAAAGAAAAAAAGGAGAAAGGGGTGATAAAACAGAGTAAGGAGACAAATAGACAGAATCAGAATAGGATAGCAAATATGCAACTATAGCATTAGGCTAAAGGGAAGGAAAACACCAAAAACAAAGACAATCTTGTCACTTTAACCACAAACTCACAACACAAGTTGGAATAAGAGATGAGAATAATAACTTAGGAGGGGAGGAGGAAAGGGTCTGAATCAGTTTAGACTAAGGAAATACGAGGCTGTCAGAAAATGGACTATGTTATACACGAGATTCTGAATACAACTTCAACGTAGCCACTAAACAAAAAAGCAGAACAGAGACACAAAAAATAAATAAGGAAAAAAACAAAGAAACACATCATAAAAAACTGCAGAAGTCAATGGGTAGACTAAAACACACAGGACGAGAAACAAAGGAAATGCAGGAAAACCGGAAAATGAGTGATATAATTAATGACAGCATTAAGCCCTCGTACATCAATAATCACCCTAAACATAAATAGATTGAATTATCCAATAAAAAGACAGAGTGGCAAGATGGATTAAAGAAGAAGATCCAACAATTTGTTGCCTCCAGGAAACACATCTCAGCTGCAATGACAAATACAGGCTCAGAGTGAAGGGGTGGAAGACAATCCTCCAAGCTAATGGCAAACAAAAGAAAGCAGGTGTCGCAATACTTAGATCAGACAAAGCAGACTTCAAGATAAGGCAGGTAAAGAGAGACAAAGAGGGGCAATATATAATGATCAAAGGGAAACTCCATCAAGAAGAAATAACGCTTATAAATATCTATGCACCCAACACAGGAGCACGAAAGTTCATAAAGCAACTATTAACAAACCTGAAAGAAAATATTAAAAATAAACATCTGATGAATTTATGTTTTTTTACTGAAAACATTTCTCTAAGGAGAAGAAAATTAAAAGGGGACCTGCTAGTCCGAACTTCATTAAACCAAAAAGAAAGACTAATGATGAATCTTCAGAGAAAGTGGTCATGTCATCCTGGAAGACATAATGGCACGGAAAGAAAAACAGAAAAATAAATGGAATGCAGACCAAATGCAGATTCAAGAATTTTAGAGTTAAAATACATATTGATTCCATGGCTAGAAACCAAAAGCTGAAATTCAGGCAACAAGAGAGAGAGTAGTGGGCATTATGAGATCAGCAGGACTATTGTTGGGTTCAGATGTTTAAAAGCCATTTAAAAAGATGAGAGGAGAGTACACACCAAGGACATACACACAAACCATCCGGCAGGTTAAAACTCAAAACAAGCTCAGGCTGGGGAACAGACTCAAAACTCCCACTACCAAAAAAGGCAAAACAAGAAGACTTCTAAGCAAGCAGAACGAAAAGGAGAAGACAGCCCCGTGACTTTGAGAAGGTAGCATAAAGTTAGCAGATGGTGACAAGAAGCAGAGGTGCCTGACATTCTGTTTCAGTCCTTTTAGCAAGGAAAATGGTCTTCAAACTAGAAGAGGTAGAATAATATCCTAAAGGAAGAACTGTCACTCAAGACGGGAAAGAACACAGCGGGCGAATCATGAACTGCTTCAAAAGAGGCTGTTATCAATAACCTAGGGCACAGGAAGTCTATTCCGCACAAGAAAAAACAAATACAGCATGGCATTCAATTCAGAGCACCACATCCTAAGAGGGACAGCACCAAACCGCAGGACACTGAGAGGTGAATTTATAGAATATTAAAAGTTCTGAAAGTCACATCTCACGAGAAATACTTAAAGAAATTCTGAACTTGGATCATGGAGAAAGCTTTGGGGAACATGATGGCCATCCTGAAAGATTCAAAGAGATGTCTGGTGGAAGAGAAGTAGACTTCTTGTGTTTTGTTCCAAAAAGAACTATTAATACAACTGGTAGGCGGAGGCAATCTCTTTGCAACTAGAAACCATGGGCTAAGCAGAGGAATCTAACGGAATGTCTTGTGAGATAATGAGTTCCTTGTCACTCAAATTCAAGTAGAAGCTACCATGTTTTAGATTTAGAGGGTATTTCTGTAGTGGAAGAGAAGCCAGTCTAGAATGAATTCAATTAAACTCAAATAGAATGCAGTAAGAATCTATTATATTCCAGGCTCAGTGCTAAGGAACTGAGCACACAAAGTCGGATCAGATGAGTGAGGAGCAAAAGTCACCCTAAAGGAAAAGAAATATGTACTATGCATACAGCACATAACACAGAGAGACCCTACTAAAGGAAAAAGTAACGGAGAAGATATTTTCAATAAAGACCTTTGAATAGTGGTAACCAGTTGAGGAAACAATAGGCATTTATAGGACATAACAATAACACCCTTGCTATATGGAACCAGCACATTGTGATCATGTCAACAGAGAGCCACCTCTTTACCTTTCACTTGCTTTTGGAACTTCTGCAGTTCAGGTGCAAGGAGCCCACTGAAAGGTCCAAGACATCCCACTGCATTAGCAATAGCATCTTCATCGTCTGGGTCATTCTCTTCATCACTGTCTTTGACCTTACCATGTCGTCTTGGAAAACAGAAGAAAAAGAAATATACAAAGAAAGTAGTGAATATTCAGTAGAAAATAATTTATGTATATATAGAAAGTCTTCCCCCCATCCCTGTCCAACTTCTGTCCAGTTCTTGTCCCACCTAATTCCCACAGGTGACCCTTATTACTAGCATCCTATATATTCTTCAGTTTCTTTATGCACAGATCAGCAAAAATGACTATATAGTCTTATTCTTCTCCTCTTTTTGCATAAATATTAGTATACTGTATACACCCTTCTGTGCCTCACTTTTATTCACCTAGGAATCTCTCCATATTCACACATAGAGTTTCCTCATCCTTTTATAAGGCAGCACTGTGCTGTATGTACAGAGCCCACGTATGTGTACAAATATATTTCGGGGATATTTCATAAAGGTAGAGGTGCTGGGTCAAAGGATATATATATACATTAGTAATTTGGGCAGATACTGCCAAGTCACCCGCCTCCAATTCTGTAGTGATTAACCTCTCACCAGCAATGGATAAGAGCATCTGTTTCCCTACAGTCTTATCAACAGACTGAACATCAACCTTTTGGATTTTTGTCAATGTGACAGGTAAAAAAACAGAATCTCAATCTAGTTTTAAGTACTTCTCTTAGTACAAGTGATATTGCCTTTTACATAAACTGCCTATTCCCATCTTTTCATCATTTTTCAATTGGGTGGTCATTTCTTACTAATTTCTAGGAACTTTATATATGAGAGATCTCAGTTATAAATATTTCTCCACAAATATTTTTACATCTGCTTATGAAGATCTTGTTTTGTTCTGTTTTATTCCCAGTCATGCAGAAAATTATTTTTAAAGTAATTAAATTTAATTTTTTCCTTTATTTTTTTTATTTTGAGTCAGTTATTAAGGCCTTTCCAGTTCCAAGGAACTAAAGTCCTCCTTCTACATTTTCTTCTGCTAATTACTTCATTTTTCCCTTGTAATTCTTTCATCCGTATGAAATTTATTCTGATTTTTGGCATGAGGTACGACTCTAACTTTCTTTCTTTCCGTATAGGTCTCACCGGCCCAGAACCATTTACTAAATAGGGTATCTTCACCATTGATTTGATATGCCAAGTTTCATATATTAAATTCCTGTATATACATTCGTCAATTTCTGGTCTTTATAGCATTTTAAATGAGCTCATCTGTCTCTTCAGGAACCAGTTGCACATTACTTTAATTATTGAGACTTTCAATATTTGATGTTTTTAAATAAGTAGTGGGGTTGCTAAATACGCCTTCAGTTTATGTTCCAATCTTCTTTGGAAAGCACACTTTTAAAAATCCCTGTCTTGAATTTAAATCAACACCTTTTGGAAAGAGACATTCAGATTTTAAGTACCAAATTCCTCTGAACATATTTCTAGGGCTTAACAAATAATAAGTTACAATAACAAAGTATTGTTTTCCATTATGAAAACAATAAAAAAAAAAAAAGATCTTACCCAGAAACTGAGGTGGATTTAACTGCGGCTGGGAATGGAGTAATGTTGTAGGTGTATTTTTCCCTCAATTCTGCCAGCTGGGGGAAAGGGAATGGAGCCATAGAATAAACAGTCTGAAAAGCAAGAGCAAAAAGGCCAAGTCTGAAATGGCGGCCTGAACAACTCTGATCAATCCTAGGAAGACAAAGTTATGATTGGAGTGTGAAGAGCAGTATTGACTGCCCCTTCCACAGCAGGTGGAAAGACTCCACTTCAACATTCCCTTTGGAGAAAGACAAAAGGATGCCGGTCAATGCAGTGGGGCGTTCTCCCGCTGTGACTGGGCGTCCCAACTGGTAAACACGGGTGGGCAGATGGGCATTCTGACTCCCTCCTGCTCGTTCGAGGTTGAGTTAATGCAGAAACCCACAGCTCCCCAGCACTTCTTTACCAACCAACCCAGCAAAGCTCTTCAGAGGGAGCCCTTGTCTTTCAAAGCTTTGTTTGATGATTTTTATCGACATTTAGTGTCAGCCTTCTGGGTAAAATTAGGTCTAGTGAGTGATCTTGTGATCAACTGCAAGCTTTCTCCAAAGATACCACCTTTTCCAGTGTCTGTGAATGAGTTCTAGGTGAAAATTGTTAGCTGTTATTTTTAAAGAAATAAAAAATAAACAAGAAAAAAGTGACAGGGTATAAAGCATAGGCTGTTAAAAAAATCTATAAATAAAAATGGGAAAAGCACCTGTGCTTCCCCCAAAATTTGAAAATTATATATCATTCTATCAGCAGGAGAAAAGAAATCTTGTTTGCTCTTATTGAATTGCTCCCAACATATTTCTTCAGTTCTTCAGATTCGTACTCACCAGAAGACGTATATTAATCACACTAACTTTCATTTCTCCCAGGAAGCTGTTCAAACCTCCTGATGACGCTTTTCTAGGAAAATATTTTAACGTGGTATTTTTCATTTCAGCGGGACCGTTTTTCTGAAGGCTTAGGAGATATCCAATATTTGCATGGGGAGGAAAACGAAGGCTCAGAAGGCTGCTTACCCGTGTGGCTGTTTCACTCTAGCTCTGAGCCCCCGTGACGCTCCACCGCAGTTGTGATCTTCAACAGCCTGTACATCTGACTGTCCTCAAACTTCAGTGTCCACTTAATCTCACTGCACCATCCCAAGATTCCAAACAAGCATGGCTAAAATTCCTTCCCTTCGATTTCCCCGTCACTTATTATGCAAAGTACACGGTTTATGGGGACCACTAAAGTCATCTCCCAGCTGTCTTATCTCAGACCTACTTGATTCTACCCCAGGGCTGAGAAGCAGGACAAATTTACTAACAGTGAACTGTTCCCCCCTGGAAAGAAGCAGAAGTCGTCTTGGGGTTCCCACCAGTCTGGAGTGTGAAACTAAGCCAGCTCCCAACCTCTCTGGGCCTCCTTTTCCTCATCTGAAAAATGAAGGGCGTGAAACTCCAGACCATGATTACCTCTGAGAGGAGCGGGGTGGTGAAAGAGAGAGAGGTGGACGTGGGTGCTCACCTAGGTTGTTAATGTTTTATTTCTTAAGTTGGGTGGTGGGTATATAAGTTTTGTTATGTTATTTTTCATATATTCTGTCTGCCTGAAATACTTCCCCTAATTTCATTAACAACATGGTCAGAGTGAACTCTCACATTCTTTGATCCCACAAAGGGTGCCAACAGCTCCTCACCCAAGGAGAAGTCTTCCCTCCTCGCTCTTAGGACCTGTCTTAGCTCCAGACACCCTTCGAGGGAAAGAGAGAGATGTGAAATCCTCTCCTCAGCACCCGAACTTGAGGTCAGAGAGCGGCACCTCCACCTGGGCCTCAGCAGAGCGGCATCAGCCTGTCACCATCACACACTAACATGGTCCCGCTGCCGGGCCAAGAGCCAGCCTGCCCCTCACTCACGGGACCTTTTCTCTTTAACAATTTAGAAACTTGGTTCAGACATTTAAGAAACCCATACCATTTGGATTCAAGTTTAAAAGATGAAATTATCAATGCTAGGAATTTCAAAATTCCTTACAAATGAAGAGGTCTCATTAAAGACAATTAGTGAGGTAAACAGCTGAAGACTCACTTTGTTTTTTTTGCCAGTTTTATAAAAAGATCAGAAAATTCCCTTGTCCGGCCTCATGCAGGAAGTTTATAAGAAAGGATTGGGAAGTACATTCCGCCCCTCCTTCGTCCCGTCCTGCCCCAGAGTGGGTGGCCTGGGCTCACGTAGTGAGCTCCTTCAAGGGCCACTCAGCTGAAGACATTTGCCCAAAAAGAAAACTTACTCCACTGAGCTTTCATTCTCTATTCCTGGTTTTCCTTTCCCTATCATTGACTTCCAGCTACTCCTTCAAAGAAGAAATCAGTGTTCTTGAAACAAATGTGTTGATAGCACCTCTTTGCAGGTACCCCCTTCCCCAGCAGGAGCTCTCTCTGGCGCATCTCAGACGGATGGTCAGAGGGGTGTTGCTTAAACTCTTCCCGTTACGGCTCACACTATTTTGCAGGGCGGATGGTTTCAACTTTGACAGCACTAATTCGTCAAACATTACCCTTCTATTGGACAAGCATCCACATCCTTGTAATTTCCACCCCATCACTGACGGAAAAAACTGAACAGTCCAAGGGCAGACCCTGCTTCATGGCCCATGAGAGCCCCCAAGGTAACAGTAAATTATTGACAAGCACTTTGGTTAGGTTTTTCCAAGCACCTACAAACGCTTCTAATAATCACATCTAATAACTTTTCTCTCTGTTGCCCTCAAGGAATTCATGAGAGACTTTGAAAAAAGTCCTCCTGAAATCCACATACACTAATTCAATGGCTTTCTCCCAATCCCCTTTTCAAACACCATTTTTTATAATAGGCCATTGCTAAAAAAAAAAAAAAGAGTGTGGTGATTTACGAGGGGAAAAACCCAGATTATTTTGTGTATCGCACTGGGATCTGAAACGAATGGGGAAGACCAAACAGGGAGAATCCTTGCATCTCTTCAGCTCAAAAATAAAGATCTTACACACAGTCCACATTCTTCATCTGGAGGCATTTCAAGTTTGCTGACAGATTTATGGTCCACTGTAACTGGATCACAGCCATTGAATTAATTTTTTAAAAAAGACTGAATACAGAAAAGAGAGTGGCTTGAAATGACATTCACCATTTCTCTCCTTAATCCTCTATGATGCCAAGGAAAACCAAGAAGTCTATTTACTATCCAAACTACTGACACATACTTACATAGACATTTATATTTAGGCACTGCTGAAAAGGAATTAAATTTCTTTTTTCATTATTGACACGCTTTACAAGAAACATGAAAACATAAGTTGTACAAAATTAGGCTCAGTTCATCCTCACCCAGATGTTTTCCTTGGCAAGAGAAATGCTACTAAAATAGTATCTAATCAATCAAGCCACAGCCTACATTTCCCCTCCAGGATTCTCTTAACGCAGGATAAAGAGGTAATTCTCTTTTCTCCTGATACCTAAGATTAGAAATTCCTAGAGGAGAAAGTTGGCAAATCTCAACAACGCTCTCATTCCTTCTGGCAACGTTTAAACTTGAGTGAGATAAAATGTTGCTTATTCTTCTAGAGACAATTTCAGCTTTTAGAAAGACAAGTTTTGAAATAGGGTGGAAGCAGTTTGTTGGGTGGAGGGGAAAAGCACGGGGCCAGGAGAGGGGACCTGGGTCTCGGTCCTGGGTCTGCCATCAGATGACCTAAGAAACCGGCAAGATGCTCCCTCTCCAAGCCTTACTTTCCTCTCTCTGAAGTTACAGAATCAGGTGGGTTGATCCTCAAGCTTCTTTTAAGCCAGTGTTCCTCTAAGTGTTGTTTCAAAGCCACCTGCATCAGGACCAAACAGCTGCATCTCCATCCACTCCCGAGACGCTCCTTGGACACAGTCAAGTTTGGAAACCTCTGCCTCAAGTTCTAATGTTCTACGATTCTGTGTATTCGCTGAGCAACCCATGGGCATCCTTAGTGCCACTCTGGGTGCTATGGGGATACAGAGTAGGACAAGGCCCCTACCTATCATTAAGGAACTTGCTGCTTCATTAGAGAAATAAGATGACCATACGTGAAAAAATATCAAACAATATAAAATAACCTAATTAGCATTAAATCAATTGTTGAAAATCTTAAGTACTGAAGGAGCAGGGAGGAGGCATCATCCCCAAGGGCTGAGATAACAGGCTGTGTGTGGGGGGAGGTGGAGCAGGCCCCAGGCAGGCAGAGAGGATTCTCACAGAGAGAGTGTCAGAGGAACCACAAGCCCCGTCACAGGGATGGGCTCAGGCTAAGAGGGCTGGGTGGGGACAGGGCTGTGACCCGTGCAATCGGTCCCAGTTGTGAAGTCACAGGGAACTCCTTCGGATAGGTCAGGAGCACACCTCTAATGCAACCCTCTCCAATCAAACTCATCTTCCTCCGCCATGAACTTACGCTCTTCTTCCTGAGCTAGAAACTTGTAGACTGCCCTTGTCTCCCCCATTTCCTTCTCCCTCGTCCCATATCTATCTTTCATGGCCAAGTCGCATCAACTTCACCTTCTAAGTACTGTCTCTGTTCCATTCATTTGTTGCACTTTTTTTTTTTTTTTTGAGGAAGATTAGCCCTGAGCTAACATCTGCCGCCAATCCTCCTCTTTTTGCTGAGGAAGAATGGCCCTGAGCTAACATCCATGCCCATCTTTCTCTGCTTTATATGTGGGATGCCTACCACAGCATAGTGTGCCAAATGGTGCCATGTCCGCCCCCGGGATCCGAACCAGCAAACCCGGGCCACCGAAGGAGAACTTGCGCACTTAACCACTGCGCCACCAGGCCGGCCCCAGTTCCATTCTTGTTTCTACCCACCCCTGCCTCCTCCCAGGCCTCCTGCTATCAGACTGGACCCTTCAGAGCCACCCTTCACAGGACTGCCCACGTAGTCAACATCAGACAAAACTCAGCCAATTTCTCTCCTCTCCTCAAAACCTTGAAGGCCACAGTGCTTCTTTTTCCCTTCCCAAGGGCTCCACAGGAGCCCTAGACCTCCAACAAGCACAATTTCACAACCACTGACAGGAAAGATCAAGCCCACACTCCCATGGTTGCGGTCTTCCATAAGCCATCCTGATACCAGACCACTTGTAGTTTCCTTCACACGCCACACAGGTTTTCAGTGCTCTGCCCTTGCTCGTGCTGCCCCGTCAATCACAAACTGCCTGTCTGCTCTGCACCACCACCTCCAACACACACACACACACACACACGCACACACGCACACACGCACCCGTGAATACACGTATACACATATACACACAGAGCCTGAACAACTCCTACTTGTCTTTAAAGGTAAAACCAGACATAAATTCCCTCAAAGAAGGCTTTTGACATACAGAGATGCTCAATAAATATCTGGAGAAGTTAATATAGGGCTTAGGAAACTAGGCTGAAGCATTTTGTTTACTGCATTTAATAACAAGGAAGCAGTGAAGGGTTCATGAAGAACAATGAAATGACCGAAGCAGTAAGTGTGGACAATTGCTCTAGAAGAAAAATGCTGACCGGACGAGAGCAGAGGGGACCTGGAAGGACGGCCGTCATCGGTGAGGGATGTCTAATTCAGAAAACGAATGGCAGACTCTCAGTAGATGTTTGCTTAATGAATTAATAAATGTGCTGACACCCCCAGAAAAAGGCAAAGTGCTGAGTGTTATGAGCAAAAGCAGAGTCTCCGTCCTCAAGGAACTTAAACTGTCAGGGAGGAAACCAGGTAGTGTCTTAACTCAAGGCAGAACGTGACAAATGCTCACAGGAGAGGCACAAAGACAATGTCGGGGTGACTTAAAGAAATGGGAGATGATTTTGGTTGAGACCATCAGAGAATGTGTCACAAAGGAGATGGCGTCTGAACTGGAACTTTCACAAGGAGGCAGTCCTTAACCACGTGACGGCAGAAGAGGAAGACTGAGCAGAGAGCAGAGGAGGCACCTCACCAGGCATGTCTGGGAGCATGGAACGCAGTTTAACTTGACTAGGATCGGTCAAGGGTACAAAAGGAGGAACAGGAACCATGGCTGAAAAGGTAGCTTAGCGCCAGAGAGTCGAGAGCACTGGCTGATAGGCTGAGAAAGTCATGCCTTGTTTTGGAGGCAGTGGGAGCCACTGAAGTTTCATGAGTGAGGGAGAAGGGATGCTATCTCAGAGTCCTGCTTGGGGCATACGCGTTGGGCAGTTCTGCAGGATGTAAAGGATGTCCTCTGTGTTGAACGCCAAGCGCTGACCTGCAGTGATGGTCAATAAAAGACACTTGCCTCCAGGAGAGAATGAGGGACGAAGCAACGGCCCAGGATGTGTGAGAAGGGTTGGAATCAGAGGGTCAGACAGAACACTTCCTCCTCCGAGACAGACAGGAGGAAGAAAGAAGAGATGAGAATGCAAAGAAAAGCTGAAATAAAAATACGGATGTTCAGGGAGGTTCTATCAGGTGGTCAATATTCTCAATAAATCAGGTAGCTTGTCTGCTAAAGTGAGGGATTCTGAGAAGGAGTGGGGGTGCTGAGAAATGAGCAAAGTTACGGAAGCTCCTCCAGTCCTGGAGCAGGGGCCTGAGGCTTCATTTTCTAATCTGTCAACTGGGCCCCAGCACCCAAAAATGACCTCAGGCATGGAACCTCATATGAAGGGAAATGTTGAAACCAAGAAAAAGGAGGGAGAAATCACAGAGAAAGAAGGAACTGAGGTCCAAGGACAAGCTTGGAATGGCCCACAGTTGGTCAGTGAGCAAGAGAAAGACCCAGGAAGAGAACAAATGGTCAGAAGCATCGGAGGAGAGTGAGGACAAAATTAGGTCACAGAACCTAATGGAAGAGACAATGTGAACAAGTCCGCTATCCCTTCTAGACTCCTGTCGATTTCAATGACTCAGCGAACGTGATATTAGACAGAGCAACGTGCCAGCAAACAACAAAACCTTTCCAGTCTTTCATATTAAAATTTATGATTAATATATAATATAACATGAGTAGAAAATGTGGGCAAAACAACTAAAATGCTGATTAGAATAATCTCCTTTTTATCCTCAACAATTCCTTCCTCAAAATAATTACTTCACCCCACAAGTCTCCCTTTAATAAGACTAAGAATCAGATTCAGAATAAGCACCTGGTAATTTGGGGGGGGGGGGAGGGTCTGGTTTATTTTTTTTTAAATATATTTTTGTATTGTACCTCATGATTTTTAAGCAACACAGTCTGAATGAAAGCCACAACAAATATCCATTATTCATTATTTTCATTATTCACTCCTTCCTCTTGTGACATGGTTAGATTCTTATCCCATTATATATAGACTCGTGGTCAGGTGATAAACTAAATCTGCGGGCTGACCAGTACACTTCCCGAGACCCCTGCTCCAGCACTGCTGTTCCCACAGTACCCAGGGTTCCCCGAGCCAACACAGACCGTGCTGCCCACTCACTTGCATGAGTTCATGGCTTTCCAGAAGGTCATTCTCCAGCATCTCCTGGGTGAGGCGCCCCATGGTGCCGTAGAATTCATCTGCTGTTTCACAACATTCTATCTGCCTAGATAAAGAAAGGACAGAGAAAGACTCGTTGAGGACACCCACAGTGTCTATCAGGTGCATGCTACAGGTACAACTGATGTGTCACCTCCAGCTCAAAGCAATCAAGTTAGCAGGCCACAAAAACCAAAATCCCAGAACACGCTCCCAGTGTAGCCTGCTGTATGCAGAGAAAAGACAAAAAAAATACCAAAGGCAGCTCAGAGGACTTATGACAGGATGAGTTTCCATCTTTCCTACCCTGCTCCCCAGCCAGCCTCACAGCCCCACTGTGGCATCTTTACTGCATCCGTGTGACACTTTCTATACATCAGAATACCCACAACTGATCAGAAACCATAACCAGGAAATTGGGTACTGAAGACAATTACCCCCTGGAGGGAATCTGTTGCTGTTAATCTGCAGACTGCAATATCGTTGACAGACTGAACCCAGACCACAGTAGAAGTGAACGAGGGAAAACACAAGAACTTGATCTTATTTCATTCTTGGCCTATTTCATCAGTCCACAGGATGTTTTCACAGGCAGGATTTTTCCAGTTCTTCTCAGGGCCCTGCCGCTGGTTGGAGATGATGCCCTGCTTCTTGTGTTGGGTTCTACATGTAAATAAAGACTCTGCCACCTGGCAACCTATTACTGACCCTGTTTGTATAGTAGGATAATCCTATTTGCCCACTGAGTACAGACATGTAGTCAAGACACACTAATGTTGGGGGATTTCCCTAAGGCCATCCAGAAAATACGATGATGGGGATCTTTAGGCTCTGGAGTGCCGTTCAAATCCCATTGCCACAATCATGTAAATGCGTAAATGAAATAAACTGCTGATGCATTATAACAAAGACACAGAGTAGCATGTGGGCATAAATGAAAAGGTGGTTAAGTTTACCCTGGGGCATGAGGAAGAGAAACAATGCTTGAGATGAGTTTCGAAAAACATTCTCCGAGTTGACAAGGAAGAAAAAGCATTCCAAAGACGTGGATGCAGGAGACAGCAGGCCCTGCTAGAGAACTGCAAGTAGCTACACACGACCAGAGTTGGGGGTGGCTACACCGCCAGAGGGAGCCGGCGAGAGCTGAAGGTGGAGCTGCAGAGCGCAAATCGCCGGGGCCTCACCCGCCAGCTGAGCCCCTTCAGGGCAGGAGTCACTGAAAGGCTTTTAAGAGGGAGTGTGGGAGCAGAGGTGCCCTTGGCAAGGGGGGCCTGGAGGTGGCATGGCAAGTATGGGGTTCCACGGGAGACCTGGGAGGATACACCGCAACAGGCCAGGCAGGAGGCAACAAGGCATCGAACCAAAACAGTAGGGTCAGAGGAGAAAGGACACGGAAAAGGGGTACCAGTACGGTGAGCTGATGGTCCATAACTTAAATACCCCCAAAGCACCATTGGTATGAGTGAGAGGAAGAAACTCCAAGTTGCAGAAGCAAGGTGAAAGGAGACGTCCCCTGGATAACCATAGTGAAGGCACATACGTTACTCAGGGGTACGCAAACTGGAGGTTACCTACATGCTGTTTAGGGTTTTTCCAATGGAGAGTTTGTGCAGAAGTTCACAGGCACTGGAATCGGAAAGATCCAGGATTAAGTTCCGGGTCTGCTACTCATTAGCTGGGTGACCTTGAACTAATAATTAACCTTCCCAGAGTAGTTTTCTCACTTGAAAAGAGAAGAAGAATCACCCTACCCACTTCACAGGGTCATGGGAGAACGAATGAGATAATGTGTTTAAACTGCCAACATAATGACGCAACTGATGAGGCCTGCTGGTTGATTTCGTTTCGCTTAACAAGCTGCGTGCTCAAAACATGTAGAATCATAACGAGCAAAGACTCTGAAACATTTACAATCCCACCAGTGTGGTTCATATATGGCCTGAACTTCATGAACAGTAGCCATTTATTATCAATGGATTCACATTATTAAAAGCGCAGATTCTAGAGCCAGCATACCTGGGTTCAAAACCGGGCCCTTCCACTTACTAACTGCGTGACTTTGGGCAATTTACTGAACTTCTCTATGCCTCGGTTCCCACATCTGTAAAATGGGGATGATAACAGTACCCACCTCATGGGATGACAGTGAGGACTAAAGGAGTTTATTTTACGTCTAGAGTGCTTAGAACAACGCCTGTCCACTGTACACACTCAACGAACACTGTACAGACATGTAGTCAAGACACACTAATGTTGGGGGATTTCCCTAAGGCCATCCAGAAAAGTTATTATTTCAACAGTGTGACATCCCTGGGATGATTGTATGAGTAAGTTCTGATCCTACAGATAACAGAGAGATGGGAGTAAAACCAGAATCACCTCCTTTCCCGCTGCCCCATAATTAAGAATTAACACAAGGGTGACCATAGCTGAGCCAGCATACAATAAAGTGCTTACTATTTTAATCCTATAAACTAGTTACTCAGTAACTGGATTATCACGCCTAGAGAAACTATCAAAGCTCAAAGAGCTTCCAAGGTGTAGAGGAGGCTGGAAATATCTGACAGCAGAAAGAGGTAGACATTGGGAGAAAATGAAAAAGATAAGTAAATAGCACCCCAAATCCCCCACAGATGAATTTTTTTTGCCTAGCTGAAAAGCAACATACAATAAAATAGTCAAAGGAGTCAGCTATGTGATGTTTACACACACTTACACACAACAATGATTTTTTAAATCCCTGAATTGATAGTTGCTGGATCTTTCTTGCAAAAAGTAAAAAATGCTACAAGTCTCCTAGGAAAAACTTATACATGAAAAGACTAGTTAAAAGACTTTTGAAACAAACACTGGCAGTGATTTATTAGTTTTCTGATATGTTGTCTCTGGCTATCCAATCAAGTCATCTGTAGCTCTAGGAAACAAACATTAAAAACTTCTCTGCATCTTAAGTTAACTCTAACAATTTCAGCCTAATAGTTCTTCCATTATCCAAAAGGCAGAATTTTAACATAATACTCACAATATATTAGAGATGGGTGAAAATACCCTAGTTTTCTCAGCCCTGCCACTAGTAAGGAAGGTAAGTAAAATCTATTTGGTAATATGTTTGGTGGTAATAGACTTCGACATAAAATTAATTCTTGATGAAAGGAAAGAAGTTACATGTGTTCTGCTATTGATTATGTACCAAGTGCCATGCTAGATACTTATACATATAATCACATATAATCTCATTTATCACAGCTCTAAACAGCAGACGAAAATAAGAAAGATTCAAAAACAAGACAAATTGCGATATTGACTGACAAACCCCCCCACCCTTCTCCAGACCTCCCCGTTCCTCTTCCATCTAAGTTCCTCTCCCTCTTCCCAGCTTCCCTCTTCCCAACTAGCGTCAGGAAAGATGCTGAAAAAGAGTAAACCAGCCAGAACACTAGCATGGGAAGGAGGAGGGGAGTCTACAGGCCTGAAAAAGCCTGCCCCCTTCTCTAAAATAGATTCCATCTCTGGGGGCCAGCCCAGTGGTAGAGTGGTTAAGTTCATGCATTCCGCTTGGGCAGCCTGGGGTTTGCAAGTTCAGATGCTGGTGCAGACCTATACACTGCTCATCAAACCATGCTGTGGTGGTGTCCCACATGTTACAAAATAGAGGAAGATTGGCATGGATGTTAGCTCAGGGCCAATCTTCCTCAAGCAAAATAGAGGAAGATTGGCATGGATGTTAGCTCAAGGCCAGTCTTCCTCAAAAATAAATAAGTAAATAAATAAAATAGATCCCACCTGCCGCCCAACATTGAAGAACGAGCCAGCTGAGATTTCAGAAGGCAAAGCGATTGCACAATTCATAACTTTCCCTTTTCCTCATACTTAAATATCGATGTTTTACACATTACAGCACAAAAATTGCATAAGCCCCTCCACACCACAGAACAGAACAGAAGGGGGAAATCACTTACTCTCCCAATTTTGCCCAGATCGCCAGTGACACCCTTAGGATGATTTCCGAACCTTCGAAGAAGACTGAATCCCAAATCTTTAAAACTGTGTGGTTAGGGAGGCACGTAGCAAAGAGAGTGAGGAACCACTGCATGGTGAAGACATTCGTCAGCGGGGGCTCATATCCACCTGGAAGAAAACCAGCACTCCACAATTCTTCAGAACTGACGACTGCCAACATATAAAAATACCCTCTTTCAATCTTCCGCGGCCACCCAAATCTGTTACACTGCCTCACTGACTTGTTTATATCTCTAAATTCTGGTTCTTTCCTGTTTTCTTTTTTTCTTTCCTTTTTCTGGAAGAACATAGGTGTTTAATAAAAATTTCAATAATATGAACTTTACAAATTCTTTGTGATATTTCAGAAATCTTAACCTAAAACTTAATTTGGCTCTACCTACTGTGGGGTGCTGAAAACTAAGGAGGATATTTTCCTCACCAAAAACAGGATAGAAAGAAAGGATTTAAGCCTCTCAAAGGCAAAAGCCAATTTTCGAAACCTGGTAAAGCCCACTTGTATTCAAATGCTGCTGATAAAAATAAAATTGCTCATTACATATTACTTGTCTACTTCTTAAATTATACACAGTTCTAATACCACAATGGAATTAAACTAGGAATCAACAACAGAAAGATAGCTGGAAAATCCCAAAATATCTGGAAATTAAACAACATGAAATTTTAAAATACTTTTAACTAAACTGTACACAGTTTTAAAGATCTGGGATCCAGCTCACTTTGAAGTTTCTAAATTAAGTAAAAACACAGAGCTCTCTCCCATTTCCTGTAATGGCATAAGTATGTATTTTAATAAAATACAAAAATTTAGATATGTGGACTAATCCTCCCTCCAAATTACAGTCAGAATGTGCATTTACGCAAATATAAGCAAAAAGAGATGTGTTCTCCCACACTCATTTTCCTTCTTCCTACCTAGGAAGAAAGGGAGACCTTTGTTCAGAGACTAGAGTCTGAGGTCACGCCCCCATAGGCAAGTGCAGGGCACCTGGAGCACAGTAAAGTGTGTCTGACTATGGGGCAGGCAAAGTGGTTCTACGTGGAAGCGTTATGAAATCCACATAGGTGCAAAATTATACTGCACAGCCAAATTAAATGAGAAGATTATTCAAATGGCTTTGAAGGAAATGCTTAGACACCACCCAGGGGTCACTAAAATTTCTAGCGTATTTTAATCACAGATTAAGTCCTCAAAATCCTTTAGTATTTTCCCAGATTTAAATGCTTAGGTCAGGATCCAGCAACCATTTACAGAAACACAACAAACTTGTGACTATTCTTTCTGGTACCCCGAGCACAGCCAGGCAAGTACAAGCAGGGGTGTAGTTGCAGCTACCAGCTCAGGCACTTTGGAAAGCTGGATGATGCCCGCTAGATGACGGCCACTCTCAGACGCGCCTGCAGAGCCATCTCCATCACTGTCCCACTCAACCCAGTGCCTTCACGGGTCAGCTTCTACCTGGAGGTCCAGAAGAGACATCCTCCAGAAAGAACTAGCCCGTTCACCTCAGCTAAACCTAAACACCCTTAGCATGAATGAATAAAAGGAGCATTAAACATTTCAATCCAAAGGACTGCTTTTATCTCCTGCCATTTGATGAAAACACACACTCCATTCCCCATAACCTCAACGGTTCAGGCAAAACCACAGTTTGTGCTAAATTCTATCCGGAGCTCAGTTTTAAAGAACTCCTATAGGTTTGGCACCAGCTTAGAGCAGTTTAACTAGATGGTAAGACCCAGACACCCTTCTTCATCTGGAGTACAATACATCACTTTAGCTGTTGATCTGATACTGGTGAAGTCTGAGGTTCCTGGCCAACTTCCTAACCATGACCAGTTAGCAATTCAACACGTGGCTCTAGTTTTTTTCAGTTTTGTTTTCATGCTCTAGAAATCAGTTTCATGGCAGCAAACTCTCACCAACAGAAACACCTGAAAACCTGTATTTCCGTCAAAGCTTAGGCTCATATGGACAGTGGACGCAGAGAAGTAAAGTCCTTTCAAAGGCATGACAGCACTGGGTCATCACTACCTCCACTTTCCTTGTTGGCAGTTCTCTGAAGAGTGTCCAGGTGCTGAGACAATTCAGGGAGCTTCAGTCTCAGGAGGTCTCTGAAGACGGCCATATCCACAGACAGCGCCCGGAGATTATTGACGAAATAGCTTTCAGGAAGCACCTTATCAATAAGGTAAATCATAATCTGAAGAAAAAGGTAAAGAACAGGACGGCTTCATAAAAACTGGTATCTTAACATGTCCTAAATAGAAAGAACATATTCAAATGGGTAAAATACAGCTAGCCAAAGCACACTATCCTTTAAATGTGTCCATACCAAATGTTCTGGATTTTCTAGGCTCATCTCCACCCTGGGTAAGGAGCAGGCGGCATAATTATCTCAGTAACTCAGACCCAAAATCTGCTTCTGTCTGAAATTTCTAGACAGACCACTACACCTGAGTTCACCCCATAAGTAGCTGTGTTCAGACAACCCTCAGTCTCGCTCCGAGAAAGTCACAGAGCGCCTCCTTCATCAGCAGCCAACGGGAATCTCAATACTGGCCGTCATAAAACACCCGCCCGAAGCAGGTCTCAAGATTCACTCACCGTTTACCTGAGTTATTAGAACAACCAATATTGGCTTCTTGTCCACTTTCCTCTCCTGGGAGAATGCAACAAGGTTTTGTTTGAACAAATGGTACTCTTAAAATCTGGGTTTCTTTCATAAGATCGTCTCACAAGTTCTTCAAATTTACTATTTTTATTCTCACTTTTCCATTTGAGTTACCTTTTCTAAGACGTCAAGAACCACTAGAACGATCCCGCAAACGCACCTGAGTTCTATCCATCAATCTCTGGTCCTCTCCCTGTCAGCTCGCATGTTTATGCTCCCCTCCCAAGAAGACCCGCTCATTCCCCAGAGCACAGGAAAAACAGCCTTCAGAACAAAATCGTAGCTGGCCCTATCTGTTGGTAGAGAAGCAGCTGTCTCACATTTTTATTTTCAGCATATCACAAAATCCTATTTTCCAAAACAACTATCTCCCAGACCTGACAAGGGCTCCTTTTTCTCTCAACCCTGGCTTGGGATTTCTACTTTGAGGGTCATAGTTTTGACGAAGTCAATAAGGGCTGGGGCATACTCTTGAGAAGGTCCCTCTGAGGCCTTTATTACAGGAGGGGACAGGCCCAGGGAGTCTCCTCAGCCTTCTTATGTTGGGACAGAATTTCCCAGGTAAATGCATCATCATCTTGGAAATAGGAGCTTAGCAATAAAAGGAATATATTCAATCTGAGAGGAGGGAGGAGGTCCTGGACAGACCGGGGCCAGCTGAGGTGAAGAGCAGGTCTCCAGCAGAGCAGAGCGCCCTGGCAGGGACCTTGCACTCTATGAGTAAGGAGAAGAGCGATTTATAGGACCAAAAAGCAAAATTTAAAGGTATGTCTGTCTATCATTGCATTTTTCACAAGAATATAAAACTGAGATAGATACTTAAGTTTTTGTGAAGAAATTATTATCCCTCAAAGTTACATGAAACAAGAATAAAAATTCCAATTATCACAGTAATTCTTGTGACACATTGAAATCCTCTGTCTAAAGGCACCTCAAAGTCTGACGTAAGCCGTAAGAGCAGCTATGTCTTATGGCAGGTATGTCACTCCAACCACTACCGTGTTTCAAAGGCCAAACATTAGATCTTAAAAAACAAAAGTTAGGATAAATAACGGCAATAGAGGAAAAATAGTCTTTTCAACCAAGAGTGCTAGAACAATTGGACATCCACATGCAAAAAAATGAACCTAGACACAAACCTTACACCTTTCACAAAAATTGACTCAAAATAGACGATAGACCTAAATGCAAAATGCAAAACTATGAAACTCCTAGAAGATAACATAGCCTAGATGACCTTGAGTATAGCAATGACTTTCCAGATACAACAGCAAAGGCACGATCCATGAAACAAACAATTGATAAGCTAGACTTCATTAAAACTAAAAACTTCTCCTAAACTAAAAACTAAACTAAACTAAACTAAAAACTAAAAACAACATCCAGAGAATGAGAAGACAAGCCACAGAATGGGAGGAAATATTTGCAAAAGACACATCTGATAAAGGACTGTTCTCCAAAATATACAAAGAACTCTTAAAACTCAACAATAAGGAAACAAATAATCCAATTAAAAATGGACCAAAGACCTTAACGGACACCTCACCAAAGAAGATATTCAGATGGCAAATAAGCATACGAAAAGATGCTCCACATCATATGTCATCAGGGAAGTTCAAATTAAAACAACAATGAGATACCACTACACAGCTATTAGAATGGCCAAAATCTGGAATGCTGACACCATCAAATGCTGACAAGGATGTGGAGCAACAGAAAATCTCATACATTGCTGGCAGGAATACAAAATGGTATACAGAAGTACCCCCTTACCTGAGAGGGGATACATTCCAAGACCACTAGTGGATGCCTGTAACCACAGGTAGGACCAAACCCAATACGCACTATGTTTTTTCCTATACATACATACCTATGATAAGGCACAGTAAGAGATTAACAACAACTTCTCTTTGGCATATCTGAATCGCCAGCATCACAACACTCGCACTTCGGGGCCATTATTAAGTAAAACAAGGATTCCTTGAACAAAAGCACTGCAAGACCCCACAGTTGATCTGATGAAGGACAGCGCTGCTAGTTGACTAATGGGCAGGTAGCATATATGGCGTGGATCTTCTGGACAAAGGGATGAGTCACTTCCCAGGCAGGATGGAGCGGGATGGCACAAAATTTCATCACACTGCTCAGAACAGTGTGAAATTTTAACTTGTGAATTGTCTATTTCTGAAATTTTCCATTTAATATCTTCAGAGCAAGGTTGACCACAGGTAACTGAAACCAGAAAAGCGAAACCACAGCTAAGGGGGGACCACTGTAGTCACCATGGAAGACAGTCTGGTGGCTTCTCACAAAACTAAACATACTCTCACCATACAATCCAGAAATCACACTCCTCGGTATTTACCCAAACTTACGTCCACACAAAAACCTGCACAGATGTTTACAGCAGCTTTATCCATAACTGCCAAAACTCGGAAGTAACCAAGCTGTCCTTCAGTAGGTGAATGAGTAAGTAAACTGTGGTGCATCCAGACAGTGGAATGTTATTCGACACTAAAAAGAAATGAGCTAACAAGCCATGAGGAGACACGGAGGAAACTTAAATGCATATTACTAGGTGAAAGAAGTCAATCTGAAAAGGCTCCATATGATTCCAACTGTATGACATTCTGGAAAAAGCAAAACTACGGAAACAGTAAAAAGATCAGTGGTTCTTGGCGTGGGGCGGGGGAGAGGTGAACAGGCAGAGCACAGAGGATTTTTAGGGCAGTGTAAATATTCTGTATGATATTATAATCATGAATTCACGTCATTACACATTTTTCCAAACCCATAGAATATACAACAACAAGAGTGAACCCTAGTGTGAACTATAGACTTTAGGTGATTATGAAGTGTCAAGTAGGTTCATCGACGTTAACAAGTATACCCTCTTGTGAGTGATGTTGATAATGGAGGAGACTGCACGTGTGGAGGAGCGGTGTATGCGAAATCTCTGTACCTTCCTCTCAATTTTGCTGTGAATCTAAAACTACTCTAAAAAAACTAAGTACTTCTAAAAAAATAAATAATAGGAGAGCTCCAAATTTCTAACCAATAGTTTAAAACAGTTACTAAGAAAAAACAGTAAGTGCTGAAGAGCAGAAAAAATAGTATACCCACTTCTAATAAACTATATATTATTTCCCTCATAACTACAACTTGCAGAAGCCAAAACAGCGTCTGGAAAAACACTGACACCGATCTTGTCCTTTGGGTCAGAAGTGTTTCTTCATGAATTCAGCCTTCCTCTCTGCATATTAAACATCTAAACACAAGATTCCTAAATGATGGTGATGTCATTTCACTCCACAGAGTTCATTTTCTTAGAAGCAAAAATATAAATATTCAGTTTCGCAGCTTTATCTAGTCCATCTTTTCACGCGAACTTTTAGATCCTCAAGCATCACTGAGCCCCTTCATGATGTGACCGGCGTGGGTACCCCATTCCCCAGCCTCTCCACCCACCTAACCTGAATGGTTTACTCCTACTTTTCAACAGAACCGTTCTCATTTTATAGTCATACGAATCGCATCTGAAAAAAAATTGACTCAAGCTGACAGATTGAGTAAACAAAATTGCTTCTTAATAAAAACCGTTTTAAACTCGTGTATTTGATTGGTCACTGCCTGCTCCCGCCACCCCCACCTATTTGCTAAACAAGTAACTTCAACGCTATTTCCTTAAACACATGAATGGAAAAAGTGAGAGGGTGAATACTGATTTAGATCATGTCAGGCTGGATTTATAATTAATTCCACCATAATGTGTATAAAACCAGGAGGAACACTGGTTTATTTTACCGTATGACACCAGTCAGCGATTGAGAGTATCACTGAGATATTCAGCACAATCAAACGCAGAGTGGGGCGTGGGGGAGCGGGTTCTCGAATACACTAAGTACCCCTCCCATCCATCACAAAGCATTGCAATCAACAGCAGTTCAAGGGTTCAAATATGAATTAACAACCCGATATTGCCCCAAGCAAATAATGCAGTGGCCATCCTGCACATGGGAAATGATTCATTTCTCATAAAGATTATTTCTGGTGACTGACTGACTCACATTCAGACCCATAAGCCTAAATTGCTACTGTCTCATCTCAAAGAATTTCCAGAATTTTCTTTTTTACTAATAAAGGTCTTACGCATCGAAGATAATAAAAGATAATAAATATAATGCACTTCATAACCTTTCTCCATGCAAACACCTTCCATCACAGACATTCACTCTCAGCCTACCTCCTCCACACCTCGCCCCAGATGTGAAAGAGGAAGGCAACTTCATAAGACCCAACCAGAATTAAGCATAACTGATGGAGTAGGCAGTTTCTACTATGACCCCTCCCTGGTGATCCCCCACTTCTGGGAGTCACACCCTCGTATAAGCCCATCCCCTTGGGTATGAGCTGGACCTAGTGACTGGCTTCTAATAAACAGAATACAGCAAAAGTGAGGGAACGTCACTGCTAATATGAGGCTACAAATCTGTGAGTTAATCTCTCTTGCCTTGCTCACTCTCTTGCTCACTCTGAGGGATGCCAGCCACCATGTGGTGAGATGGACAGGCCCACATGGCAAGAAACTAAAAAAGGCCTCCAGCCAACAGCCAGCAAGGAATCGAGGCCCTTAGTCCAACAATATGTGAGGAATTAAATCTTGCTGACGATGACATGAGCAAACTTGGCAGTGAATGGTGCCTCCCAGTGAGCCGTCAGATGAGACTGCAGCCCCAGCTAACATCTGAATGTCCCAGTGACGTGACAGAGTCAGCTATGCCACACCCAGATTCCTGAGCAGAAGAAACTGTCAGGTAATCCATGTTTGCTGTTCTAGTCGGCTATTTTGTTATGCAGCAATGGACAATTAATACAATTAGTATTTAACTTGCTTTAAAAACATGATGTCTTATAAGTGACACTAAAAATATAATCATTCTCCTCCCATTTGGCAGCGACGTGAGTCTGTCACTTGACCTGGCTTGAACCTGGAGGCAGTGGTATCATGGATAATTACAAAGGTGGAGCACACACCTTGGAAGGGCTGGGGCATCAGAGAAGAGAAATGATGGTTCCAATGTTTCCCTCTCAGAAGAACCTCATTGCCTTCTTCAGACCTGATACTCACCTTCAGGGCATCCCCTTCGTTGCCTTCCACCACTTCCAGAATTAGTGCAGCCAGGATGTTAAAGCCTTGGCAGTACCCAACATTCTTGTTCCATCGGGCATAGGCCAACAGAACCCGTTTCAACACAACCCTGTCCCGCTCGGCCTCCTGGCCACAGTAGGAACTGCAGCCTGTGCGGTGAAGATCCTAAAACGCAAGCGAAACAGCATCTTTTAAAGTAATTCCTTACATTCTCTCCAAAAAATATCTTTATTTCTTTGTCTCAGCGTTAAACAGAATCAGACTACCAACATGGATTTTAGTTTTAAAAAAATGAATACGCACCTTATACACATGGGCCAAAACAATTTTTTTTAGTTTCCTTTTTCCTGTTTTCTAACATGCTAAGAGAAATTTTCTTCCCAGTTTTATTGAGATACAGTTGACTAAGAGACATTTTCAAGAGCTATTTCAGTCAGGCACATTTTCTACTTAAAGTGTTTACGGAATTAACACAAAAGTGACTCCGAATTAACAAAAATTACATTATAATTCCATATAAATTGACAGTCTGTTTTAATAATATGTCTCAGATAAAACAATAATCATTTCAACACATGTATGAAGGATGTTAACATTATTCCTTTCTATAAAAAAATGATATAATATTCAGCTATCAAAACTCTAAATAATACTAAGGAGCAAAACCAAAACGGCAAAAAAATGCAACCTGTACTATCAAGAGACAGAAAAATCATTCAGCCCAAGACAGAAAAAAATCATTCATCCAAACTGTTTCATAAATTTGAGTGAAAAAGACAGCAACATTTGCTGTGCTTTAATATTTGACGAGGGCAATATCCATAATTTAATAACCAAGCGGAGACTACGATTTTCAATAGCTGAAGTCATTTTAGTGACATAGCATTCATTTCAATGAGAAAAATGAAAGATCCGCTTAATAACATGATTGTTATAAAATGTGCATTGCCCTAATTCACAGTTTAAATAGAAAGAAAATATTTCAAATACAGAATACTTCATCTCTGAGGAACATAGTCTGAAATTCCAAATAAACCGCTCAAAGGTGGATAGCGCAAAGACTTTTCAAGTACACAAAATAGAATTCCAAAATTACATTTAGCGTTTATCTGAAACAGACCAAGTGAGATCTAGAAAGTAGCTCCTTTTAGTTAGTACTTCCTCACGAAAAAAGTATCTTCATAGCTGCCAAAACTCTAGCAATCTTCCGGTGACCAAAATTTAGATGAAACAAATTTCCTTTTAAAATGCCGGCTTAATTACACTGTGATGTACTTATATGAAATCAAAAACCTTTTGCTAGAGGCTTATGTAAGAGAAAGATAGTGCGATCAAATTGCATCAGCAGCCTGGGCTCTGGGCATCGGGCTCTAATCAACCGTAATAATCCCAGAAGGCAGACCACAGCTGCCTCCACAGCTGGCTTGAACCCTTGACCATCTGGTTCAAAGGAGACTCACCAGTCAATCTGTCCCCATAAACTGACAATTAAGAAATAATCAAAGACCTAGTAAGAGCCCAATTACTCTAATAGGAAATAGCCTTAAATTTCTCAGTCAGTGACTTTTATGTAAATATCCAGTTAATAGCACTGACCCGGGCTAAAGAAAAATAAAAAGGGAATTTCAATCTCCTATCATGTGAGCAAGATAAATAAATTGAATATGAATGGAAACATTTTCTCCTTACTGGCAACATACAAATTTACGAAGACAAGGCATAGTCAAAATTCCCCATCAAAAGGTTGTTAACTAATGAAATGAGGAAGCAGAAAATATACAGACATTCAGACCCTAAGGTTTGATCCTCTGTCCAGGAAACATCTGGCTCTTCGAATCTCCCCTCTAAGTTAGGACAACAGGCCAAGCTCGGGAGCATTACCTTGACTATCTGAATTCCCATTGAGTCATCGTCAGGATTACTCCTTTCATTGAAAGTGAAGCGCATGGTTTTGTCCCAATCGATCGCTATACTGTGCAAATAATGATCGGCCAAGGTCAACCAAACCTAGAATATTAATGGATAAAGAAGAATACTAAAGCAAAATACATGATTTCACCTTCCTTTATCAAAAATAGTTATTCCAGGAGTCGGCCCTGTGGCCCAGTGGTTAAGTTCTCAGCAGCCCACGGTTTCACTGGTTCGGATCCTGGGCGCAGACGTGGCACCGTTCATCAAGCCATGCTGAGGCGGCGTCCCACATGCCACAACTAGAAGGACCCACAACTAAAAATATACAACTATGTACTGAGGGGATTTGGGGAGAAAAAGCAAAAAAAAGAAAAAATAGTTATTCCACCCAGCAGAAAAATGGGAACTGATCCTAGACCAGATACAGCCCACATGTAGAAATCTACTTTTCACTGAAAGTTTGCTGTACTGAATTATACCAATTAGGGCCTTGCATTTATTCTTTCAATTAATATTTGTCGAGTTCCTACTATGTACCAAGCAATGATCCAGCCACGAAAGATACTGTTAAGAAAACAAAGAGATTTTTCAGATTTTATTTCAATTCACTGGATTGGCTGTATTATCGTATGAGTTTGTTATATTCGCTCTGCATTGCTCTCTCTGCTTGAGCAAGAGTCACCTGGTCATTCGTGGAGAATGGGCCTTTTTTTACCATTGGGTGGCCTTTACCTTTCAATCATCCCTCCCTCATACAGACAAAAAACCTGACAGATGGGCTCCCAGAATGAACATCCTTTTCAAGAGTCACTGGATATTTTTACTCCTTTGATTACCTTGTTCTCAAAAGCTGTTTCTGAAAGACGTATTTCACAATGCCATTTTTAATGTATATTTTGAGGGACACTCAATGTTCAAATTCTAGGAGTATTAAGACTAGGTTTATAAATTAATATACTAAGAAAGCATTTCAAGTCTTGGTATTTGAATATAATTTAGCAGGAAAAACACTGATTAATATCTCCAGCCAGACTTCTCTCCCAAACATCAGAATCCTATGTCTAAACGTCTACTTGACACCTTCAATTTAGATGTCTAATAGGCATCTCAACCATAACAAATCCAAAACCAATCATATCCAAAACCCATCATCTAATCCATCACCCCTCAACTATACATACACACACACACATCTGCTCCTCCCACCTGAGTAAATAGTAACTCCACTCTTCCAGTAGCTCAGGTCAAAACCTTGAAGTCATCACTGACATCCCTTTGACACCTTATTATCAATCCAATAAAAATTCATGTCAACTCAGCCTTCAAAATATATCTAGAATCCGACCCTTTCTCTCCATCTCCACGGCCACAACCCTGACTGATCCGTCTCCTGCCTGAATTATTGCTAGTCTTCTACTGGTCTCTCTGCTCCTGCCCTTGTCTCTCATATTCTCAAGTTAGTAGCCAGAGCATTCCATTTAAAATATAGTTGTAATGGGGCCGGTCCCATGGCCGAGTGGTTAAGTTCACGCACTCTGCTTCAGAGGCCCAGGGTTTTACCAGTTCGAATCCTGGGTGCAGACATGGCACCGCTCATCAAGCCATGCTGAGGCGGCATCCCACATGCCATAACTAGAAGGGCCCACAACTAAAAATACACAACTATGTAGTGGGGGGCTTTGGGAGAAAAAGGAAAAATAAAATCTTTTAAAAAGTAAAAATTAAAAATTAATTAATTTAATATAGTTGTATCGTGTTAGTCCCCTGCTCAAAACTTTCCAATGCTTCCCATCTCACACTGGGCAAAAGTCCCACTATGGCCTACAAGGTCGTATCTGCCATTCGTCTGGTCCCATCACATCACCTTTGTGACCCTCTCTCCAATTGCTTTCCCCTTCACTGTGCTTCACCCTGTGGCCTCTCACTTTCCCTTGCATACTCCCGAGATGCTGCTGCCTGAGGCCTTTCCTCTGCTAGGAGTTCTCTTCCCCCAGGGAGCTGCAAGGGCCAACTGCTCACCTCCTGCGGGGCCCTATTCAAACGTCACCTTGCTATTTAAAATTCCACCTCCTTATCTCCATTCCCTCACACTCTCCTTATTTCTTTCTCTGCTTTATTTTTATCCAAAGTACTTATCACCATCTGGCATACTTTATATTTTATTCAGTGTAAGCTCCATGAGGACAAAAACTTCAGTCTGTTTCTTTTGTTTGTTTGTTTGTTTGTTTTCCACTGCTGTACCCTCAGTACCTAGAACAGTACCTGGCACAGAACAGATAATCAATAAATACTTATTGAACGAATGAATAATGAATAGTGGTTTCAAATTACTAAATCTAGAATATCTTTCTAACATTCTAGACACTGTAAAGGGACAGAGCAATGGTCCTTCTACATGTTAGCCCTACAAATCCTCCTCACCTTTCTCCTCCATTCCTTTGGGATCCCTGTCGACAGTCGGGCAACCGCCTTGAGGGCATCATACCACTACGAACAAAAAAGAAATACTGGCAAAGTGATAATATTGACCTGGATAAGCACTTTTCAACCTTTTTCCCATCTTGACATCCATGGAGTATGATAAAATTTGTACAGCACACTGGGGCAAACAGGCAGAGCTTCTTTCAGCTGGATATGACTGCTCTGAGGACTATGACTGCCCCAAGCCTCCTACCACCTTAGGTTCCCTTAACACAGCTGTGACGCATTTGCAACACACACACAATAGCTGGGAAGCTCTGGTTCAGAAACCAAAACATGCATTATGGATTCAGAATAAAAGACATAAGGTTTTTTACAATTTTTTCACACTTACACCATTAATAGAAAGTACAAAATTCTTCATTGCAAGCATAAACCCAGGCCACTTGTAGCTTCGTAAGTTAATTAGTCTCTAATTTCAAAAACTTGATCATCTTCTTATGCATATCAAAGTATATGCTAATCTTCCCACTTTGAGAATATATCTCAACGTACCCTGTAGATACCCCAAAATAAGTATTTTCAAAACCAACAATAAAGTTACCTGCTGAAAACCATTCTGACCTAAAGATGGCTCAAGAGTGAACTTCAACTTTGTGTCAACTCCTAAAAGAAAAATATATAAATAACTGTTATGTTGGGAGAAAATAACAAGTTATATCAAAAATAAAAGTAAAAATTAACCTGATCCTACTGAATCATCATAAAAATTTTAAAACACTTACTTTTACTAAGTTTAGTCAATTTTTTTAAAAGAAAAAGTAAGAATATTGATTATTAAAATAGAAAAATATACTGTGGCAATAGAATGGAGCTTATCACATAGGCTGGTGGTTTCCACAGCTGTCGGGAGCAGGGCAAAAGAGAAACCAAACAATGACACCACAGGCTCGGAGTCATACTCCACTCCACTCTGGTCCCTGAAGTCAAACCAGTTACATAACTTGCCTCCATCTCCATTCTTTATCTTTAAAATGAGGATAATAATGTCTGTCTCAGTAGACTGTTGTGAAGATTAACCGTAAATCACCCAGCACCATATAGTTAATATTTATAAAACTTAGAAAGAGAATTCTCTACTTACAGAATTTGTTTTCTAGGACATTCGCATGAACTAAGTCTATTAAGGAAACTTCAGTGGAACATTAAAAGTTATAAAAATAATGTCGTTGCCTTCCTACTTATGGAATAATCCATTTTAACAATCCTACTGGGAGATTTTCATATACTTTAAAATTCTGTCATGATATACTTATTGAAGACAAAACAGTTTGTATGTTTAATTATAGACTACAAGCTAAGAATATAACTAAACTTTAATTCCAAGTTATCTACAACTTTAAATAAACTTCTTTGACTCAAATCCCAAATCTATGGAACAGAAGTAAATAAATAGGAAAATATGTAAAGACTAAATGCTTATAATATATAAAGACTATATGCTATATTCATTCATGCTGGATTTTTATTCAGAATTTCATATTAGAAGTATGTGCTGTTGTTACTGAAGTGAAATTACATGACAATTTTTACTCCCACTTAAAGTCTATTAAAAAGTAATATAATAAAATTTGAAAATGCTGTATATTCTCTTTCTACAATTTCAAAATCAATGAAATGATATCTTAAGTCACTTTTTACGAGACATGACTTAAAAATTCAAGGACCAAGATATAAACAACATTATCAATAGCACTCAGTTTTACAACTTAACATTGTCATTTGTGATGATATTTTTGCTTCTAAGATGTGGACTGCAGATTAGGCATACTGAAAACTTCTCCACAACTTCCGCTTAGAGGCTGGTACATGGATAACAACAATTCTTCAGAATTTGCAAAATTATAATAATAAAGTAACTTGTCTCTTTAAAAACATATATATGGAGCCAAGAAGCTGGACAGAGATGTGTCTGATTGGCCCAAGCCCATGACAGTACGCAGATGCCCTTCTTGGAGTCCTGGAAGAGTAGTGTGAATACGTGAGTTGGGTCCTAGATTTCTAAAGTCCAGCTGTGGTAGAGAATTCCAGGCTTCCAACCTATGCCCTGATAGTTCTTTTCAAAGCTTCAGGGCCAAAACCATACTCTGCCTGATCCATAAGATTTTGTTCTCCGAAGGTATATGAAGTCCCCCCACGGATTCTCATCTCTCTGAGATGGCTTAAGCGAAGCCCTGCCTGGTGCATTGCAACCACACAATGGCCCGAAGAGTGTGTGTGAGGTTGCTGTCCAGACGCAGGGTGCTGAACGGAGGAGCGTATAGTCATGACGTTTGCTTTATTTTAACAAAGACCAGGAAATTCCGTCCCGCGCCGAATTATTCTTTCCGACTTAAAAGCCCCCAGATTCCCTGTGTATATGACCGAATAGGCTCCCTTGAGTTTTTCAGAGCACCTGCTGGGCGTCATGCCGATTGCTTGGCTGGGCTAACACCCGGCTGGGGCTAGTTAGTCAAAACCACAACTATTTTCTCACGATCAAAAATGAGTCATAGGATTTAACTGGAATTGATCATTTGCCGCCTGCATGCAAAAGCTGAAATCAGGTCATTTTCACCTCTTCTATTCTGAGTAAGTGAGGGGGAAAGGTTTATGTTTCATCTGATAATCACAGCTGTTCTAGATTCAGAAATACAAAACACTTTTAACGTGGGAAGATTTTTTTTTAAGGGTACAGGAAGACGGTGAATAAATACTACAGTCTCTGCAACTAGACACTTCCTTGGGGAGAAAAACAAAGAAACCACGAGGTTCGGAAAGGCATCGGCGCGTTCCACCCCTTGGGGATCAGTGCCTGGGCAGACTCTCCCTTGCAGCCTCAGGATAGCAGGTCCCTGAAGGCGCTGGGAGGCGAGTGTTGGGGGAGGATGAACCCGCCTGGATCCCAGCTGGTGCCACTCCAGGGACAGAGGAGCGCTGAGCAGGGGTGCGAGTACAGCCGGCTCCCTCTGCGGCCACCCCTTGCCAAGAAGCTCTATGCCCGCGCCAGGGCTGGTCTCGACAAACCCAGGGGAGGGCTGCCGGGTGGTGGAGCAGACGCCGAGCTCTGCAGCCTGGAGAAGCAGGGATGTGTCAACACGGGCTGACAGCAGAAAGGGCCTAGCCTAGCACGGCCAGGCGCGCTCCCGGACTTTATCTAGAAGAAAGGATCTCTACTTGCAGGAGTGTTTTCTCCCCGCTCCCCACCTGGCCACGCAAATTAGAGGCTCCAGGCGAGCTGACCCCCGGCACTCGCGCCGCAGGGACCCTCAGGGAAATGCACTCGATTTTCTCTTCAGAACCGCTGCCTTCCCCTCCGACCCCGAGCAGAAACCTGTGCCTTTCTCGGCCTCACACACCTCTCTCAAGGTCTGGCTTCTTGCGAGGCCAGAGCACAAACGGTGGCGCGGCCTCTGATGACCCGGACACCGCCAGCACTTCCCCACCACGCGGAGAAGGCCGAGCGCACAGCTCGCCAGCAACAGCTCCGGCACCAGCAGGGCTGGACCGCGCCAGGCCGCGGGGTGGGGGTCTGCGGGCAGCGGGCGGCAGCGGCCGGTCCTCCACGCCTTGGGAGGCCGCTGCCCCCGCCCAGGCCCGGGTCTGCGCCCTGCCCTCCCGCGCCGACCCAGCCCCGCGTGCGCCAAGCCGCGGTGTCCCGCCCGGGGCGGCCGGCGGGTGCTGCCGGGCCTAGCCCGCGTCCAGCGGAGGCAGAGGCGCGAGCAGCCAACCCCGGGGGTGGCACGCGACTTCCCAGCGCCACCCCCCCCGACCCTCCCCCCTGCAGCCCAGTCCTCACCCGGCTCCAGGGTGCAGAGCAGCCGGGGCGCGGTGCGCGAAATGCAGCTGCGCTTCTTGAGCACATTGCTCAGGATGGTGCCCACGCCGCCGCCGCCGCCGCCGCCCTGCCGCTTCAGGCATCTCCCGCCGCGCCTCAGGGAGCCGGTCAGCTTGTCCTGCCGCATCCGAGAGCCCCGAGCCCCGGCGCGGCCCCGTCCGCCTGGGTCCCCGCCGCCCGGCGGGCGGAGCAGCTGCGCGCGGGGCTCCGCGAGGCGGCTCGGCCGAGGGTCCCTCCGGAGCAGCGGGAGCGCGGCCGGCGCTCGGGGCTGGAGCGGCTCTGCGGGCACCGCGGGAGCGGCCGGGCGCTCGGCGGCCGGCGGGCATCTGCAGTGCGGAGCCTGCACGGCTGAGGCAGGAGAGGGCTCGGGGCGGGGAGGGAGGCGGGCGCCACCGGGCGGGCGCGCGGGAGACGGAGGCGGCGCTCCCGCCCCCAATCCCGGCACCACCTTGCGCAGGCGGGCGGCTCCGGCTCCGGCTCCCGCGCACCCGCCACCTGCGCGCGGGAGCAGAAGCAGCGACAGCGACTGCCGACCTTCTCTCAAGATCTGGGAGGGCTGGAGCGGACACCACAGGGAGCAGGTCTCAGGTGCAGAACACCAGCGAGATGCAAGTGCCCGCCTCCTCCTCTGAGCTGCAGCGGAAGGGACGGTCAACCGGCCGCAGGACGAAGCTGGCAGCGCGGCAGAGAAGCACAAGCTTCATCCCGAATTGTGTTAAACTCTTTCCTGGCAGCTTAGAGCGGCATGGCAAGCATGTGAAAAATAACAGTAATAACAGTGGTGGTTTCTCTTGGAAGAATGGGCGTCAAGAAAAAACTACAGTGCTCCCATTTAAAAACAGTTTTTATAAAAAAGTGTTTCCTCATCTCCCCAGCCAGACTTCAGAACTATTAGCTATCACTACTGTAAAAAAAAAAAAAAGTCGTTCTTTAATATTCACCAATGGAATATTAATCATAAAAATGAATGAGGAATGAGGAAGGAAAGGATGTGGGGGGAACATGAAGATATTTGTCACTGCTAACATTTAGAAAGGAACACTGGATGGATAAGCCAAAAACTAATTTTAAAAGTATTTATATGGGAGGGAAGAGGACAGAAGAGGCAGGAATGGAAAACAGACTTCTCTGGATGTGCCTTACATGGTTTGGCTCTGGAACAACACGTTATATTAATAATATTAACAAATTAAATAGAAAGAAAGCACCAAAAACTGAAAATGAATGAATATAAATAAACCTAACAATATCGCATTGATGGCATAAAAACAAGGAAAACTTAATATGTTGTCGAATACAATATTGTGACTAGACATCAGTGGTGGCATATATTCCAAGAGCAAATAGAGCTGCAAGGAAATCTTAAATTTCATTCAGTAGCATTACTGTTATTAATAATTGTATTTTTTAATTCTTATGTACACTACAGGATAAAGCAAATAGATAATTATGTTAATGTCAAAAGGAACCAAGACGTTTTTAGTGTAACAGAAAATACAGGTGTACAATCAAAGAAATTGTTTTTTTTTAAATCCTGCAATAGTATATTTAAATTATATACTCATCTTTTTTCTTTTCAAAAATACATATATATCCACTGACTAGGTTTAGAAGTAGGGACAACCCAGCAGCAGTTAACACCCCTAGCACCCAGGTTATGGTCTCTAAAAACCATTCCCCGCTAAAAGGAACCAGGGCTCCTTTAAGGTGACACTGATTCCAGATCTGGGCCAGGAAAAGTACTAGATGAGGGGCCAGCCTGGTAGGGTAGTGATTGGGTTCACACGTTCCAGTTCAGTGGCCCAGGTTCCTCGAGTTGACATATACACTGTTCATCAAGCCATGTTGTGGCAGCATCCCACATAGAAGAACTAAAAGAACTTATAACTAGGATATACAACTATGTACTGGGGCTTTGGGGAGAAAAAGAAACAGGAAGATTGGCAACAGATATTAGCCCATGGCCAATCTTCCTCACCACAAAAAAAAAAAAAAAGGTACAAGATGAGCCTGAAACATCTTGATGAGCTCAGAGAGGAAGGAAGTGCTCCAAGACTAATCTCAAAAGGACAAAGATGGAACAATTTGAGCATCAAAAACACTGGCTGCTATTGATTGAAAAGTATTGAATATTTTTTAAATGCATTCCTAATGATATTCTGAAAGAGCTAAAAAAAAAAAGAAGTCATTCTTATGACTCTGCACACTTATTTTGTAATCAGTACATTCTGGGCTTTGCAAGATGCTCCCAGAATTTGAGGACAATGTCAGAAATGGTACAGTTCTGAGCATGGAATATACATTTCATATATAAGAATCTGTTAAAATGAGATTAGCCACCTGCGAAAATAAACCAAGCTGATACGAGATATGTCAGCTATTCAGCTACACCTGTCTGACAGAGGTAAAGATGCTTTGAAAAAGGCGTACTCTGCCTCATCACTTTAGAGGATGAAGTCATTGTTTAACCTGGTCATGATTACTGTTTGGCTTAGATTTCCCAGCATTTTATAAGCTCAGGTACAGAAATCCATCCTTCATCAGCCTGAGGCTTTTATAGTTTCGGTACATATTCTTTTTCCTTTAGCTTCCTCTTAATTTCAATAAGTTGTCCATTAACTGTTCCAGCCACCTGGGCTACGCTGAGAACCATCACAGAAGGAGGTCTGATGTTTGCCTTTGGCCTATTTTTTAGAGGGCACAACAGGCCCTTGGGAGTGCAGATGGTGATGAACATCCAGAATCAAAGGGAGAGAAGGGGAAAGAGAGGGAAAATCCAGAACAAGCCGACAACTGCAGGCACAGCCTTGTCGTCCAGAGTCCTCATCTGTTCAAACCTTAGAAGGTTTTGTGTTCTCTTTTGGCTCCATTGTAGCACTGGGCCAGCAGGAAAGACAGCCTCACCAGCCAAGAGGAGGAGCAAGGGCTCTGCTCCACAGCTCTGTCTCTGGGTGGAGAGGAGGACGCCCAGCTCCAGGACTGCTGACAGAAGCCACTCAGAGCTCTGACTCTGTGCTCACCAAGCAAACTTCTGATCGTCATTTGGCTTCCCGTAGACTCTGCTGCAGAGGAGAGAACCTACTGGCCAGTTAACAGCAGTCAACACTCCTGAGTTTGCTCAACTCCCAGGGAGCTGAAGAAACGAAATTCCTGGGCTGCCAAAGCTGAAGTCTAGACCCGAGACTGCCAACCCACGCAGATGCGTCCCAGCTCGAAGAGGCCTCTCTCAGAAGTTCTTCCTCAGTTACAATACTCTTCTTACTAGCAGTGGTAGGGGCTTGTTCACTTTCAAAATGAAAATTCTATTGCACCTCCCTTAAATTTCTCACAAGGAAACACTGACTCCCTTAAAGACATTTTTTTAAAAAAAAGCTCCCTTGAAAACTTCCCATTCTAAACTACACAGAAGTTGAAACTGGCAAAAAAAAAATTTTAAGAGTTTCTACTATGATAGCAAGAAGTAGTGAGGGAATTAAATAATATTATTTTGTTTACATTGGCGAGGAAAGCCAAGACTGCCAACTTTTGTAGCAAACAGATAATTAAATGAGCGCTAAAATACAATGTTCTAAAAGCAGCCGAGGCACAAGCCTAATATTATGTTTATTGTATGACTCAGAGTTTCTTATTCATGTCTGGAATATTGTTTTCCAAAAGCAAAAGATGTCATCTGAAGTCAGCTTGCAGAGGAAACAATGCCAGTGTGGACGGTGCTGGAGAGTCTCCGCTGGTGTGATTTCCAGCCAAGGCCAACTCACCATCGCTCTTTCCTCATCGAGTAATACCAGTGAATTCAGGTTTGGGCACATTGCACCTTGGCATGGTCCAGAGCCATTGGATGAGAATCTGTTACTTGGATTGCTAAAGATGGTACGTGTTTTAAGGACACGACCTCTGTGACTTAGAGAGGCCAATGCCCAGGGAACATCCCCAGAGATCAAGCTCCCAGGCTGCACTGTCAAGGCCTACGTGCTGGAAGGGAGGCTTCCTTGAGAGCAAACTATTCCTTTAATGGGAGAAGGAGGAAGAAGTCAGAAGGAAAAAAACGGCCCAACATAAGAAATAAAAGCTCTGTCCCACGGGGTTTCCAGAAGGGAATCAGGTCTCTGACTTTCATGATTCCTAATGCTGCTATTTTTAACAGTAACGTCTTAAAATAAAAAGGGCCTACGTGCTTAAGCTCAGAGACGGTACAGAACCAGTGGTGACAGTTACCAAGAGAAAAAGCCCCAGGGGCCTGCTGCGAGGAGGAGAGAAACCACAGGGGACTGCCTGCTCTGGGGAAGGGGCCTGGACCTCATCCTGACAGCGGCAGAGCTCCTGGCAACTATTCACGAGCACACAAGTCTCTGAGCGTCAGAAGAGATCCTGCCACATGTCAGGTCCAGCGCTGTCTCCCACTGGGCAGAGATGGGGACATCTTTGCACTCATGCTAATAAAAAGGGTGGTCGCTGGTGGCATAAAAGCCACTACTCTCCTCTACGCTCTCCCTACAATTTTTGGAAGTCTGTGACCAACCCCTGAATAGTAAAAACAGCATCTCCCGAAGGACAGTAACTGTGGCCAGTACCATAAGAAGTTAACACTCTGACCCACCTAAGAGCAGGGCCTGAGGAAGGACTAGTTCCCTCAACCCATTAGCCAGGACCCAGCCCACATGCTGTGAGCTCATGGTGACGAGCGAGCGTCATAACCATTTTCCCCTCGTGAAATAGCAGGAAGAAACTGAGGGGGAGGAAAAAACCTTACAATTATCTGACACATCACATTACATACATGGGACATTGTATTTTCTTTTCGTATGATTTTCTCCCCTTAGTCATAAAAACCTATTTCTCTATTTAAATACAGGCATCCTTGAAGACAATTAGGGTGGCTTTTGTACTTTATTTTGGAGAAAGGATTCTGTCCTGCACGGAACAGAGAAGCTTTGAAATTCCAGCACCAGAGCACACTCAGCAGCACCTTCTCCCTCCAGGGACTCCTGTTTCTGCTTTCTCAGGACCACTTCTACTCATCAGATATCTTCAAGAACAAAACATGCTCAAATATTTTGGATGAAGTTTTAAGAATAACCGGTTTTATTTACAAGACCAGAAATTTTTAAGTTAAAAACTCGCCTGATATAATAACTGAATTCCCAGCTGGAGTGGAAGTCCCATTTCCAAGTACCGTACTGGAAATGCACTTAAAACTCTGTAGCCGGGTCCCCGTAACCTCGGACGCGTAGCTAACCCAAGATGTTAGAAATCATTATATTCTTCTTCTTGGCCTCTCATTTTCCACAAAGTATTTTCTTGCCTCAAAATGACTGAAATTGATTCAACACCAGCTGAGGTAGGTTGATGTTGACCATATAAAGACATCTTTATATTTCTTTTCTCCATTCATTCATTCATGAAATAAACATTTATTCACCTACTGCTGTGGGGAAGGCATTGTGCTATGGCCTGTGGGAAATAAAAGGATAAATGCGGTACATTCTCCGCCTTCAAGGAGCTTGCAGTTTACTGAGGGAGAGACGACGGGGTGGGTGGTGACAGGACAGTGTGAAAGGTTCATGTAAGATACTGTGCAAGTACTCGGAGTGATACTATTCTGTCTGCCTCCTACTGAGTTCTGTATATCCCAGTGTCTTCCCAGAGCTTTATTGCATCCAATGATTAAATTTCACCCAAAAACAGGCCGAGGACAAACCTCGTCTGTGCTCTTCTTATAATTGTGGTCCTCAGCTCTTCACCTCCACATCAGGAGTGGAACTGGAAGGCTTAGAGCCTCACATTAGAAGAGGAAATCATTGCTTAACCTGGCCACAATTAACCACCCAGCTCAGAGTTCCCAACCTTTTACACCAAGTCATTCTAAGATTCTTTTGACCCCGTTGAGGCATATGAAAGGAGAGAGTTTCTCCTACCTACTGATGCAGATTAGTGTGGCTTAGAAATATATGTTCCTAGAGAGGAGAAGGGTGATGCCTTTGAAGAGAATATGCTTAACTCTGACGGTGAGAAGAGACAAGTGTCAGGAAGAGGAGAGAGAGTAGAATCAACATTACTGTTGGCTTGGCTGGCCCGGGCGCCTTAGATGTCTGGGCTGGGTTCGTTCAGAAGAGAAGATGCAGAATGCGTGGCCAGATGAGGGAGGGAGTGAGTAAAAACACAGTCACTGCACCTGGTAAGGCCCTCCAGGTGGCAACGTGGTGCGTCAGAAAAGGGACTACGGACCCAGGCGGACCAAGGGTGGAAGTCAAGGCCCATACTTACTAGCTCTACGGCCTTGGGCCAGTTACTTAATTTCTGGGTTTCAGTCTCCTCATCTTTAGAATTAATGATACTTATTTGAGTTATTGTGAGAATTCAATGGCATGATGAAAGCCAAGAGTCTAGCACAGCAGTGGTACAAAGCAGGCAGTCGGCGCATTCACATTTGGGCGCCTTGTTTTCTTAGGGTTTGCTGCTACCGCACAGGATAAAGGTGAAAACGACCCAGTCAGCAGTCACTTAGAAATCTGCCCAGCAGAGGACCCGGGACCTGACCACAGGGAAACTCAGACTGGCCGGAACACCCCACTGACGTCCCCACCAGCTACTCCCCTTGTGCTTTCTTATCCTGGTGCCCTCACTCACATGGGAGGAAGACTGAGATTAGCTTCACGTTTACTCCAGAGGCTTACATCAGAACTGTTACACAGGAGTTACAGAGGGGCAGACCTCAGCACAATTTAACAGTGCTCTGACTGTAATGAAACACTCGGCCTCAGGACCTGCAACGGCCTGTCCTCTGGAGCTCTGGAGCTCTGAGGCAAAGTCTGCACGCCCCGCAGTCAGGGGTGCGTGAAAGGACATTTACAACGAGGGGAGGTTCAACGATCAATACCAGTAAAACAGCTTCCAACACCGTGACCCTCTGAGATCAATCTAACTGATACCCAGACTCACAACTCTATGAGAACTCCTCCGTCCAGTGTGAACGGGGGCCAAGTGTAAGGCTGGGAGCACACAGTTTGGGGTGTTATATTCTCAGGTAAACTGAGGTTTAAGCAACAAAGATCCTTTTGGCTTCAGTCCTCATTAAGAATACTTTTTAGATTTTTTACCACTCTTTCTTGACTTAAAAAGAGAATTCTGAGCAAATTGAATTTTTCTGTATTTATAAAGAATGTTACATTGTCTTTAGACCATTATCCTCATTGTATAAGAGTCCAGGATGGGTATTAGGAAAGAATTCAAATCGTGTTAAGAACTACATCAAAAGGAAGTGCATATCTCCTGACTGATACGGGTGACAGATCCCAGGGGCAGGAGGAACCTGCCGGTGTGTCAGTCAACCCAGGCCTCAGCGTTTTAAAAAGTAGCATATGTGGTGATTTACCTCACTTTTATCCTTACCTTCATAAAGATACAGGAATCCAGCAGTGTATGCTTGGAAATGGTTATATATGTTCTCATCTTTGAAAGTCAACCTAAAGGTTGGTGACAGAGAAAAACTCCTAAGGAAGCAGGCAGCTCTTAATAAATACACTCTCCGTGTTCCTTCTCTTCTAGAAGCAATATAAGTCTGGCCAATTATACTCACATACTTAATACGGCAGCCCTGGCACCTTTAATTACCACTGTCTTTAGTCTCAGCTTACCAGAGTGTCACTTGGCAGTGTGTCAGTCTGGCCTAACGCCAGCATCAATCAGATACGCCAGCTCCTAGGGAGGGAATAGATTACGTCTAAAAAGAGCTACCTCTGGTTTCTCTCCATTTGAAACCTTCCTAATACTTGAAAACTAAGTACCACAGTGTATTTCAGGAAAATTCAAAATAATTTTCTTGCACAGGGCCTGATATACAGTAGGCACCCGGTAAATGATTTTTTTTAATTGCATCTATGACACACAAAGAATATCAGGTTGGGATCCTGCTGACGGGACATTTAAAAATGGTACCTGCCTTAACACCTATATTCCATATGCCACCCTGCTCCCACCCCCACACCTGATTCATTCATGCCCTTGAATTATTTATAGGCAGACCTTTTCCTCTCAATAGATCATAAACACCTTTGAGCACAGAAACTAAGTCTTATTCATCCTTGGATCTCTCCCCACCCCTGCCTGCAGCTAGCATGGGGCTCTGTACACATTTGACACTTGGTATATGAACATTAAAAATAAATAACACCATAAACTCATCATGTCAAGAAGGGAGCCATACCTTCCCACTCAGTAAAAAAGGGCTTTCTATTCAATTACAAGAGAAATAAGCAGATGTGTTTAGGAGCAGTTATTTTGACTGACCTTTGTGCAATGTACAGAAAAATCCACAACCGATATTCTTAGTCTCCTTGACAAGTTTCCAAAATATGTGATGCTCGCACATCACACATTCGCTCTACTCCTCAGGTGAAAGATTCTCTTGGAATTCTAGACACAATGGCAGTCAGCAGAGCACAGTAGCTAAAAAGCACAGACTCTAGAACCAGTTGCCTGGATTTGAGACATGGCTCCACCACTCAGCAGTTAAGAAAACTTGGATAAATTAATAGTCTCAGTCCCTCATCCATAAGTGGGACAATTAAAGTACCCATTTCATAAGGGTTATCCTAAGGACCGAACGATACAGGTAAAGCCCCTTCCACACTGTCTGGCCCACAGTCAGCTCTATGTAAATATTACCTACTATATCATTAATACATAGTGTTAAAGGCACTTAAACTATTTTTTAAAGGAAAGACATTTTAAATTTATACATTAACATGTCATAGATTACAAACGATGCCACCAGCTCGCTCAAGTGTCTTTGCTCTTTAATTATGTTACTACCCATTTTGTACAGAGGTTTTAGTGCAAAATCAGTCTAGGAAGCCCATAAAAAGGCACATTCATTTAAAGTGACAAATTGCTCACATCTTTCATCATCTTGATTTTTTCAACATGTTACCTGGGGAGAATTCACTTGAATGCAGACAAGATAATCCTTCCCTGCCCTTCACACGTTAAGAAAGCCCCAGCATTAGCTACCCAACAACCACTTGCTTTGCGAGATCACGACAAGCCAGAAGTCAATCTTTCACAGAAGAGTTTAAGTAAGTAATTTTCTTCTCAATCTTTCCATCTCTCCAATATTACAGCTTGTTTAACAATCCATGCAATTTTTTTAAAATTTGGTTCAATCATTTTATTTTAAAGAGTTTCCCAAATGTGACCCCTCATTTACTAGAAAGTTCTGGTCTTTCAATACATTTTCATTATTTGCAATATAAATGTTATGATGTATTATACATTCCTACATGTATTATTACCATTTTCTCAGGTTGGGGGTTGCAAATACACCCTAGAAAGAGAAATAGCTGGTCAAAAAATATCATCTTTATGATTTTGTCAATTTACCAGAACTCTGCTTTCTAATGGAGATGCACAAAGAAAGAAGCAAGTATAGAGGAGCAAGACACTAAGGGATAACATCCACCACGTGCCAGCTGTCTGCTGTGGGTCAGCCACGGGGCTGGGTGCTTTAATTATCTTATCTCATTTTAACCCAACAGGGAAATATTATTTCCCAAGAAATGGGGGGTAAAAGGGGAGTGTATACATATATTATCAGGATAGTTTTTTAATACGCATGGGGGGAAAATGACTAAAAGAAAAATATAGTCAAACATAAACAGTTAATTCTGGGTGGTGGGAATATATTGTATTTTTCCTTGTACTTTTCTAATTTGTTTTTATTCCTGAAGACAGGAAAGAAAGAAAGAAGGAAGAAAAGAAAGAGGAAACAAACCAACCAACCAAGAGGTTAAAGACCTTTCCCGGGGTCATACAACTACCACGCGATGGAGCTGGCATGTGAACCCGGGTCCATCTCACTTGAAAGCCACACTCCGTCCACTAAGCCAATCAAACATAACCAGATATTTTTTATCTGAGCAGGATCAAGAACATTTTGAAGATCCAAAAGGAGACTTATTCACAGCCCCATTTATGTTGCCAGGTGAATGAAACATCTATAATTGCCTCAAACTCCTCTTATATTATTTACCTAATAAAACAAATAAGATACTGGTAAAGACAACAAAGCAGCAGCTTCAACAAGGTCGGCTTAGCACTACCAGTTAACCAAAAAATTCCCCATGATGCCAGAGCAAACTAGCAAATTTCTTAGGTGAGGATTACAGAAGACCAGCTGTATATACATGACACATGTGGGGCATGCAGGAGTTAATTGGGGCCCACAGAGAGATGGGGCTCGGTGGGGACCTCATAGGGCACTCCTTTTTGCATCCACCCACCCTCTAACTCATCCAGGAAAAATCTGGGCCAACTCGAAGTTCCCCCAAGAAACTGCAGATATGATTTGTCTCTAAAAATAATTTGCCAAATGTGAAACAGGAAACAGGAAGCTGGTTAATTAGCTGATAAAGCAACAAACCAAGGACCCTCTCCATAGAGAGAAAATGTTAAATGATGCAGATTTGGGGCATAATCCGTCTTGAATAATTTTTGTGCCATTGTTGTGTTCCCTCTTATGCAGGAAGCAGCTGTCATAATCACTGTATCTCAAAGTTAGGATAACATTTGAGATGATTCAAACCAAATTGCCCAGACTTTTAAAAACGTGTTTGAAAACTCTGGCACAATATCACACAGTGGAAAACCCTCATTAGCCACTTGCTGATGTTGAAGCTTTGACGCAATGAGTCAACGCTTGAGATGCTCCCTTGCTGTATGCCCAATAGTTGCATTACAAACTTTGGTGTATAATTTGATTCAAAATGAACTTTGGTCAAAGAGAATGGCAAAGGCAGCAAATTTATCTATAGCTAACGCTTCCATGAGGGAAAAATTAGGTCAGGCCAGTGATGTGGGTTGACTGTCTAGTTCCCAAGTCTTCTGGCTTCCTAACAGCAAGGACAGTTGAGCCCTAAAATAGATTACTAGTGTCTAAAGGAAAAGACTGTCAGGAAAAAATTCCTGGGGAAAGGAAGCCAAAGAACACTTAAGAACAATATTGTCTGAGACTCAACTCAATAGTCAGCCAGGTCTTGTTTCCTTCCATGTTGTAACACTCCCCCACGTGACCCTGAAACCTTCAGTAAAGTGCGTATATAGCAGCCTCATGCCAGTGGTACTTTGGGGAGTGACAGAGGAGGAACAGGTTTAGAGTAAAGCGAAGGAAGGAGAAGAAAAAACAGTGCTGCCAGAACAGAGAGCACATGACCATGGAGAAATAGGATGGCCCCGATCGGAACAGATGGGAAACAAACTGCTCTCCCCCCAAGGTCCACTAATAAGGGCTGTGGGGACTGAGCTACGTCTTGCTCTTGGTTGTCTCTAGTAGAGAAGGTCACTTTGCTTCTCCAAGTCTTTGTGATCGTGGGAGATGGGAGGAGTGGGTGAAGTAGAGGTGAAGAGTAAGGAAAGGGGACTTCACACTGAACAGGGCACGGCGGCTGCTGCCAGCAAACCCTCTTTCTCGGATGGGAACAGCTGGAACAGCGGAAGATAAAGGCCTGGTGGGCAAGAGAACGTGAAGGAGGACAAGGAAGAGACACGCATTCTGTCAAGGGATCCCAAACTCCATGAGGTATGGAAGCAGGCTTCAGACTAGACCCGCGGCCTTAGTGAGGCAAAACCACAAACAAGGGGGTGGGCAGGAATCAGACACAGACAGAAGCCACCGAAGCAGTTTTAAGTGAGGAAAACAAGGCACAAGATCAACACTGGGGAGACCGGAAGAGGACAGAAAGCAGATGGATGGAGAAAAATCTCTCAGGAAGGAGGCTGTAAAGAATTCAGGGTATAAAAGGTGTGTTTTTTAGGGGCCGGCCCTGTGGCGCAGCGGTTAAGTTTGCACGTTCCGCTTCTCGGCGGCCCGGGGTTCGCTGGTTCGGATCCCGGGTGCGGACATGGCACTGCTTGGCAGCCATGCTGTGGTAGGCGTCCCACGTATAAACTAGAGGAAGATGGGCACGGATGTTAGCTCAGGGCCAGTCTTCCTCAGCAAAAAGAGGAGGACTGGCAGTAGTTAGCTGAGGGCTAATCTTCCTCCAAAAAAAAAAAAAAAAAAGGTGTGTTTTTTATGCGGCACTGTATGGATAGCAGAAGGACAAGTTTGCCATGTTTAAAAAGTCAGAGCTACTCCATGTTCGAGGCACCATTACTCACCATAGCCAATGGGTGAAAGCAACCCCTGTGGCCATCAACGGATGAATGGATAAACAAAATGAAGTACATACATACGGTGGAATATTATTGAGCCTTAAAAAGGAAGGGAATCCTGACACATGCTACACCATGGATGTACCTTGAGGACATTCTGCTAAATGAAATAAGCCAGACACAAAAGGACAAATACTGAATGGTGGCTGCCAGGGACTGCGCAGAGCAGGGAATAGGGAGCTATCGTTAAATGGATGCAGAGTTTCAGTTTTGCAAGATGAAAAGAGTTCTGGAGATGGATGGTGGTGATGGTTGATAACAATATGAACGTACTTAACACCACTGAACTATACACTTAAAAATGGTTAAGGTGGAAACGTTTATGTTATGTCCATTTTACCACAATAAAAAAAATAAGAGATGCCCTTAAAAAAATAAAAGCCAGAAGGCAGCTGATCAGCAGTCAGTGTTGGACAGCTTTGAGTATGTCTCCCTTATAACAGCATCTTCCAAGATACAGTTCATCTTTTCAAACATTTTTGAGCACCTACCCCGTGCAAGCAACATGCTAGACACTGGGAACTCAAGACCAGTAAGGTGCAGTCCCGTGTGAGATGGAGACCAGGAAACAGGCTGTGACAATTCCATGTGACTAGGGCAACCCTGAAAAGAGTAAGCACCTCATTCAGACTATGTGGTCAAAGTACTTTCCAGAAGAGATAATCCTCAGCTGGATCCTAGAAATAGAAGTTACCATGCAGAGGTAGTGGAGAGAAGAGTGTCAGGCAGAGGAAAGAGCCCACACTGGGAAGGAGTGATTTGAAGAAAAGAGGAAGACGGAGCATGAAACAGCATCCACACATCAACTATGAAAATTATTTTTCAGGACGGTGATGAGCCAGTTGGGGGAAAGATGCTTCAGTTTTTGATTCATGATTAATTTTGTGGACAGAATGCCATGAATGGCAAATTAGGACAAGCACAGAACAGAGAGTTGAGAGGAAATGCAGCACCAACTGTCCGTGTGGCCACAAGCATCTTTCTGTGTGTGGTAAATACACATAGCATAAAATTTACCATCCTCACTATCTTTAAGCGCACAGTTGAGCAGTGTTAAGGACTTTCACATCATTGTGCAACCATCACCACCATCCGTCTCCAGAACTCTTCTCATCTTCCCAAACTGAAACTCTATACCCATTAAACGAAAATTCCCTATTCCTCCCGCCCCAGCCCAACAACCACCATTCTACTTTCTGTCTCTATGAATTTGATGACTCTCGGTGCCTCATATAAGTGGAGTCACATAGTATTTGTCTTTTTGTGAACCGGCTTATTTCACTTATTATAATGTCTCCAAGGTTCATCCATGTTGTATCATGTGTCAGAATTTCCTTCCTTTTAAAGGCTGAATAATATTCCACCATATGTATATACTACATTTTGTTTAGCCATTCATCTATTGAGGGACACCTGGGTTGCTTCCATCCCTTGGCTATTGTGAATAATGTTGCTAAGAACATGCGTGTACAGCTATCTCTTCAAGACTCTGCTTTCAACTCTCTTGGGTATATGCCCAGAAGCAGAATTGCTGGATCACATGGTAATTCTATTTTTAATTTTTTTTTTTTAAAGATTGGCACCTGAGCTAACAACAGCTGCCAATCTTTTTTTTTCTGCTTTATTCTCCTCAAATTCCCCCAGTACATAGTTGTATATTTTAGTTGTGGGTCCTTCTAGCTGTGGCATGTGGGACACTGCCTCAGCATGGCCTGACGAATGGTCCCACATCTGCGCCCAGGATTCGAACTGGCGAAACCCTGGGCCACCGAAGCAGAGCGCATGAACTTAACCACTTGGCCACGGGGTGGGCCCCTATTTTTAATTTTTTAAGGAAGCATCATACCATTTCCACAGCAGCAGCACCATTTTACTTTCCCAACAGTGCACAAGGGTTTCTATTTTTTGAACCTTCTCGCCAACGCTTGTTATTTTCTGTTTTTTTGATAGGAACCATCCTATGGGTGTGAGGTGATTGTAAACATCTTATTTAATCCTTCTGAGCTTCCAATGTCCTCATCTGTAAAATGAGCATGTTGGATTAGATAATCCCCAAGGATCTCAAAGTTCATCATTCTATGAACTGAGAGAAGAATTAGATTGATTTACTGGGAAAACTCCAATCATTTGATCGTTCTGAAGCTCACATTCCCTAACTATATTCACAGCATTGACACACACTCTGGATACGGTTTCACATACAACACAGACTGAAATTCAAGTGCAGGGAGCATTAACTTAATGGGAAAGTTTACGAGAGCCTGGTCCCAGCCACCCATGGTGAGGACATGGATATCACAGGACACCGAAGTTGACCAGTCCACACAGGTGCAGCAAATTTCACATTGCGCCGGTTTTCCCACAGGTGGGGTTGATTATTCGCAATGACTGTAATGGAGACACCTTCTACTCATTGTTCAACTTTCACTCATATAGAGGGATAAACTGATGGCAACTAAATAAAAATAAATGGTCAGGCTGGGGTGTCAGAGAGAGACGGACATCTCCCAGGAAATTTGTTCTGTTTTCTGATGTGGGGTGAATCCTCCCCACTCTCAAACACAGCGACTAAAACTCTGACAGAGGAAGAGGACTTTCTCAAGGAGACACCCTGAAGAAGAGTCACCAGTAAGTCCCTGGGAAGAATCCTATTTTTACAAACACATAATCAAAGGCAGGATAATTTGCAGAAAAACCAGCATCAAAAACTGAACCCAAGGGGGCCGGCCCCATGGCCAAGTGGTTAAGTTTGCGCACTCCACTTTAGTGGCCCAGGGGTTCGCTGGTTCGGATCCTAGGTTAGGACATGGCTCCGCTCGTCAAGCCATGCTAAGGCGGCGTCCCACATCGCACATCCAGAGGCACTCACAACTAGAATCTACAACTATATACCGGGGGGCTTTAAGGAGAAGAAGAAAAGAAAAAAAGATTGGCAAAGGGTGTTAGATCAGGTGCCAATCTAACAAAAACAAATTTAAATTTAAAAAAGAAAAACAGAGGCCGGCCCGGTGGCGCAGCAGTTAAGTGTGCACATTCCACTTTGGCGGCCTGAGGTTCACCGGTTAGGATCCCAGGTGCGGACATGGCACTGCTAGGCAAGCCATGCTGTGGCAGGCATCCCATATATAAAGTAGAGGAAGATGGGCACAGATATGAGCTCAGGGCCAGTATTCCTCAGCAAAAAGAGGAGGATTGGCAACAGATGTTAGCTCAGGGCTAATTTTTCTCAAAAAGGAGAAAAAGAAACTCACAGCCCAATACTCTTGAAATTTAACTCCTCCTTATTATCACATCTTTCCAAGAACAACAATAACAAATCTATTACTATGGATGCGTGTAGACTTTAGGTCTTTTTGTGGGAGTGCTGGAGCACTGCGGACCGTGATGTGGGAATGAAACATGAGAAGCCTCTTTAAGGCTCTATTAAGAATCATCATCCACCACCTGAAGACCACGAACCTTCCCACATTACAAGGGCTGAAGGTTGAGTCTCTTATACTTTCTGTGAGTGATCTTGGGAGAATTCAGACAGAAAAAGCTCAGAGAGCGCCACCAACGTGGGCTGAAAGAGGTCTGCCCCCAAAAGAGTCAAGGCGTATGGAGAAAACAAGGAAATTATTTTTTTGCCCCTTTTCCACTAGTGTTTAACTATATTACATAACTGCTTCTAGAAACTGTGTGATGTGACAAATCAGAAAACTGCTGGATGTGGGAGACAGACGTGGAGGAAGAAAGGAAGTTCAGGTCCCAGATGAGGGAGAGGAGCAAGCCTGCCCTCTGCCGGCAATCCTGGGTAATGGCAGTAAGATGTGAGGAGGAGACCCTTTCCTATCTCCACCTGGAGCTGGAGGATGTAGACATGCAAAAGCCAAGGCACCCAGCTACAGCAATGTTCACTCAGGTCAGAAACCTTACAGGAGAGACCACAGGCTCAACGGCAAACTCTGACGGTGGCTTAGTGACCATGTCCTGGAACATTCCTTTTTGCAAATGATGTTGAGAAGGCTGAGACCAAAAAAAAGGTCTGTCTGAAAGGCTAGGCATGAGCTATAATGTGCATTCATTAGCAACAATTCTTTTCCAACATAAGATACTAAAATATATTTCTATACAGAGTCCATGATAAACATCTACTTGTTCATGCTCTCGCCAGAAAAAAAATGACACTATCTGCTTGTTCAATGGCAGACAATCCATCGAAAGTCAAATCATGACAAAATGCCAAGAAGCAGGTAGGAAAACACCTCCTGCAGCTTAGGGAGGGAGGCGGGTCCGATGCACATCGAGAACCGGGGAGGCAAAATTTCACAGTGCTGTGAAGGAGAGATTCTGTAAAGACAATACGGCTGAATATCTGCCTTTGCTATTCTCCTGCCGCCTGACACATAAATTTTCAAATTGTTTTTCAGGTTTTCTTTCTAACTAGAATGACATAATCTAATTTTCTCCACTCACTTCATCCTCACTGAGAGATAAGATTGTATTAACATTATCAACTAATGAATGTTGACTTGTCAAACAGCTATTGTCAAATAGCCACACTCTCAAACAGCCTCAATCCAGCTAGGAAGGCAGTTCACACGCACTAGTGTCCTATGTTCAACAGGCAGTTACACCTGATTGGTGCTGAGGTTCCCTCTAGCTCCAAAATTCTAAGATGTTATAACAAAGTTCCTGCATGTTTACCAACTAAAGTTCCACTCTCAGTGGTCCTGATGCTGCTCCTTCCTGATCAGTCCCTTTCCCATTTCTCAAAGTGATGGTTCCAAACACGTACTGTTGTTCACAAGCCCCAAGCCTACTCTGCCTGACCCTCTTACTTTCATCACCAAGTCACCTGCCTCCCACGCACACACTCATACACACACACACACATATTAACTTTGATCCAACCTCTTAATTTATCCACCAACCCACCCACCCAGCTATCCATCCATCCAGCAATCTGTGAGCCCCAGTGTAATGCCAAGCTTTGTAACAGATACTGAGAATAAAAAGGTGAATGATATAGTCCTTCCCCCAGAAGATCCCTGTCCAATGATATAAAGAGACGAACAGCCACAATAAAGAAAGAAACAAGAACAATAAACTATTATTGGTGCTCTAATAGAATTAAGGCTAGGGAATGGTGGGATTCAGAGGAAGGAAAGCTTAATCAATTCTAACCAACGGGGGCGAGGAGAGGCAAAAAGGCTCTATATGAGGAAGGCAGAACAAAAAACTCTGGAAGGATATAACACCCTTGCTGTATAAACCGAGTGTAATGTGGCTTCTGTTTCTACCACTCAACTAATACAGAAATTCCTCTCAAATCATTTTAAAAAGGCAAAACTCCAACGCCCTTTCCAATCCTTTTCCCATCTGACTTCTCTGTGGTAATTATACGTGCTCTATAATAGTTCTTGAGGCTGTTCTAGAGAAGCTAAAACTGTGTCTCCTTGACACTCGGCCTCGGTCGTCCAGCAGCTTCCTCGACACTGCCCTCCCCTCGGGCTCTCCTGTCTCGCCCTGAGACAGTTGTTCCAGCTTCTTCCCCAGCAGGGCTACCTGGTGCCCCGAGGCATCTCAGCTGTAAGCGCTTACCGAGGCCTCCCCACGCCCCCAAACCCTCAGTCCACCCAGCTCCCTGCTCCTCCTGGACCATCTCCACTCCCGCCCCACTTCCTATAGGTCTACTGCCTCAGCCTCCTCCTGACACAGCCCTCGTCCACTCACCCACTCCAGCCTGTCCTCTTGCTGTTGCCAAAATGACCTTTGAAACACGAAAACCCAATCACGCCACCCTGTGCTCAGCGATGGCGCTACAGGACACAAGGTCAGCTCCTCCTTCAACTTCTGCCACTTGCCTCCAGCCTCCAACTTTATATCCGGTAACACTAGATTACTAAAGCATCCCCAATATGCGATGCTCTGACAGCCTCTTCACCATCATCCCTGCCTGGAATGGCTCCCCACCCCTCCTACCCTTGTCCACACAGCACACATCTATCCTCCTCCTAACCCCAGTAAATGCTGGTGCAAATGCTGGAGGAAAAGGCAGTCTCCAAACCTCCCACAGCAGGAACAATTATAAGGAATACAGCCAGACACTGTTCTAAGCACTTTATACACTTTACCTCCCTTAATTCTCATGAGGACCCTGTGAAGTGGGTATTATCAGCGTCCCCTTTTCACTGACGAGAAAACGGAAGCACAGGGCTGTTAGGGAACCTGCATGAGACTACACATGGAGTTAAGTGGCAGATCCAGGATTCAAGCCCGGACAAGGCACAGAGAGAACATAAATTTAACACGGGTCTCAGGAAGCCTAAAGAGAAGAGCACTCCCCCTGCTGGCTGTAGACGGAGTTTTCCTTTGTCACCGCCAACAGCAAGGGCGCCCTCAGCCAGCGAGCTTCAGCATCGCTCTCAGCTCCCCACGCTCACTGCTCAGCAGCAAGCTTGGCAGTAAACAGACATCAGATTAAGTTCTCTTCTAGCTCTCAGCTATTACGGCTGAGATTCAGAATTTTTTTTCTAAAAAAAATTTCTCTTTGTAACAAGGTCACAAGACACATCTGCTGTTTTTTCAAAGCCACAAGAATCTCTCAGAAGCTGGAGGTTCAAAAGTTAGTACTGTACTTTCAAATATTACACAGATTTGCAATACGTATAAGAATAAATAAATTATGACGAAATGGAAAAATAACTCAGCTGCAAGACACTAAAGAGCTTTTACAAAATAAGAGGAAACTGTTGCTAAAATATATTGTAAGCAATTATAATCCATTTTCTTTCATCTAGTCATAGTCCTACTAAGCTACTTCAGGGCAGACCAAGCTGCTAATCATATATCAAAAACATACCTAAATATGTAACCAGTATTAACAAATTTGTGGCAAAAGTTACAATTCTGCAACCAAGTTCCAAACTTAAGGCAAATCTACCTTAATCTAAATGCTAACTTCTATAAATCTCAATTATATCTCAATAAAACTGAGAAAAAATGCTAACTTCATCTATGAAAACAAACGAACATATGAAAAAGGAATATGCACATTTAGGTTAAGAAGGTAGATTGAAAAAAACTGCATCTAATTCTGGTGCCCACCAAAACCACATGAAAAATACTCTAAAGATATTTTTGTTTATCATGACCCACAAGGACCGGGAAGAAAAGAAGACCATAGCAATAGAATCTTGAAGCTGAAAAAGCATACAATCAGAAATTGACTTAGCAGGTCCTAGAAAGCCAAATCCCAAATTAGCACGGGAAAGCCGAACTTCAACCTCTATTACACCACATATTCCACAAAAGGCTCAGAGACACGCGGCCAGCTCCGGAGGAGGTGTGCTAAGAATGGGGAGAAGCTGTCGAGAAGCAGCTGGATCCCTAGGTGCTCTCCTCCGCTTCATGGGGCTGGGCAAGTACTCCTCTCCCACCCCTGCGAAGGTCTGAAGGCTTCATTTCTGAAGAGGCTTAAAACAGAGAGTTGCCGGACAACCAGCTGACGGGAAGAACCTCACCTAAAACAGGGATTCAGTGGCCACCTGCACACTGAGTGCGGAACGCAGAGCCCCCAGCTCTTATTCCCGCAGCCCTCACCGTCCAGGCAGGAGGTCAGAAGACTCCTCCCTGAGGGATCTGACCAGCCCCAGAAGACAGACCTGGAGACCCTGACCTGGGCGGCTCCACAGAACAGGGCTCATCCGGATGACCCTTCAGTGAAGCTCAAAGTCAATGAGCCCTACCCAGGAGCTCAGAGCTCAAGCCATCACTTTAGACATCCACACTCAACTATGAGCAGCCAGCCAAGGATTCCAGATATCTGAGGCACGACTCTAAATATAGTAGCCCTTTTGAAACTTTCTCTGTTCCCTGTATAATCTGTTTGCTCCACACTGTTTTTTCTGTTTGTCTGTTTTAGTCTATTGTTAACATCCTAGGGCAATAAGAAAATATATTGCATCTATGAAACAAGAACAGGACACCATATACATAAAAGAAACAATCAAATAACAACCCAAAAAAGAGGTCTCAATAACAGGGTTGGAAAATAAAGTGAGGATAATCTCTGAAAGAGTAAAGCAAAAAAGCAGAGAGATGGAAAACAAGAAAGAGAAGAATATCCCAGAACTAGTCCAGAGATTCTGACAGCAAAACAATAGAATCCCAGAAATTTAAAAAAAAAAAAAAAAAAAAAAAAAGAATGAGGGAGGAAAAGCATCAGAGAAATAATTCACATAAATTTTCCAGAACTGAAGAACCTAAGTTGCCAATTGAAAGAGCCTGTCTAGGCCAGGACAACGGATGCAAATAGGCCAGCACCAAGCACCAGAGTCATGAATTTCAAAACACCAAGAACAAAGAGAAGATTCCACAAGCTTTCAAAGAGGAAAAACAAACAGTCCAGTAGAAAGAATGGGAAACCAGAAAGTCTTCAAACTTCTCAAGAGCAACAATTGAAGCAAAAAGTCAATAGAGCAAGTATAGAACTGTCAATCAAAGTGAGGACAGAATAAAGACATTATAATTCCTGCACAGTTTCCAAAAATATATCTCACAGGTACCCTTTCTCAAGGGGATGTAACAAAATAAAAAGAACAATCCAAGGAAGAAGAAAACATGGAAACAAGAGATCCAACACAGGAGAGGGACAAAGAGAGACCCCAGGAGAGTGAAGGGAGATCCCAAGATGACAGCTGTGCACCAGAACCGAAGGACGAGTCCAGATGGGAGCACAATCAGGCCAGAGGGGAGCAGTGTGCTCAGGTGACAGTTGTGCTGATGGCAGTCAACACAAGATGCTTCTTGCTATTAGACCATCTTTCTAACTTGAGGACAGAATGCCCAGGAGAGCTGTTTGCAGATGACGTGATTCTATATATAGAAAATCCTAAAGAATCCACCAGAAAACTATTAGAAATAATCATCAACTACAGCAAAGTTGCAGAGTACAAAATCAACTTACGAGAATCAGTTGCATTTCTATACACTAATAACGAACTAGAAGAGAAATCAAGAATACAATCCTATTTACAATGGCAACAAAAAAAATGAAATATCTGGGAATAAAATTAACCAAGGAGGTGAAAGACCTATACACTGAAAACTCTAAGACATCATTGAAAGAAATCAATGAAGACATAGAGAGAGATCTCGTCAAGATGGCGCCGTGAGCAGACGCTGAACTCACCTCCTCCCACGAACACAACTAGATTACAACAATTTTGAAAAGAATCACCCTGGATTGAAAACTGAAAACTGGATAAAAAGAACCCCCACGACAAGGGACAGTCCTGACGAAGGCAGAAGAGGCAGTAACTCCAGCTGCAGAGGAAAAAGGCCACCTTTGGGAGCAGTGGAGCTTCTCAGCTGGCCAGGCGGGAACCACCCTAAGGTACAAGCTCTCCCTGGAGGAGTGAGGTCCGGAGCGGGGGCAATACTGCTATAACCATCCTTCGGACTCAGCCCAACTGAGACAGGGGTCTTACTGTCTGGCTTTGCCAGCTATTAACTGCAGCGAGGACACCCCCAGAAAAGCTATCAGCCGAAAATCGAAAAGATCCGGGTCTTAAAGGGCCCACGCACAAACTCACTCATTGCAGCAACCTAAAATCACCAGAGAGAAGGCTGACTAGCCTTTGGTGAAACGAGACTCACCTGGTGGGCTCTGGGGGCATCTTGGTGAGAGGAGGGTCCTCTCCGGAGACTGAGACATTGGTGGGGGCCGTTGTTCTGAGCTGGTCCAGGCGTGCTGATACGGACACCGGTGGGGGCCATTGAGGTTCATCCCTTGGCCTGTTAGCCCAGGGGTCTGCCACACCCACTAGAGCACAGATTTAATCCAGTTCAGCCAGGGCAGGCAACCCTAAGGGACTGGCCCCACCTAACAGCAAGCCCTCAGGCTACTTTTTAGCCTGCATTGACTGAGTGCCTTGATCCTCTACAGGCAGGCAAGGGTGTCTGCCTCTGTGGGGCAGGGCCTGTGTGAGGACCAGGTGAACTGTGGGGGGCATTGGGGGAGAGGTGGGGGCCTCTGCAGTGTGGCGTTGGGGTACGCTCCAGGGGGTTGAGAAGTGTGCATGGACCAGGACTGTGTTGACAGTGTATGTGGTCTGGTGGGGGGTGAGGCTTATCAGCAGCAGCAGACTTGTGCTTCACAAATAGCCATAAAAAGGATCAGCCTCACCTTCCAAAGCCTGAAGCAACTGAGTGCCTCCATGCCAAGGGCTAGCCCCACTCAGCTGCACTCCTAAGAGAACTGACAACAGCCTTGTTGGCCTCAGGCCTAGCACAACTGTAGCCCCTGAGCCTAGCAACCAGCTACACTGGGCACCAACCCAATTAAGAGAACAATTGCAATAAGAGTGTGCTAATAGACTTTGTAGCCAACAGTGCTGAGGCCCCCCCCCCCACCCCGACCGGATTTACAAACAGCTGGCCAGGGAAGGAAAGATCAGACTCCCTGGGTACCTGCAGTGGGAGCAACCCTGCCACAGCAGAAGGACACAAGTAGCCCACAAAGGGGTCACTCCTGGTTCTTATGGACTGGTGACGAGAGGGAAGCACACTGCTGGGCCTCATAAGGCATCTCTTACATAAGGCCACTTCTCTAAGGTCAGGAGACATAGCCGACTCACCTAGTACAAAGAAAATAGCACAGAGAAAGAGGTATAATGAGGAGGCAAAGGAATACTTTCCAAGCAAGGGAACAGTACAAAATGCCAGAAAAAGAACTAAGTGAAACAGAAACTAGCGACCTCCTCGACAAAGAATTCAAACAAAATATAATGAGGATGCTCACAGATAAGCGGAGAAGAATGGATGAACACAGTGAGCACATCAGCAAAGAACTGGAAGATATAAAAAAAAATCAGAAATGAAGAATACAGTACTCGAAATGAGAAATTCACTAGAGGGACTCAATAGCAGAGTAGAGGAAGCAGAAGAACGGATCAGCGAGCTAGACGGAAGACTAGAGGAAGTCACCCAAGCAGAACAGAAAAGAGAAAAAAGAATCAGACAGAATGAGAACATGTATGTGAACTCTGGGATAATATCAAAGGTGCTAACATTCAGATTATAGGGGTCCTAGAAGGAGAAGAGAGACACAAAGGGGCAGAAAATTTATTAGTCGAAATAATAGAGGAAAATTTTCCTCACCTGAGGAAGGAAGCAGACATCCAAGTTCAGGAAGCACAGAGAGCTCCAAACAAGAGAAGCCCAAAGAGGCCCACACCAAGACATATTATAATTAAAATGTCCAAAATTAAAGACAAAGAGAGAATCCTAAAAGCAGCAAGAGAAAGGCCACAAGTGACATATAAAGGGAAGCCCATCAGGCTATCAGCAGACTTCTCAGCCGAGACCCTACAGGCATGAAGAGAATGGCACAACATATTTAAAGTGCTAAAAGGAAAAAACCTACAACCAAGAATACTCTATCCATCAAGGTTGTCATTCAGAATGGAAGGAGAGATAAAGAGCTTCCCAGACAAGCAAAAATTAAAGGAGTTTATCACCAATAAACCAGTTCTGCAAGAAATGCTGAAGGGACTTATTTAAGAGGGAAAGCAATGACCACAAATAGAGATTAAAAAAAAATTATCAAAAAAAAACAAAACAACAACAACAAAAAACAGGCAATAAAATCACTTGTAAGGTAAAAGTATAGTAAAGGCAACAGATCAACTACCTGGAAAGATAACATGAAGGCTAAAAGACAAATGTACTAAAATCACCTATTTCAATGATGAGGGTAATGGATAGACACACGCTAAACAAAAGACTATATATGATGTGAAAAACATATAATGTGGGAGGAGGGGAGTGAAAAAGTAGAGCTTTTAGAAAGAGGTCAAGCTAAAGAGTCTATCTACTCAATATAGACTGTTATATGCATAGTATATTAAATAGGATCCTCATGGTAACCACAAACCAGAAACCTATAACAAGCAGGAGAAAAAGTAAGACAAAAGAAATCAAACATATTACTAAAGATAGCCATCAAACCACAAGGGAAGAGAGCAAGAGAAAAACAAAGGAACTGAGAAGAACTACTAAAACACCCAAAAAAAAGAAAAAGTGACAAAATGGCAATAAATACATATTTATCAATAGCTACTTTAAATGTCAATGGACTAAATGCTCCAATCAAATGCCATACGGTGGCCAACCGGATAAAAAAACAAGACCCATGTATATGCTGCATACAAGAGACACACTTCAGACCTACAGACACTCACAAACTGAAAGTGAAAGGATGGAAAAAGATATTCCACGCAAATGGCAAAGAAAAGAAAGTGGGGGTAGCAATACTAATATCAGACAAAATAGGCTTTAAATCAAAAACTGTAACAAGAGACAAAGAAGGGCACTACATAATGATAAAGGGAACAATCCAACAAGAAAATATAACACTTGTAAATATCTATGCACCCAACGCAGAAGCACCTAAATATATAAAGCAATTATTAACAGACATAAGAGGAGAAATAGACAGTAACACAATAATAGTAGGGGACTTTAACACTCCACTTACAGCAATGGATAGATCATCCAAACAGAGGATCAATAAGGAAACACTCGCCTTAAAGGACACATTAGACCAGATGGACTTAGTAGACATATACAGAACATTCCATCCAAAAACCACAGAATACACATTCTTTTCACATGCCCATGGAACATTCTCCAGGATTGATCACATATTAGGCCACAAAACAAGTCTCAATAAATTTAAGAAGATTGAAATAATACTATGCATCTTTTCTGACCACAAAGGTATGAAACTGGAAATCAACTACAGAAAGAAAACCAGAAAAGCGACAAAAATGTAGAGATTGAACAAAATGCTACTGAACAATGATTGGGTCAATGAAGAAATCAAAGCAGAAATCAAAAAATTCCAGGAGACAAATGAAAATGAAAACACGGCATGCCAAAATCTGTGGGATACAGCAGAAGCAGTTCTAAGAGGGAAGTTTATAGCAATTCAGGCCTACCTCAACAAAGAAGAAAAATCCCAAATAGACAATCTAAAAGTGCACCTAAAGGTACTGGAAAAAGAACAACAAACAAAGCCCAAAATCAGCAGAAGGAAGGAAATAATAAAAATCAGAGCAGAAATAAACGAAATAGAGACTAAAAAAACATAGAAAAAATTAATGAAACCAAGAGCTGGTTCTTTGAAAAGATAACAAAATTGACAAACGCTTAGCTGGACTCACCAAGAAAAAGAGAGAGAAGTCTCAAACAAATGAAATCAGAAATGAAAGAGGAGAGATTACAACGGACACCTCAGAAATACAAAAGATAATAAGAGAATACTATGAAAAGCTATACACCAACAAATTGGATAATCTAGAAGAAATGGATAAATTCTTAGAAACATACAACCTTCGAAAACTGGACCAAGAAGATGTAGAAAATTTGAATAGACTGATCACCAGTAAGGAGATCGAAACAGCAATCAAAAACCTCCCAAAAATAAAAGTTGAGGACCAGATGGATTCCCTGGTGAATTCTACCAAACATTCAAAGAAGACTTAGTACCTATCCTTGTCAAACTCTTCCAAAAAATTGAAGAGGAGGGGAGGCTTCCTAACTCTTTCTACGAAGCAAACATTATCCTGATACCAAAATCAGACAAGGACAACACAAAAAAAAGAAAATTACAGGCCAATATCACTGATGAACATCGATGCAAAAATCTTCAACAAAATACCAGCAAATCGAATACAACAATACATTAAAAAGATCATACAACATGATCAAGTGGGTTTCATTCCGGGGATGCAGGGATGGTTCAACATTTGCAAATCTATCAACGTGATACACCACATTAACAAAATGAACAATAAAAATCACATGATCATCTCAATAGATGCAGAGAAAACTTTTGACAAGACACAGCATCCATTTATGATAAAAACTCTAAATAAAATGGCTATAGAAGGAAAATACCTCAACATAATAAAGGCCATATATGACAAACCCACAGCAAATATCATTCTCAATGGAGAAAAACTGAAAGCTATCCCTCTAAGAACAGGAACCAGACAAGGATGCCCACTGTCACCACTCTTATTTAACATAGTATTGGAAGTCCTAGCCAGAGCAATCAGGCAAGGAAAAGAAATAAAAGGGATCCACATTGGAAAAGAAGAAGTGAAGCTGTCACTCTTTACAGATGACATGATTTTATATCTAGAAAACCCTAAAAAGTCCACTAAAAAAACTTTTAGAAATATTAAAGGAATACAGTCAAGTTGTGGGATACAAAATCAATGTACAAAAATCGGTTGCATTTCTATACACTAACAATGAAGTAGCAGAAAGAGAAATTAAGAATACAATCCCATTTAAAATTGCAACAAAAGAATAAAATACCTAGGAATAAACTTAACCAGAGAGGTGAAAGATCTGTACACCGAAAACTATAAAACACTGTTGAAAGAAATTGAAGAAGACACAAAGAAATGGAAAGATATTCCATGCTCTTGGATTGGAAGAATTAACATCATTGAAATGTCCATACTTCATAAAGCAATCTATAGATTCAACGCAATCCCTATCAAAGTTCCAACAACATTTTTCACAGAAGTAGAACAAAGAATCCTAAAATTTATATGGAACAACAAAAGACCCCGAATAGCCAAAGGATGCCTGAGAAAAAAGAACAAAGCTGGAGGTATCACACTCCCTGATTTCAAATTACACTACAAAGCTATAGTAACCAAAACAGCATGGTACTGGCACAAAAACAGACACAGATCACTGGAACAGAATTGAGAGCCCAGAAGTAAACCCACACGTTTATGGACAGCTAATATTCGACAAGGGAGCCAAGAGTGTACGATGGAGAAAGGAGAGTCTCTTCAATAAATGGTGTTGGGGGGGCTGGCCCCGTGGCCGAGTGGTTAAGTTTGCGCGCTCTGCTGCAGGCGGCCCAGTGTTTCGTTGGTTCGAATCCTGGGCGCAGACATGACACTGCTCGTCAAGCCACGCTGAGGCAGCGTCCCACATGCCACAACTAGAAGGACCCACAGCGAAGAATATACAACTATGTACCGGGGGGGGGGGGGGGGGGGGGCTTTGGGGAGAAAAAGGAAAAAATAAAATCTTTAAAAAATAAATAAATAAATAAATAAAAATAAATGGTGTTGGGAAAACTGGACAGCCACATGCAAAAGAATGAAAGTAGACCATTCCCTTACACGATGCACAAAAATCAACTCAAAATGGATTAAAGACTTGAATGTAAGACCAGAAACTATGAGACTTCTAGAAGAAAACATAGGCAGTACGCTCTATGACATTGGTCTGAGCAGCATATTTTCAAGTCCCATGTCTGACCGGGCAAGGGAAACAAAAGAAAAAATGAACAAATGGGACTACATCAAACTAAAAAGCTTCTGCACAGCAAAGGAAACCATCAACAAAACAAAAAGACAACCTAACAATTGGGAGAAGATATTTGCAAACCATATATCAGATAAGGGGTTAATATCCAAAATATACAAAGAACTCATACAGCTCAACAACAAAAAAACCAACAATCCAATTAGAAAATGGGCAAAAGAGCTGAACAGAGATTTCTCCAAAGAAGATATACAGATGGCCAACAGGCATATGAAAAGATGCTCAACATCATTAGCTATCAGGGAAATGCAAATCAAAACTACAATGAGCTATCACCTCACTCCGGTTAGAATGGCTATAATTAACAAGACAGGAAACGACAAATGTTGGAGAGGGTGTGGAAAGAAGGGAACCCTTGTTCACCACTGGTGGCAGTGCAAACTGGTGCAGCCACTATGGAAAGCAGTATGGAGTATCCTCAGAAAATTAAGGATAGATTTACCATATGATCCAGCTATTCCACTGCTGGGTATTTATCCAAAGAACTTGAAAACACAAAGGCATAAAGATACTTGCACCCCTATGTTCATTGCGGCATTATACACAATAGCCAAGCCATGGAAGCAACCTAGGTGCCCATCAAGGGACGAATGGATAAAGAAGATGTGGTATTTATACACGATGGACTACTACTCAGCCATAAGAAATGACGAAATCCAGCCATTTGTGACAACATGGATGGACCTTGAGGGTATTATGCTAAGTGAAATAAGTCAGAGGGAGAAAGTCAAATACCATATGATCTCACTCATAAGTAGAAGATAAAAACGACAAAAAAAAAAAAAACACATAGCATTGGAGATTGGACTGGTCGTTACCATTGGGGAAGGGGGGAGGGCAAAAGGGGTGATTAGGCTCACATGTGAGGGGATGCACTATAGTGTTCGGGTGGTGAACATGATGTAATATACACAGAATTAGAAATATGATGTACATCTGAAACAAATAAAAATTAAAAAAAAAAGAAATGAAAAGATAGTAAAGTAATCCATAAAACTGACAGTATTCACAGATGATAAAGATTATATACTTAGAAACTATGAAAGAATTTACAGACAGATTATCAGAATCAACAAAAGAAAATGTAAGATTATTGGTTATAAGGTCAATATGCAGAAAACAACATATTTCTGTCTGCTAACAATAGGAAATAAATTTTTTAAAAGATATCAACTTAAAATAGCATCAATAAACTTCAGCTACCTAAGAATAAATCTAGTAAGAGACATGTAAGACCTTTATATAGAAAACTGTAAAATATTATTCAAATAAACTTTAACATACCACATCTACGGATTGGAAGACCCAATGTTGTAAAGATGTCAATTCTCCCTCAAAGAGCCAATAATAACCAAAAAAATCTTGAAGAAAAACAAGGAGTAAGAACATATGCTATCAGATACTGAGTTACTAAAAAGTGCAATAATTAAGACAGTGTTGTATTAGCTCAAGGAGAGACCAAACAACAAAACAGGAAAGAACCCCAAAAAAGACCCACATACATAAAGACACCTAATTTTATACAAAAATGGTACCACAGAGCAGTGGGAAAAGAATGGTCTCTTCCTAAACAGGGCTGGATGGATTAGATACCCATCCGGACAAACATGAGCTTCGACTCCTATCACACATCACACAAACAAAATGAACCGATTCTAGGTGGATCTGGGTCTAGATATGGAAACAAAATGAGAAACCTTCTGGAAAATAATATAGGAGAATATCTTCATGAATTTGGTATATAAAAAAAGATTTCTTAAACAGGCTAGAAAAAGCATCAGCCATAAGGGCACCAGTGGTTACATAATTTGTAGGTCTCCTTGTTCAAAAGTTATTAAGAACTTCAAGACCACAACAGCAGAGCATCAAACCTGTGTGTGGCCCTACTGTGCACTACCTACGTCTGTGACTACATACCTCTACCTACTGCCTACCTACCTCTGTGACTGCACAGGTCGCACACCTGTGAAGCTGGTTATGAAAACGCTGGAAGAGTAATAAACTGGACTGCATTAAAAACTAGCAACTCTCAGTCATGGAGATGTCACGTACAGCACGGCAGCTACAGTTAAGAAAACCGTATTGCATATTTTAAAGTTGCTGAGAGTAGATCTTAAAACTTTTCATTACAAGAAAAAATTTCTATAAGCATGTGTGGTGACAGATGTTAACTACACTTATTGTGGTGATCATTTCGCAATACATACAAATATCAAATCATTATGTTGTACACCTGAAACTAATATCTTGTATGTCAATTATACCTCAACTTAAAAAAACAAAGAACTCCTGTTCATGAAAGGACACTTAAGAAAGTGAAAATGCAGGCTGACAAAGCAGGAGAAGGTATTTGCAACACCTATATCAGACAAAACGCATATTCAGAATATATAAAGGACTCCTACAAATCTATAAGAGAAAGGAGGCAACCTTTTTCTTAGGAGACAAATAGCCAATAAACATGAAGAGGTGCTGAACCACATTAGTAATCAGCAAAATGAAAACCAAAATCACGCAGCCAAAACTCACTAGAACAGTTAAAATTTAAAAGACCAACAACACCATTACCAATTGTTGGCCACTCCAAATCTGTCTTTTCCTGGTTTTTCGTTTGTTTGTTTTTCCTATAACACTTATCACCTTCTTACATACAGAAATAAGTATTTATTGATTCTTAGTGAGCATGTGAGCCAACTAGGTCAAGGAAAGTGAATTATGGGACTTTCTCAAGCTGTGGAAAAGATCTGTGTCGTCAGGTAAGATTGCTGAATTGCAGCTGCTGCCGGCCGCGCTGGAGGTGTCCAATGCAGAAGACAGCACAGCTAAAAGATGAATCACATTCGTAAAGATACTACTTAAGCATCTGTATCTGACTTAGCTAGACCTGCAGGCACATCCCGGGACTTTTAATTATGTCAGCCAGTCAATTTCCTCCTTTGCTTAAATCAATTGGAGTCGTATTTCTCTATTCATGACTGAAAGAAGATTCTTCACTATTGTAATGTAACAAAACAAAATGGTAAACCAGAAAACAGTGCATTAATCATTCAAAATTCTGTTTATGAATAATCTATGCCAATGGCACCAGCTTATGATGGGTTACATGAAAAAGGCAGGATGCAGAAATGTCATATAGTACACTGACTTTGGAAAAACTCCATACAAAAACCACTTGAATAAATTTAGAAAAATATGAAGAGACTGTCTTTTTTTTTTTTTTTTGAGGAAGATTAGCCCTGTGCTAACATCTGCCGCCAATCCTCCTCTTTTTACTGAGGAAGACTGGCCCTGAGCTAACATCCGTGCCCAACTTCCTCTACCTTATATGTGGGGCACCTGCCACAGCATGGCTTGCCAAGCAGTGCCATGTCCGTACCTGGGATCCGAACCAGCAAACCCCAGGCCAATGAAGCAGAACGTGCGAATCTAACCACCTCGCCACAGGGCCAGCCCAAGAGATTGTCTTTAGAAAATGATTTTTTGTCTTCTTTTTACATTTCTGTGTTTCCCCAAGTTTCCCTAATGAGTGTATTACATTAACACATTTTATTGAGATATAACTCACTTGCCATAAAATTCATTATTTTAAACCGTACAATTTAGTGATTTTTAGTATATTCACAAAGTTATGCAGCCATTCCCACTACCTAATTGCAGAACATTTTCATCATCCTAATAAGAAACCCATACCATCAGCGGCCAATCTCCATTCTCCCAACCCCCAGCACCTGGCAACCACTGATCTACTTTCTATTTCTAATGATTTGCCTATTCTAGATCTTTCACATAGAATCTTACAATATGTGGACTTTTGTGTCTTGCATCTTCCACTTAGCATGTTTTCAAGGGTCAATCATGTTGTAACATGAATCAGTACTTCACTCCTGTTTACGGCTGAATAATATTCCATATACCATATTTGTTTATCTGCTCATCTATGGGTAGACATTTGGGTTGTTTCCACGTTTTGGCTACCACAAAAGATGCTGCTATGAACATTCATGTACCAGAGTTTATAGGGACATACTCTTCAATTCTCTTGGGCAAATACCCAGGAATGGAATGGCTGGTTGAGTGTATTACTTTTATAATTTTTTTAAAAACACACACAATTGTTTCTTAGTGGAAAATGTTGAATGTCAGTGCCACCAAACTCAAGGTCACATAAATTCCTCCTCCTGCCACAGAGGACAAGGTACTATTTTTTTTCATGGCACTTCCTTTATTGTCCCCCCACCCTGTCCATCTCAAGTTCCCATAACATTTCAAAACTACCCACATCCCACGGCCCACCACCAAGGTGGTAAGGTTCAGAGCAGCAACAACACTGGACCTTTTTTTTTGTCTTGTAGGAAAGGCAGTCATAGAAAAACAACAAAGACCACTCACCATTTGACAGAGTATCTGTCTCTGCCAGGCATTGATGATAGACGGCAAGACTTAATCACATTATCAGGATGTTGGGGGGACGCATAATAAATTGAGGATCTAAGCAGCCTAAAATTCCTGTACTTATTGACGAGGTTAAAATAAAGACAATACTTCCATGTATATTCACTTTTTTTCACGCTTTTCTCTTATCACAGTTTTCCAGTGACAGCTAGATTTTACCACTTAATTTATAAAGCCATTTCACAAACTCAATCAGCATAACTTAAACACTACACCAATGCAGAAAATTGTCAAACTAGGCAATGATGATAATTAAGATGGCCTTCCTCTGCTTTCAGGAAAAATAGTTAAACCACAAGATAAGCAAACCACTTAAAAATCTTAACATCAGGGGCCAGCCCCGTGGCCGAGTGGTTAAGTTCGTGCACTCCACTTCGGCGGTCCAGGGTTTCACTGGTTTGGATCCTGGGCACAGACAAGGCACCGCTCATCAGGCCAAGCTGAGGCAGTGTCCCACATGCCACAACTAGAAGGACCCACAACTACAATATACAACTATGTACTGGGGGTATCTGGAGAGAAAAAGCAGGAAAAAGAAACCTTAACATTAGAATCAAATTCCTAGCCAAATATTCATCTTATTCTTCCCATTGTCTTGAAACCTTTAGGCGGATTTTCCTGCCCACCACACTACATTTGTTCAATAATCCATCTGGCCAATAAAAGTACTTATTTCATATGCAAACTACGCTGAAGCAGCATATTCTAATAAGCCTGAAACTCTGTACTTTGTCCTCTGCATGTTACAAATTTCTTATTGCTCCACCCATATTCCAATAATATTACAGAAGTATCAATCTAAATGCTAAGAAAAAGCAGAATCCTCTTTGTTATAGCTTATGGAGCAGAGTGGACTCCTATCTTCAAATTCCATCTCAACCACTTATCAGCTATGTGACTTCAGGCAAATTACTTAAACTTTCTGAATCTCAGTTTCTTAATAAAATGAGCCTAAAGATACACATCCCTTTGGAATTGCTAGGAGAGATAAAACCAACAGTTTGTCAGAAAGCATGTACTTAATGAATGGAAACAGCTGCTGCCATTCCTATTATCATTAATTTTATTATTGATATTAAATTGGTCATACCATGGTTATCCTCAGATGAATGAACAATATAGGGGGAAAATCTGCTCTTCTATGAGGCATATATTAATCCTACTCTTCGTATTCCCACCACAGTTTTAAAATAAAGGGATTCTACCATAAGACTTGGTGTAGGAAACCATAAAGTCTAATCAGTTATATTGCCTGTGTTAGAAATAAAGATGATCCAGTCACTTTGGTTCATAATCCACACTTACCTACGGTTCTTATTTCAAAATTATTATATCCCTTTTGTGTATCAACAGGAAATAACCCATTTTAATAAAAGATTAAAATAGTTTTTACTCTATAGCCCGTTATGGAAGGGAAAGTCACTTATGGGAAGAATCTTAAGGACCGAATCCACAGGGAGCGGAAAATAGGGGTTACCTGGACTGCTGCATATTGAATACGAACAAGTCAACACGTGTGCCGCATTTCAGTGCATCACCTCCAGTCACGGCTAAACTGAAAGCTGTTATTCAGTGGGACAGTGAAACCCAGATTCTTTAGAACTCTAACTAAACGTATTTGCTAGTTGACTTTGCGGAAAGAGGCAAAATGTGCAACTACTGGAATCAGGCAGTTAGTCACAAAACGTCTAACCTCTAGAGATCTAAAAGGGATAAATATTACCAAGGGGAGGGCTGAACTCCCAAGGAAAAGAGTCAGTAACTCTTTCTGTCTGAAACGCAAAACCCCAGCTGGAATTAAAGAGACAATCTCTAAAATACATGGGAAGGGTGCATTCACCAATTCACCAATTAAATTGGGTACTTGTGGACACATTTTTCTAAAAAGACATAAATGTTAGTCCTTTCATCAGTCAAGTAAATTCAAATTCTAAATGATTATCAGTCCCTGGTAATTATCAACCCGTGACCCTGCACTAGCCTGCCCTTCCTCTCTGCCCCCTGACACAGGCCCCATCCCCCCATACTTTCCCACACCCAAACTCCTTGCATTTACCACTTCCGGCTTTTAACTTCTGGTGTGAACAACAATGATGGGTAGGTGGAAACACAGTTGAAAAGAGAAAAATCAATATACATATATCTATACAAAATACATACATCTCCATATGTGTATCTATATCTATACCCTCCTTCTCCAGCTATTTCAGACAAGTGCCTGGTCCGGAAAAAAACTTATTTAAAACCAGTTTGCTCAGTTACACTCCTGCTTCCTGTTTGCACCATTATATCATTATGATAATTCAAGCAGCATTCTGTTCCGTACACATTAGTTAAAACCTTCTTTAGTAAACAGCAAGAATAATAATTTGGGGATAATAAACAACGATATAATAAAAGAGGAGATAGAAAACATGGTGTTTTCTTTTAATAATAAACATAAGAATAGAATGTAAGCCACTAATTTCATTATTCAAAACTAATCAAGCCCTGAAAATTGTTTTATGAAAACAAACACATCTTAATTTGGAATTTAAAAAAACCCTAGGAGATGTCACTTTACATACAAAATGTGGCAGGGTAAAGGAACAAGAGAAAGCAACTTTCACATGCACCTAAAAAGCTGCCACAGGCCTTTTATCAAAATACGTCATTGGTGCCTCTATTTACCATACCTGAACATACTGTTCTGCCGTGCTGCATGTTAATAAAGAATACAAAACAAAAACAGGGAAATGTTAGCAAAATAAAACAACAAACTATTGCATGGAGAATTAAAAAATTCACAAGCTTCCATGTCTAGTATTTAACACGGAGTAGCAATTTAACAGTTTATTTTTAACTCAATTAGCAAACTACCCATCTCTTAGTTACAAATGGATTACCCAGACGATAGGTTTAATTTGTTAAAATATTTTGCCCTTTTCAAATCTAATGGCTAGTTGTAAGATCCTGTTACAAGAATCTCCTTCTTTTAAGCCGATTTTTAATTCACTTATTAGAGCAACACAGAGAATAAGAGAGTAAAGATATGCGTTTGGTGTCTATTTGATGCTGTTTTAAAAATAAAGATTTCAGCCATTATTTAGCATCAGGTAAAAATAACCATCGTCAAAGTAAAGTACTACCACAAATCTAGAATAAAAAGGTAAGTCTGTAACATCACACATGTAATATACATTTTAACTGAAAAAATAGGAAGCTGTCTGAGTTGTTCACAGCTCTTAGTTCTGAGGGTATAAGCTTCCATTTAAAACTTTCAACATATTCAAAAACACAATGACTACTGACTCAGCTTCACTAACATTCCACATGCAAAAGGGTTAACTCCAGGACAGCACTTACTTCTCTTCTGCGACACGGCCTGCAGGCATGCAGTCACAATATCGCAGTTCTTCTGTACTTTATGCAGAAGCCTATCCTTCTGCTTCAGCTGCCGCAGTAACTTCGCCGACTGAACGCCAATTCTGTACTTCAGCTCTCGAAGAATCGTCTTCAGTTCATTAGTGTCTATCAGTAAAGAAAAATAAAAATGGAACCATAAATACTCTAAAAGTAATACAAATGCCAATGTAATACTAACTGTGGGATAAATATCTCAAACACCCATTTAAAGCAAGTAATTCTGGGTTCTCACCCAGGGTTACATGTCCGCATTCAACTAAGATATTCTGATCAAATAAATCATTTATCTGTTTCCACCCTGTCCATGAGACAAATACCGTAAGATAAATTTTATCCTTGAGATGCCATCTATCACCACTCTTATTTAACATAGTACTGGAGGTCCTGGCCAGAGCAATCAGGCAAGAAAAAGGAATAAAAGGAATCAAAATAGGGAGGGAAGAAGTGAAACTCTCGCTGTTTGCAGACGACATGATCTTATATATAGAAAACCCCAAAGAATCCATTGGAAAACTCTTAGAAGTAATCAACAACTACAGCAAAGTTGCAGGGTATAAAATCAATTTGCATAAATCAGTAGCATTTCTATACTCCAGTAATGAACCAACAGAAAAAGAACTCAAGAATACAATACCATTCACAATCGCAACAAAAAGAATAAAATACCTTGGGGTAAATTTAACTAAGGAAGTGAAGGACCTACATAATGAAAATTACAAGGCCTTTCTGAGAGAAGTGGATGACGACATAAGGAGATGGAAAGACATTCCATGTACATGGACTGGAAGAATAAACATAGTTAAAATGTCCATTCTACCTAAAGCAATCTACAGATTCAACGCCATCCCAATCAGAATCCCAATGACATTCTTTACAGAATTAGAACAAAGAATCCTAAAATTCATATGGGGTAACAAAAGACCCCGAATTGCTAAAGCAATCCTGAGAAAAAAGAACAAAACGGGAGGCATCACAATCCCTGACTTCAAAACATACTACAAAGCTACAGTAATCAAAACAGCATGGTACTGGTACAAAAACAGGTGCACAGATCAATGGAACAAAATTGAAAGCCCAGAAATAAAACCACACATCTATGGACAGCTTATCTTTGACAAAGGAGCTGAGGGCATACAATGGAGAAAAGAAAGTCTTTTCAACAAATGGTGCTGGGAAAACTGGAAAGCCACATGTAAAAGAATGAAAATTGACCATTCTTTTTCACCATTCACCAAAATAAACTCAAAATGGATTAAAGACCTAAAGGTGAGACCTGAAACCATAAGGCTTCTGGAAGAAAACGTAGGCAGTACACTCTTTGACATCAGTATTAAAAGGATCTTTTCGGACACCATGCCTTCTCAGAGAAGGGAAACAATAGAAAGAATAAACAAATGGGACTTCATCAGATTAAAGAGCTTTTTCAAGGCAAATGAAAACAGGATTGAAACAAAAAAACAACCCACTAACTGGGAAAAAATATTTGCAAGTCATATATCTGACAAAGGCTTAATATCCTTAATATATAAAGAACTCTCGCAACTCAGTCACAAAACATCAAACAACCCAATCAAAAAATGGGCTGGAGACATGAACAGACATTTCTCCAAAGAAGATATACTGATGGCCAATAGGCACATGAAAAGATGCTCATCATCGCTGATCATCAGGGAAATGCAAATCAAAACTACACTAAGATATCACCTTACACCCGTTAGAATGACAAAAATATCTAAAACTAATAGCAACAAATGTTGGAGAGGTTGCGGAGAAAAAGGAACCCTCATACACTGCTGGTGGGAATGCAAACTGGTGCAGCCACTATGGAAAACAGTATGGAGATTCCTCAAAAAACTAAAAATAGAACTACCATACGATCCAGCCATCCCACTACTGGGTATTTATCCAAAGAGCCTGAAGTCAGCAATCCCAAAAGTCCTGTGCACCCCAATGTTTATTGCAGCACTGTTTACAATAGCCAAGACGTGGAAGCAACCTAAGTGCCCATCAACAGACGAATGGATAAAGAAGATGTGGTACATATATACAATGGAATACTACTCAGCTGCAAAACAGCACAAAATCATTCCATTTGCAATAACATGGATGGACCTTGAGAGAATTATGTTAAGTGAAATAAGCCAGCAAGAGAAAGACAATCTGTGTATGACTCCACTCATATGAGGAATTTAAAACTATGGACCAAGAACAGTTTAGTGGATACCAGGGGAAAGGTGGGGTGGGGGGTGGGCACAAAGGGTGAAGTGGTGCACCTACAACATGACTGACAAACATTAATGTACAACTGAAATCACACAAGATTGTAACCTATCAATAACTCAATAAAAAAAAAACTTTTATCCTTGAGGCTACCTGTAACACGTAAGCAAAGACTCTTACTTTGACCATATCTAGCTCTGGTTGCAAACTTACCTTTCATCGCCTGAAAATTGGCATGTATATTTTCTATCATTAAATTGCTCAGACAGTAAGCTTGCAAGAAAAGAGTATTTTTGAGTCTGTTACATCAATGATAAACCTAATAGCTAATAACAAATGTCTTTAAAAACACTCACTTTTACTTGTAAATGATCAGTTAAAAGTAAATAATGTTGGGCCGCCCCAGTGGCGCAGCGGTTAAGTTTGCACGTTCCGCTCCTCAACCACCTGGGGTTTGCCGGTTCGGATCCCGGGTGCGGACGTGGCACCGCTTGGCATGTCATGCTGTGGTAGGCGTCCCACATAGAAAGTAGAGGAAGATGGGCACGGATGTTAGCTCAGGGCCAGGCTTCCTCAGCAAAAAAGAGGAGGATTGGCAGCAGATGTTAGCTCAGGGCTAACCTTCCTCAAAAAAAAAAAGTAAATAATATTACCTCGTTTTCTAATGCAGAGGAATGTGGCAATACTGGTTTGTTTTAAACATATGTCTTCCCATAGTTTGACTATCAAATACAATATTCCATCTTAGCCACTCAGTAATTTTTCAGATATGGTAGAAAATATATTTCCTTTAAACAGATAAGTGAAGGATAATTCTATATTCACAAAACTAAAATTCTCAACAATTTTCTACAAGTGAAAAAAAGACCTGGGAACCAGAAGCGACAACAATCTTTATATGAATAATCATTACAATTTAGAAGTTTTGTTTATCACGCAATATTATCATTACTCGCTGCCAGGCAGGCGAAGCATTCCACTCAATTTGGCATTGGCTGGGCCCTCAGTAGAGGGCCTATGTGGAGTTTGGATCTACTCATTTTTAAAGGGATTTGGAGAAACTGGAGAGGATCAGAACAGAACAAAAGAAATGTTAAAAGCAAGAAAAATGCTCCAAAGGTCAAAGGAAGTGAACTCTGGGGTCAGTATAAGAGAAGTGCAGGGCGTGCTTTAACAGCTGTCATACCTGACCATGTGACGGAACATGCATTTGACCGTGAGTTAAAAAGAACTGCCTCTGGGTCAACCAACTACCTGTGTGATCTTAAGCAAGGTAGCGCCACAAGTCTCAAGTCACGCTTAGCATACTTGATTATTCTGAGAAACAAATGTCAACAGTCTTTATACGCATGAATAGAACTAACATGAGAATAAAGGATTACTATGAAGAGGAGAATGAAAGCCAGTTATTTCTCTCCCATTGAGTCTGAACACGGTGGGATATAATGGGAAGTGAGAGCACACGGGTTAAATGGAAGTATTCGGGTTGTAAGGAAGATTAAACATGGGAACAAGCTGCAGGACCAAACCAGAGGCTCTTGATTCCTAGATTCCTTCAGATACAGCAAATAGCCTTGTTTTGAATGTTGAAAAATTTTCCTTCTAGAAACAAAAGGGGTAAGAATATCATCATCACCTTGCATTTAAAGTATATTTTTCTTCTACAAACAGTCATTTTCAGTGACTCTTACAGTACCTACAGTTCTCTGATTCTCTGAATTATACGCATGGGAAAAATCTTCAGAAGAGTTTGGAAAAGCCTTCTACAGCAACATCTGCTAGTAGATAAGCATCCTGAGGACAGGAATAAGGTCTCCTTTACCTTTGTATGATCAGTCACAGCTCCTAACACAGTGCTAAATAAATGAGGGACAATGAGGAGATCATCAGCTGACAAACAGCAGACTATCTCTTCTCTAAGGAATTCCAGCATATATGATAATGAAAATAATACCTACCATCTACTGAGGACTTCACACACGTTAACTTGTATCATTCTCACTACAGCCCTCTGAGGTACGTAGTATTATTATCCCTATGTATAGGGGAGGCAAATGAGGCACAGACGTTAAAGAGCTCGTCCACGGTCACACAGCTAGTAAGAACCGCAGCAGGGTATCAACTCAAGCATTCTGACTCCAAAGTTCACCCCCTTAATGAAACCACTGCGAAGAGAGCCTGGATTCCTGAGAAACCATTTTGGGGCCTCACATAAATCCCCACACATGCTAAGTATCTAAACAGGTGCTACCTCGAGACTGCAGCAACATCCCTCACAGAGAGGAGAGAGAACGATCTGCACTCTAGGAGACTCTTACGAAGTATTATGTTAGCAGGGATATTTTCTGACCCTGAAAAAAATCAAGTAACCTTCTAAGCTGCAAAATTTTTGAAGCAGACATCCGTTCCCATCACCTGATTCTTTTTTTACCACAGTAAGTCTGGTTAGCAGCAGTCACCATACATAATTGCAAAATTTTGTGTGATGAGAACTTTTAAGACTTATTCTCTTAGCAACGTTCAAATATGCAATCCACTATTATTAATTACAGTCATCAAGCTATGACTTTAGATCACCATGCCAATTCTTTATTCTTAGTACTGTAATGACGTTTACCCATGAAGGGGGGTGCATATAGGACTGTTATAACATAGCACCTCGTTCCTCCTAATAGGGTCGACCACAAGGAAAAAAAAGATTAACAGGCAACTAACCATAAGACTCGGGCAAATACACTCTTACAGGTCTTACAAATGACTAGTAGAGCGGTCGCTCGTTGAAATCCACTCGCAAAGCTGTACTGATAACGTCTTCTTTAAAATTTAGCTTGCCAAATTTCCCCTTCCTAAAGGAAATTACTAGTCCCCCACATTCGCTCAGCGATGAAAAGTGAACAGCCTTGTAAAACAGAAACCAAAATCATAATTCTTCAAAATTGATTTTGTTGGATTCTGAAAGAACTGTTGCCCGACAGAATTCTTGCCATAAACAGACACTCTGGGAAGAGCCAAATAATTATATAAAATGAAATGGCACCACTCCAGCTAAAGTCCCAGGCAGGGGGAGGAAGGTGGAAGCCATTTGTAACAATCAGCTGGGGAAAAAAATCTTCACTGGGAAGCCAAAAGAGGAAGCTGAAGCTGTTTACACAGATTTGAGAAAGCAGACAGATTTATTCTTTTTCTGGTTGTTTTTTTTTCCCCTGGCACCAGCTAGTCTGATTTTACAATTAGGAGACTGGAGAACATTCTATAGTATTCTCTCTTTCCTTCCTCCCTTGGTAATTTAGCATAAGGACATTAAGAACTGTTATGGTGTCTCAGCATTCGTTTTCCACACCTCACTTCATTTTGTAAATTAAGTCTTGATACACTTATAAAAAAAGACAAGTGTAGTAACTGTGTTAGTGCCTGAAAGGCAAGCTATTATGAACAGTTGAGAGGAAAAAAAAAATCTCAATTAGGCCACAAGCATCAAAGTCTGACAACAAAAGAAACACCAAATTAGCCTCTCCGCCTGACAGCCAAGGCCATTTTCGGGTCGACCTCTCCAACGGAAGGTACCAGCAGTCACATTCTGTGATAACGCCAAGGCCCTAAGGCCCTGCACTAACCTCCTGCCGTGGAGAAGGAAAAAAACCCACCTATCGAGCTTCTTGAAACCACACATTCTGGCAGAAGCGCATTTACACGCTCTGCTTGGAAACTGCATTATCGAATTTTTCTGCCTCACTAGTTAAACACCATCCAAGTGGCGTGGCCGCGGAAGGCGGATTTAAAAAAAAAAAAAAAAAGGGACGCCTCTGTCCTCCCGGCGCCTCTGGGCAACTTCAGATAGACCCTTCAGAACGCCACACGTGTCCCAGCAGCTGCTCCGGTGCACCTGGACCCAGGACGGCCTCCCCCGGGCCTCCACTAACGCTCTGCTGGGGACCCCACGCTGCCTCTCCGACGCGGACGCTCCACGCGACCCCCGAGCGGGGCTGGGGGCGACCGCGAGCACGCAGGCCAGCCCGGGCTCAGGGACGCAGCGGGCGCGGGCTCGAGGGGCGCCGGCCGGCAGGTGCGCGCATGGGTCGCCGAGCCCTACCTTTCTGCCGCAGGTACTGCCTCTGGCGCCGCGGGCTCGGCCGCCCCTGCAGCTCCTGCAGCTCCTGCAGCAGCCGGGAGTCGCCGGCGCCGCCGCGGCCGCCCAGGAACGCGTCGGAGCCCGAGGCCTCGGTGGAGCTGTCGGGGCTGTCGCGGCGCCCCCCGGGCCCGCGGCCCCCGCCGGCCGCCGCCTCGTCGTCGGCGCAGCTGTAGAGCTCGGTGAGCAGCCCGCTCACCAGGGACGCCGTGCGGCTCGCCCGGCCGCCCCGCCGCCCCGGCCCCGGCTCTGGCTCCTCCTCGCCCGTCGGGGCCCCGGCCGCGGGAAGGGGCTCCATGCCCCGGCGCCGCCGCTCCGCCCGCCGCGCCGCGCCGGCCAGTTCCGGGAGGAGGCGCGGCCTCCCCGCTCGCGGGCTGCCCTGGGCCCCGCCGGAGCAGAGGGGCGGCCGCGCGCCGGGCCCGCCCGGGACGCACACCTGCGGCAGGTGAGCCGCCGGGGCCGCGAGCGCCGCGGGAGGGGCAGGACGTGGGCAGAAGCGGATCCGGACGCAGCCTCGGCCCCGCGGGGGGAGGGCGCCGCGGCCCTGCCACCTCCACGTCTCGGCACGTGATGTAACTCAGAAGAGGGCACCTCTTGCATCCTCTTCTGCCACCAGCCTGGAACGATGCCCGGGAGAGCTCCAAAGGCCGGGCACCAGGCCGAGGCCAGGAGCTCCTTCGTCGCCTCTCGGGGCACGATGCCCAGCCCTCCTCACCTTCCACCGGATCTGGGCGCCTCCCAAGGCGTTCTCGGTTTAGTTTCGGACAGTCTTTTTGAAGACCGGGCATATGCTTGAGATTTAATAACGCTGTGAACTCCAGTGAAAAACAAAGTACTGGATTCAGAGCAACTAATTCCCTGGCACAAGATCCGACTGAGAATGAGGGTCCGATCAGTGTCCGTGAGAGGACAGAACCAATAAACTGAAGTAGCTGGTTCTGATAATAAAATCAAAACTTTGCAGGATATCATGAGAGATGTATATCTTTTTGTTGTTGTTGTTGAGGAAGATAAGCCCTGAGCTAACATCTGCTGCCAATCCTCCTCTTTTTGCTGAGGAAGACTGGCCCTGAGCTAACATCCGTGCCCATCTTCCTCTGCTTTATATGTGGGACGCCTACCACAGCATGGCTTGCCAAGCAGTGCCAAGTCTGAACCCAGGATCCGAACTGGGAACTCCGTGCCACCAAAGCAGAACGTGTGCACTTAACCATCAGGCCACCCTGAGATGTATCTTTACACTAGACCTCTGGGAAGAACTCTGAGATGCCCCTCCACTGTAGATATTTTCATGAATTTAATAGTAATTGTAAACATTTTTGAGCGCTTTTGTATGCCAGGCATTGATTTTAGTTTTGTTTAAGATTAACACCTGAGCTAACATCTGTTGCCAATCTTTTTTTTATGCTTCTCCCCAAAGCCCCCAGTACATAGTTTATATTCTAATTGTACGTCCTTCTGGCTCTGCTATGTGGGACGCCGCCTCAGCATGGCCTGATGAGCGGTGCTAGGTCTGCATCCAGGATCCCAACCAGCGAAACCCTGGGCCACCTAAGCGGAGCTCGAACTCAACCACTGGGCCACCAGCCGGCCCCTGATCTTGGTTCTTTGCTTGAATTATCCCATTTAATTCTCACTTTAACGATATAAAGCGGTCGAGTACTATTTTATCCTCGCTTTTCAGATGAGGGAACTGAAGCAGAGAGGCTAAATAATGGCTTATTCACGGAGAATGAAGTGAACTTTGCTTAAAGTGCCTGGTTTTCATCCTGGGTGGATACTATGTAGTTATGGATGAATACAACCTTGTCTATCTCCCAACACCGGTAAACACTTGCCATGCGTCTAAAAGGAATGGAGACGCAGCTGGTGAGGATGGTGGTGCTGTTTGCTCAGCACACTCTACTTTTTAAGGCACCTTTCTAATACAGCCCGACGCTACAGGTCAAAACCTCTCCCTTGAGACTAGCACCCAACACATGCAAAAACAGAGTGAGAGCAATAGGATGCTTTTTGAAATTCCAGTTAATATAAGGAAAGCAGAAGTTTTATAACTTTTCCTTTATCCAGAATTTAAAATTATACTAGAAATATTATTTTATGATTTTATAACTGTATTAACTACTACTGTATCCGTTTAATTTTAAATGCATGAAATGGAAGGAATGGAATTATTTATAATTTTGGGTTTTGAGGTGGGTTTTTTTCCCTCATCTCAACTATTGAAGAGAGTCCTGAGAATTTTCCTTCACACGCAAACTTCACCACAAGCAGGACTTTCATAAAGGAAAACACTGAAAGGGGATCTCTTTTCCTGGTTGACTTCCCAGCCCTTCCTCCTTACCTCCACCCAGCAGGAGATGAGACAACTACTAGTCTTCAGCACTAGTCTCATCCAGTGTATCTCTGTGAGGACCTACGGATAAAGAAACTCTGGATGAACTGAAGGGCATGGTGAAGGAGGCCAGGAAAGGCAATTGGTCATTGACAGTCAACACTTCCAATTTAATCAGAATTTCAAAGTTATTTGCGGGGCCGGCTCCGTGGCCGAGTGGTTAAGTTCGCGAGCTCCGCTGCGGCGGCCCAGGGTTCGGATCCTGGGCGCGGACATGGCACTGCTCGTCAGGCCACGCTGAGGCGGCGTCCCACATCCCACAACTAGAAGGACCTGCAACTAAGATATACAACTATGTACAGCGGGGGGTTGGGGAGATAAAGCAGACAAAAAAAAAAAGATTGGCAACAGTTGTTAGCCCAGGTGCCAATCTTTAAAAAAAAAAAATTATTTGCTATTCCCCATCATTACCAAATTACCTGAGGGGAGGAAACTGGCAAAATAAAAACTCACAAGGAAAGCAGGCTTGAAGTCCTTGCACCTGCTGGAATCATCTTCCCCCAGATATCCACAAGACTCTTCTCTCACCAGGGTCAGGTCTCTAGAGGCCTAAATGTCCTCTTCTCAGGGGTCCTTCCTAACTGCCCTACTCAATTGAAGTTGCGGCTCCCCACCCGGCTACCCCCAGTCTTCCCTTATGCTCCCTCCTGGTCTCTTTTTTTCCATCATACCACCTTGCAATATACTAGATCATCTACTGATTTATTTTATTATCCTTCTTCTGCCAGCAAAATGTAAGCTCCCCAAGGCAGGAATTTTTGTCTATTTTGTTCACCGAGGTATGCCCACCACCCAGAACAGTCCCTAGCACAGTTTAGGGACTCAAATAAATATTTATCAAATTAATTAACTGAATTAATGAAATGGAAACAAGAGAAAAGACCAACTAATTACCTACTTTCCAAAGAAAAGTGAGTTTCATTAAATAGGATCATAGAAGTGGTCCTGGCAAAGAGAAGCCCATTTCTGTACCTAGTTACAGCTCCTGGGGACTGGGAGGCCCCCGGGGGGTCCCCTGAAGCTCTGAAACCTACTATGTGGGTATAAGAGAGAACCATTGGTCTAACAGAATACGATTTCAAACCGATCATGACTAAAGATGATAGCAAAAATTAAATTTACTATGGCTAATTATGCTACTGATAATAATCAGTATTTTAATTTGTTTGGAACTGTAGTTTTAATATTTAAATAATTATACTAATTATTTTATATCAGATATAAGGTTCAATACACATTATATTTGCAAGGAGCTAAGAAGCAGCTATGTCTAGGCCAAGTACAATTTAGTTGATAGGATGCAATTTATGTGAACCTAGTGTACAAGCTACGGACTATGGACATTGAAATTCTTTCCAAACTTGTATCAGAGTCTTGCCAATAACCTTCCAACACCCATCATTTAAAACTACCTGAACAAGACTCTCGACATTTTTGATAATTTTTTTTAGCTCGTGCAGACACACATATAAAGACCGAATTGCTATGATGACAACTTTGATTATTCTTGGAATGGCTGATTTCTAAAATCTAGCAGCTAACCTTATACGCTAATCCTTCAGGGATTATTCATTCCCGAGTCACAAGAGAAATGCAAAAGGTTGGGGCAGGGTTTCAGCTTCTCCTCATGGAAGCTCACTTTTGCTCTTTAATTTTGCCGATTACAATTTATTTATATGATTGAAATACAATACAATCTCTATTTTCAATTTCATAACTATATATGAAGAAGACTGACATTTTTCAATCCAAAAAGTTAGGATGAGAGGTAAAAAAGTACTTTTAAAAGCCATCGAGCCTTAGACAGACCTCAAGAAATGCATAGTAATACATAGTAGACAGTAAATAAGGACTATTAATGCTGAGACAGTTAAGTCATAAAATTTGAGTGCTTAGAGGAACTTTGGAAATCTTCTAATCTGACTACTGCTTAATTAATTAATAATTATTAAACTGGGGCCGGCCCGGTGGCCGAGTGGTTAAGTTCGTGGACTCCGCTTTGGCAGCCCAGGGTTTCGATGGTTCGGATCCTGGGCGCAGACACGGCACCACTCGTCAGGCCATGCTGAGGTGGCATCCCACATACCCCAACCAGATACACTCACAACTAGAATCTACAACTATGTACTGGGGGGCTTTGGGGAGAAGAATGAAAAAAAAAGATTGGCAACAGTTGTTAGCTCAGGTGCCAATCTTTAAAAAAAATAATAAAAATAAATTTTAAAAAATTATTACACTAGATTTCAAAGTGACAGAATATAATCTTTCCTTTGCAACAGTAAAAGAGTTGTGATTGCTCAATGCACATCAGCTGGGAACCAATCTTCTGCTCTCTCACCTGTACTCAAGGGACATCGCGAGTAAGTGAGGTGCCTATGGTGCCAGCACTTAGGTAGCCAGGGGCAAAGCTGGCTGACGTCAACTGACTATTTTGTCTAATTTGTGGCTTAGTGCCTCCTCCATGGGGAATGCTTTCTGGTGGACATAGCCCTGTCACACAAAGATCTTCACATTTTGTGCCTAGTGATGAATAAATAAAAAGCAATAAGATATATCGTAATATATGAGGAAGAAGCCATTTCCTCATATATTCCTCATAATATATGAGGAAACTAATTCGGCCTGACCTTGTTTTTCCAGAAAGGCCTGACATGGCCTGTTGAGCCTGCCTTGTACATCTGCTTTAACTATTTACAATGTCTCAAAGAATGACGCCCTTAAAGATAGGGATGTGGCTTCCCCCCATATCAGCATCTCCTTAAGGATAAGCATCTCTTCCAAGAACCTAAGGATTAATTACCGACCTGCTGGGCTCTCTTGGTGACCACAGCCCTGCTGACCACCGACTTGCTGTGCTCAGCTCGTGACCATTGATCTGCTGACCACTGACTTGTGCTCACCTTGTGACCACTGACCAGTTGTGCTAGCCAAGCATTTCGTGATCGTAAAAGAGATATTCCTGTCATGTGTGATGTAAGCTCTCTGTTCCAAGACGGTATATAACCACTCTGTACACACCACTTCTTTGGTGTGTTCCTTCCTTGGGGAAGGAGGCTCCTGTGCTCGTCCTCAGACCTGACTCATATAATAAACTCACTCCAATTTCGATTTATAGACTGATTATGGATTATTTGTGTCAACTCTACTCCTATATGTCCACATGTCATATATATTTTCAGAAAAATTTTCACAAGAATCATCAGCTCTATATGTGCTAAAATTTCTGTTTTGAAATAATCTGTGAAAAATTTACCCCATTGTTATACAGCCCATAAAATATTCTTACAGCTCCAGTAACAGTCGCACCGGAAGAAACCTCCTCCTCAAAATTGAAAATTATCAAAAATTATTTGCAATCATGCACTTGCCAACACAACTGACATTGCTTTTAATTGTATCAATTGAAAATTAAGTTGTTAAAAGTATACATTTTGATGGCCTAAGAAATGAATTTGCAGAAAAGCAAGGCAGAAAAATCATATAATCAATCAATATACCACATGAATAAAGTATCATTATTTATTGTATTATATAAATTGCAGGGGCTGGCCCCATCGCCAATTGGTTAAAGTTCCACGTGCTCTGCTTCGGCAGCCCAACTTTGTGGGTTCAGATCCCAGATGCGGACCTGCTCCACTCATCAGCCATGCTGTGGCAGCGTCCCACATGTGAAATAGAGGAAGACTGGCACAGATGTTAACTCAGGGCTAATCTTCCTCAAGCAAAAAAAAAAAAAAAGAGGAAGATTGGCAACAGATGTTAGCTTAGGGCAAATCTTCCTCACCAAATAAATAAACAAATTATAACACCTGGGGCCAGCCCCGTGGCCGAGTGGCTAAGTTCTCGAGTCCCGCTTCAGCGGCCCAGGGTTCGGATCCTGGGTGCGGACATGGCACTGCTCAGTAGGCCACGTTGAGGTGGCATCCCACATGCCACAACTAGAAGGACCCACAACTAAAATACACAACTATGTACTGGGGGGATTTGGGAAGAAAAAAGCAGAAAAAAAAAAAAAGAAGATTGGCAACAGTTGTTAGCTCAGGGGCCAATCTTTAGGAAAAAAAGAAATTATAACACCAAAAATATTTTTTGTAGTTTGTAAAATTATCATGTTACTTATGTATCACTATAACTCCTAATGCATTTTGTAAGTAATACAATATTTTTTAAAGAAAAAGCTTTATATTTTAGTACCTGTAATGGCACCTTTTTCCTCCTTTTTTAACAAAGGGCCCATGTTTTTATTTTACACTGGACCTCACAGATTATGTAGCCCACCCTGTCCGATACAGAGCTCTTTTCTGCTCCGGGCCCCACTCAAAGGTGCTGGCCTTTCGTGTCACTCAGTATATGGGCTGGGGCAGTGTTCCTAGGGTTGCATCGGGAACACAAAAAGGTCTACCAAGCACTACGCTTCCTTCTTTGAATTAAGAAATGCAAGATATACCAGTTTGTTTTTACTTCGGAGGCAATGTCCTGGCACATCCCTGGACCCCTAAAGTCCTTTACTGAAGTTCCAAGTCCCCGAATTTTCATAGGGTCCATCTCCCACCCTCCGGAGCACGTGTCATATCAAAGATTCCAGCATTAGCTGCCTCTTGCTCATCCTGCGTGATCAGCATGAATCATCAATGTAATGGATGGATGCGATGTTCGGCACAATGCCAAGCCTAGATCTGTTTAGACTGTATGATGACATACTCTAGTTGCAATAGGTGTTTTAACACCTTGACCTGTTAATTCCTTCATCTCTGTCATTTACTACCTGTTTCTATTGACTGATTTTTCTCCTGGTTATGGGTCACATTTTCCTGTTGGGGGCCTGTGTAGTAAGTTTTTATTGGATGCAGGACTTTGTGAATTTCATATTGCTAAGTATCAAGATTTTGTAGTTTTAGTTTTCTTTTAAAGAGTGTGGGTTTTCGTTCTGGCGGGCAAGTTAAGGTTCTTGCAGATCAGCTTGATATTTTGAGACTTGTATTGAAACTTTATTATTGTGGGTCTACAGCCCTTTTCACTCATGAGAGTTTAGTCCCACTACTAAGGTATGGCCTTTCTGGGTTCTCTACTGAACACCCCTGGTGATCAAGGAACACTTTCTCTTCCAGCTGGGTGGATCTCAAACATCTCTAACTCCTCTAAGAATTGCTACCTCTCCTTGGGCATTCATTGACTTACCCTGTGGTGCCTTCACCCTATGCATGCACATCTTAGTGTTCAGCAAAGTCTCAGAGGATATCTATGCAGATTTATGGAGCTTTGCATCCGCATAGCTTCCTCCTCTTTGGAACTTTGTCCCACAACTTCCAGCTATCTCAGCCTCCCCCAACCTTAATCTCTGTCCCCTCAACTCATCTTTGTTCTGCACGGGATCCATTTCTGGCTCCTTGGTTCAGAATGTGCCTCCAGGCTGAAAACTAGGACAATTGTTTCCATTCACACATGGATCGTAGTCCTGCACTGACTGTTGTCCATTGTGTGAAAATATAGATTTTGTTCCATTTTCTAGTAGTTTCTAAGAGGGTTAGTTTGGCCCTGTTACTCCATCATAGTCAGAGGTGGAGGTCTTGAAGTTATTAAATGTTTAAGTGAAAGATATTAATGCTTCAGAGGTCATGCTGAAAAGTCGTGTTGTACCTATGACAGAAATCTCATGGGAATTTTTCAACTTATAGCTGGATTTTATCCATTTTTGCTTAAGGTCTTGGAAAAAATGAAAAAAATGACTTATTTTACCAAAACAATTTATGAAAAATTATTTTTTGAAGAAGATTAGCCCTGAGCTAACTGCTGCCAATCCTCCTCTTTTTGCTGAGGAAGACTGGCCCTGAGCTGACATCTGTGCCCATCTTCCTCTACTTTATATGTGGGACACCTAGCACAGCATGGCATGCCAAGCGGTGCCATGTCCGCACCCGGGATCCGAACCGGTGAACCCCAGGCCACGAAGCAGAACATGTGCACTTAGCTGCTGCACCACCGGGCCAGCCCCCAAAATTAATTTAAATGATAGGAAAATACGTGTTTAAAAAGTGGTAAGTGAAATAATACATAACCAGACATCAAATAACATTATATGTTCTATAATGGATGTGACAAACACTGACAAGTTGTCAATTATTGCACACTATTCTTCCAACAGGAAACCCTATTAGCAATTTTTAGCTTTTTTTTTTAAAGATTGGCACTGAGCTAACAACTGTTGCCAATCTTCTTCTTTTTCTTTTCTTCTTCTCCCTAAAGGCCCCCAGTACATAGTTGTGTGTTCTAGATGTGGGTACCTCTAGTTGTGCTACGTGGAATGCTGCCTCACCATGGCCTGATGAGTGTTGCCATGTCCACACCCAGGATCCGAACCAGAGAAACCCTGGGCCACCACAGCAGAGTGCGCAGACTTAACCACTCAGCCACAGGGCCGGCCCCAGTAATTTTTAGCTTTTTTACTCAACTGAAAACATTTATCTGGGATTTTATTCAACAAGATGAAACAAGATTTGGGCAATTGTAGCCTGTGGTTGAACAACATTTACAAGCAGTCATATGACAGCACAACTATCATGATCATTAGGACAAAGGGCTGCATGCTCTTTAGAAACAACTTTGTGGGACATGAGCCACACACAACTCATTACCCTAATTTTGTGAGAGGAAAGGCTGCCTCAAAGCACCTGAGGTTGTTAAGTACTTCAATGCTGGGCAACAGGTGCGCGTTTTATTTTCAGGCTCAACTGCTCTATGGAGTATTTTAAACATAAATGCCAACTTGGATTCTTCCTTGATGAGTCTAAGTGTAACGAAATGGTCGGTGCATTAGAAAGGTGTTCAGGGGGTTGGCCTGTGGCTGAGTGGTTTCAGTGGCCCAGGGTTTCACCAGTTTGGATCCTGGGCACAGACATGGCACAGCTCGTCAGGTCATGCTGAGGTGGCATCCCACATAGCACAACCAGAGGCACTCACAACCAGAATATACAACTATGTACTGGGGGGCTTTGGGGAGAAGAAGGAAACAAAAGAAGATTGGCAACATGTTAGCTCAGGAACCAATCTTTAAACGAAAAAAAAGAAAGGTGTTCAAACCTTGCAACATAGTCTCAATGAAAATGTAAGTGCTCTAAAATGTATTTTCAATCACTGAGAAGACAAACCAAAAGACAAATGAGATGTAAAAACTTATTCAACAATTGATAAAACTCAAATATAAGATTTTAACTGCAATTTAGAAAGACATTTCGGAACGTTTCAGTTAAGCAAGTGATAAATTACAGACTCCTGATGTGGACGGGTATAGTAGATACTTTCTTTTGTTATCTTTAAATTTATTTTATTAAGGCAGAGAGATAAAACTGAGACAAAAAAATTAGTGAAATATGAAACCAAAATGATGAACATGAGTGAGAAAATCAAGAGAAATTATCCAGACATTGAGAAGTGAATAGTAACAAATTTTTTTTTCAGATCATAACAAAAACAGCTATTCTTTAAGAGAGAGAGAGAAATTGCAAATGAGAGTAATAAATAGGCTCTTCGATTGTTTGACAATCAATCTGTGCAGAGAAGCAAATCATATAAACTCATTCAAAAATATTTAAATTTCTTTCTGATTTGACCTCAAATTGACAACAATGAAGATTACATAAATTCAGAGAACACGATTACAATGCACACACTGATGACTAATGAGTGTGTTTGGTTCAAAGAATACATAAGATTAGTAACTGCAAGAAAATTTCAAATGCCCATATAAAGATACTTGCTAGAGCTTTGTGAAATTTGACAAAAACACTATATATATATATATATATATATATAACCAATAACAAACTATGAGGATAAAACAAATTTCTTAACTATCAATAATATAAAACAAATACTGATCAACCGTGCTAAAGACTAAATTATACTTCTATTCTCTCTATATAAAATATACAAACTATTGTCATATGAAGAGATGATTAAAGAGTATGTAGCCATAAAATATGGGGGAAAACGTATGGAGACGTGTGCCTGACAGTTAATTAATAAAAATATTATGTTATTTTAAAGTTTTGCATTATTTGTAATATTTTTCAACTTTTAAAAGTTTATAATATTGTGATCTCTTTTCTTAGTATAAAAATTTTGTATTTATAATTGTTCTTCTTTTTCTTAAGGAGCCATCCCCACCAAATTGTATACAAGCTTCAGGTCCCACAAAATCTGGATTTGCCCCTGTTATCATCATCTCACTCCACCTAATTGATTGACCTTATCCATTCTTGTCCTCTTTTAATCTGTACACCATGCCACAGCCTAAAGGATCTCATAAAAATTCATGTACGATTATATTTCTCCTCTACTCTTCCAGTGATTTCCCATTAGCGTTAGGATAAAGACCAAAATCCGTAACATAGTGGGCCCTCCCTCTTCTCTCCCTCAACTCCAACCACACTGGCTTCTTTTAGTTCTTTGAATGCACCACTGAAGGACCTTTACACATGCTGTATTCTGTGCCTAGGAGACATTCTACCATGCCACTATTCCATTAACAGATTATCTCCTAGTTAAACTTCAACCTGCCACACAGTTTACTTCCTCGGGGCACCTTAGACTAGGTCAACCCTCCACCTCCTTAAATGCTCATTGCACCCTTTCCTTTTCCTTCATAGCATGTCTCCCTATTTGTAATTATATACTTCCGTGATTAGTAGATTGTATATTTCTGCCACTAGACTGCAAGTTCCATGAAGGAGGGACAGCGTCTCCTCAGCACTCAGCTAGCATCTGAAACAAAGTTGGCACCTAATTATACAATATCTGGCCTCAAATAATTTATAGTCTAGCCTTCAACCTAGAACAATTGTACAGTTTTACAATTGGGGGCATCAATTCAGATGGAACAGGGTGTTTCTGTGCAAGAAGTCTTCCTGGAAGTCTTGGAATATGAACACACAAGAGTTAGTTATTCTACCAGTGTGCAAAATTAGCCTAGCCTAAGACTGTAACCCCACAGCCTGGCCATCTGGGAAGTTCTCTGACCAGATTTCCAGCAAAATTCTTTCTTGCAGTGGAACTCAACTTCATTTTTAAAAGATTCTCTTGCCTTCTGTAGACTTACTTTTTTAAAAAAAATAAAACGAAGACAACACTTCCTTTGCATAAGCCTTATGGTTGTATATATGACATTTTGAAGCACTTCCACAATTATTTTTACCATATAGTCCAGCGCTTTCACAAGTTTTAAGGCTTTTCTTGTCAGGAGGTCCTGCTTAGAGAAAATACACTTTCTTTGTCAGGAGCCAGGAGGTACAGACTCTTGGTCTGAGCTTGGAATGAGGCTTGATGGTTCACCTTGCCAAGGGTATTTCTGTCTGCACAGACTTCTGCAGAGGGGTCCTACCCTTACAGCGGCTCTAGAGCTACCACAGAAATATCGGGAGCCCTAATTTCATGGAATTTTCTCCCTAAAGATTAGTTAATAACGTGGTCGGATGACTATGTTTCAGGGGTTTTGTTTTTGTTCAAGGTGCACATTCTCCATCATCTTCTAAGAGGGCTTTCAAAAATCCATCCAAAAATACTAGGGAAAATATTGAAAAATTCACCAGGGAATATTAGGTTGTCGAGATATCCCTAACACGTTTGAAACCACTACATCAGCTGAGGAATAGCGTAACCAGGCTTGGCGTTGAGAGAGCAGACTTGAAATCCAGCTCCATATGTAATAGCTGAGTTGTCGATAAGTGCTCGATGACTCGGGGATTAAATTCTGCACGGCCCACCTGGCCACCAGCTGATCTTACAATCTATAGGCACATTCCCCCTTCCTCCTAATCGCTGGCTGTCCGCTGATTCCCTTCTCTTCTCGGTTTTATCTGCCCTCCATTTTGATCTTTGCACCAAGCTCTTGGACACAGACCCCGGAGAAGCCCCAGCCAACCGACCCTGAGCCTGAGACCAGCGGGACCCACCTTCCGCCCGCTTCCGGGTTTCCAGCCCTTTCCGCCCGCAGCCCCGCCCCCGCCCCCGCGGCCGCCCGTCACGTGACCGCGCGGCGCGCCCCGCCCCCTGCCCCGGCGCACGTGATCGCGCCCGGGGAGAAAACGCCTGACCGCCGACCCCGGCCTGCGCCGTCCAGCCTGCTCTTCCTCCTCCTCGCCGGCCTCTCGCTCTTCAGCCACCGGCGCGTCCCTCCACCCGTGCCGGGGGCCCCCGGAGCCCTGGCCGCCATGCGGCTCCTGCCTCTGGCCCCCGGTGGGCCCCGGCGGGGCAGCCCCCGCCACCTGCCCTCCTGCAGCCCGCTGCTGCTGCTGCTGCTGCTGCTGCTGGGCGGCTGCCTGGGGGTCTCCGGGGCGGCGGCAGGCTCTCGGAGGCCCAACGTGGTGCTGCTCCTCACCGACGACCAGGACGAAGTGCTCGGCGGCATGGTAACTCTTCTCCCTTTCTGCCCCGCCCCTCCATCTCCAGGCGGACTCCCTGGTTTCTCGCCTCCTGCCCCATCCCCACCCCGACTCCCTGGACTGGCTGCCCGGACCCGGGGCAGGTTTGGTTTTGCCACGCCAGGCCCTTTACGCGGGTCTTGAGGGGCCGCAGGACTCTCTTTGCTGCTCTTTCTCCCGCATCTCTTCTGATTGACACATATGCACGCACCACACGGAGCTTCTAGCCTGCACCTTACTGCTGCCGAGTTTGCGTTCACGTCTCATGACAAACGTGTGGATGCCAGTTAGTGATGGGTTGAACCAACGAGGAGCAGGTGCTGGCCAAGAGCGCGGAAGCCTTAGTGGGTTTTCTTTTGGATCAGAGGACGAGAGCAGCCCCCTCTGTGAGGGGACCTAGGCCACCTCTGCATTTGTCCCTATGTACGGCGTCTGTGCCTGTTTGTAAAATAAGTGCTGAAATGCACTTATGCGGTTGGTAGGTAGGATGTCGAACTGTTCAGCGTGTGCTTTGCCTCGCAAGAATCAAATTCAATTAGCCTAATTGGACACCTGGCTGATGCGTTCGATACTGTCAGTGTTCCATTGTATATTGAAGGGTGTTGTCATAAGACTCCTTTCTTTCCCGGAGTCAGTTTTGCTTCTTTATCTTAGAGTTCTGGAATTTATGACCTTCAGAAGCATGCACCCAACCCCGTGGTGCTCGTGGAGGCCCGGAAAGTGGCTTGCCCGAGGCCCATGGGTGGCTGAGGCATTAGGAGTGCTCTGATCTTGGGTGGCATTCGTCTTATCTTCTTAAAGACAAATGCTTTATCGCTTTCTTCCTTTCAGTTCTCTTTTTGTTTTCAGCTAAATGCTGAGACTGTGAAAACACTGGAGGCAGGCAGTCCCTAACTTCCTCTGTGTAGTAACCCTCTAGGTCAGTGTCCTTCAAACTGCTCATCAGCCCAGAGAGGGAGTTGTGAAATTCGTTGAGTAGCTACCAGCATTTTTACTTTCCTGTGGAATAGAGTAGAATAGAAAAGGTCTGTGTGGGACATGTGGTAAAGGTAAGCATATCCATATGTATGTATTTCTGGGTTGTGAATTAAAATGTATTTCTTAATCGGGCCTCTGTTCAAGAGTATGAGAGCTTTTCTAGATGGTGTTTAAGATGCTTGCGTTTTGACTCCACGCTTCTTCCTGCCACATGTGCCTCATGGTCTTTTAGTTTCTACTCAGCCACACTGACATTGAGAGTCTTAACTTAATTGCCCTCCTGGATTTTACTTTGTTTTTTCCACCATTCCAACCACTACACTTATCCTCCTCACAGAACTCCTTTGAAAAAAAAATTTCCATCAGAAGTGAATAATAGCTTATGACTAAAGCCTGAATTAAAAGGTCAGCCTTTCACGTCTCTGTTGAGAACAAAACTCATCGCTTCACTCTAAGGCGTTCAGAATTCAGTTCCATCAGTTCTTGTCGACCACAGGTGTGGTGTGTGTATTTGAGGTCCCTCCCCCGTAGCGCAGTAATCCCCTTTGTCTCTTTACACCAGCAGCAGATTCTTTCTTAGCGGTGTTTATACTGGAGAGAGGAGCAAAAATTGAGTGCAGGGAATGACAAGTCAACTTGAATGCTCCCACCTCTCTAGAGAATTCTGGCTTCTCTACTAGCCTTTTCAGAGTATTCTACCACTAGTTGTCAAACAGGACTTGAAGAGAGAGTGAAGACAGTGAGGGCATTTGAGAACTGACTTGGAGCCAGTCAGAGTGTGAGGTGTCTTACACTTGTGCCTCATCACAGGGGTCTTTTGCTATAGCTGTCGTCCTTATCTTAAATAAGAGGAAACTAAGACGTCCCGGAGGTTAAGTGACTTGACCAAGGTCCGTGTAGCTAATAAAGGGCAAAGCCCAGAGTCTTCGGCTCTCAGAGCCCCATGCTTTTTCTCCTCTTCTAGAATTCTGTGATGATGCTCACTTACCAGATGGCATTCTACATATGCACATCAGCACAGTCACTTGTACCATAGAGCACAGGTTCTTCAGGGGACGTTCAGGGACGTCGATGGGGTCATGGAACGCCTTAATTTATATGTAATACTTTGTGTATTTTTATTTTGTGGAGAGAGGAGGTGTCTGGCCCAAAAAAGATTATAAATGGCTGCCGTAGTTGGCAAAATAAACAGTAGTCAATCCCCCAGACTAACTCAGGTCAGAGGATCATAGGACGTGTTTGATTGTGGCTTAATGTGGAATCTTTCCATCACCTTTGAAAGAGACTTTTGTGGGGGAGCATCATCTTCACCATTTCACTGTTTTTTTTGAAGGTATCATCTGTGGGACTCCGTTTTTAGTTTTTTTGCCCAAGGAACTGTTCCTATCTATTTCTTGATTTTACTTGAAGGTCATTATGGTGCGATGGACACACTGTTCTTCACAGAAGCACAGGTTGCTCTTGTTAAAATCATCCATCTAGAAAAAGTGACATTTGTTCGAAACTTCAGGGAAGTGAGGGAAGGAGCCGGGATGAAATGTAGGGAAGAATAAATACATCATTTCTTTGCTTTGCTTAAAGCAAAGTGGTCTTCCATTTGCTAAAAGGAAGGTTAGCCATAGAATCATGAGAATTGTCAAAACTTTATTTCAGCGCAGCCATATGTGAGAGCCAGGAAAGTAAATGACTCCTGAGGATTCTTCTGGAAGGGATTTTGCTTCAGATGAGTAAAGTAACACATTTCCCCACGTACGAGTGTGAGATTGGCTGCTTCCTAGAGAACGTTGTATGGCCTGAACCTGACCAGTCGCTATCTTTGCTTAGATCTTATGGATCCCTTTTAGCATTTCCTATTTCCGTGGACACATGTATACATTTCAGTACAGTGTGGTTTCTTGTTTCAGACTTGTTTGATTAAGCACAGATTATGGTTATCACTCGTACTACTATTAGCAGTGTAGATTATGGTTGTTAATACAGATTTCTTACTTGCCCTGAAATCTAGATTCCCACGCGGCCATGCATCATCTTCTGGCTCCTGCCTGACTCTCCGAGCTTGTCTTAACCCCATGCTCCCCTTCACTTACTGTGCTGCTTTGACCACACTGGCCTTCTTTCTGTCCCTCCCGTGTCTCTCTTTCCTTCCCTGGCAGCCTTCGTCCTTGCTGCTCACTCGGGCTGGAAGCATCTGCTCCTGGACCTTGGTGTGGCTCACTCCACATCACATGACTCTCAGTACCAGAGTTCCTTCCTGAAAGAGGCCTTTCCTCCCACCCGTCTAAAGTGGTTTCTGCCTTCCTCCCACCCGCTGCAAGCACATCATGCTGGTTTATTCTGTTCATAGCGCTTGTCACGCCTGAAACGCTTGTTTACCTGTTAAGTCCCCGAGAGTACAGGGATCAGGAGGGACCACCATTTGTCCACCAGTGCCTCGATCAGTGTCAGGCACATGTTCAGTGTTTAACAAATGGGTTATAGTCACACAGTATAGTCTTAGTGTAAGTCAGATATTCTTCGGTAGCTTTGCATATTTACCAGTTTGACAGTCGAGTCCCATATCATCAACTCACATGGTCCTTTTCCCCACTTACCCTTGGCATTCTCATTTCCCCTCCCCAGGCCCTCACTATAACTCGGGTTCTTCATCAACCAGTGTTTGGTTCAGCCCCATGTTCTTTACCTGAGGGTAGCCCTCAGTGATGTTTCATGGGAGATCATGACTGCTGACCTTGCTTCTGAAGGTTAGCAAAGACCTTGTGGATCGCTAGCATCTCCTGGGAACTGTTATGGATCTGCTCAGGAAACTGTCAGAGCTCTTGAATAAGTTAGAATTCTCACCCTTTTGAGCTGATGGGTTCCCTAGGTTTTCTACTATCTGTATAAAGCAATGGAGAAAAGTCGGTTAGACAATAGTCAAGATGAGGCTCTTGTTAACATGGTTATATATTTGGATTATTTTTAAGGAATTATTGCACAACGAAATATACATAAAACTGCATTCAGTATGGGCTTAGATTTCAAAGGTCCTTTGGCATCCTCATGAACTGACTCATAGAGTACAACTAAAATGAGCCTCTTCAGTGGTTCATTCTTGTCTAGAATCTGAAAAAGATTATTAGTGTTCCTTTTATTTGCGTTTAAATGACCATCTTCATACTTTGATCCTCACCCTAGGATTTGAGGTTAATTGTTCTCTATACTTGTCAGGATCTTACCTTTTGAACAAAAGATAAAAATCAAGGCTAAAAACAGAGTCATTTCTGACTAGTCTTTTGCTCGACAGGGGTTCTGTGTACACCTCTTTGACACCTGGTCTAGTCCTTACCCGAGGAGGTGATTGGTCTGCTCCAGAGGGCCATGAGCTTAAAGTTACCTCTGGGCTCCACCTCTGAATGTCTGATATTTGAGTCAGTCTCAGCCTCAGGGCCTTGTCTCACTTTCAGAACCTAAGTGTTATCTTATTTCTATTTTAAAAGGTGGAAGGTTTCCTTCATATCATTTCCCACATCCTGCTTCTAAAGATGAATTGATACAGGTAGTTCTACCCTCTCTCTCTCATAAGGGGGCAGGTGACGAATGAGAAAAGGGACCTAACATTTCATTACGTTGAAATCCGCGTTGCTAGAAGAATGCCATCGGCTAGGAACTTTCCCTCCCTCCAAGCCTGATGACCCCTGAACTTTTGCACAGGAAATGACAGACTGTAGCCAGACCTGCTTAGTTCATCTCGAGAATCGCACAGGACTGTCTTGAGTGTTTCCTAGTGTCAGACGGAGCTGACCGTTTGGGAGTAAAAGGTTGAGAGTAAGATGCAAAAGACGCAAATTTTGATCTGTGTGTTTTAGTTTACTGAAAGGAGTTGTTTAACAGATAATGTATTTTACAGACACCGCTGAAGAAAACCAAGGCTCTCATCGGGGAGATGGGGATGACCTTCTCCAGCGCTGTAAGTTTTGAAGCTCATTTAATTTTGTTACACTTGAATTGTGTTTATGTTCTGGGAAGGAACACTCTCTTTTGGGTAATCGGTGTGTTTTTTTTTCTGGTTAAATGCCTGATCTGAAGGAAGGACTTTAATGTGATACAAATTCTTTTAATTGAAGTATTACTTCTTACCAATTGAAGATGATTTGCAGGTATTTTCTAAGCCAGTCTGATCTACAACTCAGAACTAGAGAATTTTACTTAAAACCTCACTGTTTGGGGTTTGAAAGTGGATTGTCAGAATCAAGTAAGGTTCATGCTGTGTAAACTGTTCCACGGTAAAAGCTTGCAGGCCACTTGACAAAACCCAGTCAACCTTGATAGCCAAACCTGAGAGAGATAATAGCAAAAAAAACAAAACAACAACTATATATGTGTGTGTGTGTATGAGAGAGAAACATATATATATATATAAAAATGTAGATGCAAATATCCAAAATAAAATGCTAACAAATCAGGGCTGGCCTGGTGGCATAGTGGTTAAGTTCGCACACTCTGTTTTGGTGGCCTGGGGTTCACAGATTTGGATCCCAGGCACAGACCTACACACTGCTCATCAAGCCATGCTGTGGCAGGCATCTCATACAAAATAGAGGAAGATTGGCAGCAGATGTTAGCTCAGGGCGAATCTTCCTCAGCAAAAAAATAAAAAATGAATGTCAAATTCAAGACTGTGCACATAACCAAGTAAGTGGTAGCCTAGCTTAATGTCGGGAAGTCCATTGAATAGCAGCTTAGTGTTGTGCTAAGAGCACAGACTCTGGGGCCAGATCGCCTAGTTTTGAATGCTCTCTCTCCGTCTTTTCTAGGTCTGTGACCTCAGGCAGGTTATTATCTTTTCTGGCCCTTGGTTTCCGCATTTGTAAATGGGAGTACTAAAACATCTGTCCGGGTTTTTGTGAGGTTAGATGAAGGGATACATGTAAAGTAAACACTTGTCTCAGTCGTCCACTAACACGCTATCAGTAGTTGAAAGAAGGAAGGGAGAGATGTTCATTTCAATAGATGCTTTAAGTTCTCTGAAATTTTAGCATCCTTTTCTGACAATTTATTAAACTGTTAGGAGAGTACATCCTTACTGTGATGACTATTTCAAACAGATAGCACACCTTACAGTTAAGGTGGAAGACTCAGGGCAGTGTTAGGGATGAGACAAAGGCCCACCACCTCCGCTTAATGTTCTGAACTCTCTAGTCGTTGGCAAAGGCTTATGGAGTTAAGAGGTAAAACCATTGGAAAAAGACAAAATTATTATTTCCACCTGTTTGGATTTTCTCCCTTGAAAACACAGGAGAATTGTTGGAAAACTTTTTAAATTAATAGAATTGAGTAAGGTAGAAATGAAAAAAATAAAAATAACTTTTTTCCGTATAACCAGTTAGTGAAATATAGGGGGAGAAAAGATCCCATTCATACAGCAGGAAAATACAAACTCTAGGAACAGCTGGTGGTGGCCAATAAAGGTTAAGACCTCTATAAATAAAGTAACAGAACTTTGTGAGTGCTACAATAAAAATACTTAATATGTAGATATGCACATCGTTTTCTGGGGGAAGATAGAATATTATGAAATGTTTATTCTAATCAGAATCTCAACAAGATTTCTTTAGGCTGAATTAAGTGATTTCAGAGTTATCTGGAATAATCATTAGGTTAAAACAATCAAGGTAATTTTTTTAAAGGATGAAATTGCCCTACTGGATACTAAAGTATAATGTGAAGATGCAGTAAACAGTGTGGTATTGGCCAAAAAATAGGTCGTGAAACAGAAGAGGAAAGAAAAGACTTGCCAGTATAAAAATTACAAAACTCAAACAGCTAACAAAATTAAAAAGCAAAAGTAAAAAACAGGAAGTATTTGTAACATGATGGAATCCTTCCTTAGTTCAAATTTTATGTAACAAGAGGCCAACAGCCCGGGAGGAAAAAATGCACGAAGCAGGTGAACAGACCGTTCACGTGAACAGAATTGGTCAGAACGCGTGTGGAGAACGTCCATCCCCGCTAGTATTTAAAAATACCAAATCCAATTTGAAAGGCCAAAGAAAGGCTAAGTATTTACAAAGGCTAAGATGTAATTTTGGCAAGGGTGTGCTCCAATGAGTGTGCTTTCCCTGCTGGTGCAGGTAGAAGCTCGTCCCACCCTCTGGAAAGTGGCCTGGTGACGTATGTTAAGACGTATACAAACGTTATCGGGTAGGATGGAGTAAGTCTGTTGACGACAGTAGCTAGTGGACACACAATTAGAGTAGAAGAAAACGTCTGTGTCCAGGGTATAAAGTGATACGGGAAATGTATACTTACAGATCAGCCTGAAAATGAACCTCTCCTTTTCAGCCATGTTAGAGTCAAGGGGTAGTCTCTGTCTTTGGTTGAGACCTCCCTCCCACCCTGCTGTGCTCCGTGCATGGAAATATTTCTTTGGCAGATGAGATTAGAATAGCTGTTATCCTGCAGAAGGAGACCAGCTGAGAAAGAAATCCGTTCTCTCGGTTTACCTGCGTTACCGTCTCCACTGTGTGACGGACAGCAGCTCTGAAGCGTGTCGTGTGGGAAGAAAATCTCTATTCCCTGGGCAGCTAGAAGTTAGAGTTTTGAGCAGCTTTCCTTCTTCTCTCTAGAAATGATGGGAAATCATCTTTCTCAGGTAACTTGTCTTCGCTTGCGTTTGTTCCTTTGTAGTACGTGCCAAGTGCTCTTTGCTGCCCGAGCCGAGCGAGTATCCTGACGGGAAAGTACCCGCATAACCACCATGTGGTCAACAACACCTTAGAGGGAAACTGCAGCAGCAAGTCTTGGCAGAAGATCCAGGAACCTAATACTTTCCCAGCAATTCTCAGGTCCATGTGTGGTTATCAAACCTTTTTTGCAGGGAAATACTTAAATGAGGTATGTTGAATGGCCTAATTATTCCTTTTTTTTCTTTTTTTTTTTTTACTAGCAGTGTTTTAAATGTGCATTAATGTAATTCATGTTAATTGTTTTTTAATTAGCATCCATTCATGTCACATTAAAGGGTTTTTGGTGTATGTTGTTTTCTCCTAATCTGCCCATTAAGTAAGAGCTTACTCACATGATCCGGGTGTTGTAGTTGCTCTTCCTTTAATGGTCTCAGGAGCATTTTTTTAGAAATTGCCCTAGGATGGCAGCTGTCCGATGCGTCTTCCCCTTTTCCTCAAGAATTCTGCCGGTCATGTGGCTGTCACAGTATCTTTGTTTCCATTTCCCCTTTATCAGGATCAGAGTGAAGAATTTTTTCTTCTTAGTATCTTTCCTGAATTACAGCGACTTAATGTGTAACCCATTTTCTAACTTGAAAAATGTGGAAAAAATGTGGACAGCTCAGTGATAAAGGGAAAACACGCAGAGCTTGGTACTTTCCGGCCATCAAAACACACGGCCAAGTGGCCGGTGTGCTGGCCTCATGGGCCTGGAAGGAGGGTACCTCACTGTGACCTGCCAAGGCCAGATTTCCTGGCTTCAAGCCCACCACATTGGCCTTAGGTTTTAGTCAGAGTTCAAGCGCAAAAGAAATAGCGTATTTGAGAGTGTTTGGGGTTTTCTCTTAGAGTAAAACTGGGGATGCAGGACAAAGAGAAGATGTACGTTTTCTTATATACTTTATCTGTGGTTGCTAGAGATCTTAATATCTGATCTGAATTTTCTGTTAATTCTCCTCCTCCCCTCAGTAATTGGGAGAACTTGCAGCCTTGTGAGTTTGCAGGAAGATGAGACAGTTTGGAAAGAATCATGAGAAATAAGTATGGATACTAGGTCATTGGGTTTAGGCTCTGGGTCATAAAGAGAACTTATACTACTTTGTATGTTAACAATCATCTAACATGCACACAAAATTAGGAAAAATTCTCTAAAGTACAAAGAGTTCTCAGGGATTAAATTCTACCTTAAATGGGCAGTATTAAACCTTGTGGTGGTAAAATGGGATGATTCTGTGGTCTGGTCACGTACTCATCTCGTCAGATAAATTGAGCTCCAAAGTCAGTGTCATCAGCAGGACAACTGAAGTTCCAAGCTGATAGCTCATAGTCTGATTATTTTGCTGTTGTTAGTGACAAGGTCAGTTGGACTATTCCGTCCATGCCATTAGTAGCTCAGCAAATGAGCCCTGTGGCCTAAGCCATGTAGACTTTTTCTGTAGAGGGCCCGAAGTACATATTTTAGGCTTTGCGGGCCATGTGTCTCTGCTGTGACTATTCAGATCTGCCACTGGAGCCTGAAAGCAGGCGGACGTTACACAGACCAGTGAGCATGGCTGTGTTCCAGTAAAACTGCGTCATCACTGAAGTTTGAATTTCATTTAACCGTCACGTGATATTCTTCTTTCGATTGGTGTTTATGTTTTTTAATGGTTGGAACAAATTCTTAGTTTGCTGGCCATACAGAACAGTTGGCGGGATACATTTGGCCCACTGGCCATAGTTTGCCAACTCCTGCGTCCGAAGTTCCTAGCATTATAGTGTTCTTTGCTTTCTTACTGGTTCATGTGTTTGGGAAAGTTGAGCACCTACCGTGTTTCAGACACTGATCTAAAAAGATGCTGAAAGTTCCCTGTTTCTCTCTGATGTGGTCTTGTCGAAGGGCTTCTCACGTCCTGCTTGTCTTGCTTTTCAGTATGGAGCCCCCGATGCAGGTGGCCTCGAGCATGTTCCTCTGGGCTGGAGTTACTGGTATGCCTTGGTGAGTGACTCCTCAAGTCGGTGACAATTACACACAGCCCTACAGGCGCAAAATATGTTTCCTTTCTAATTTAGCTCTGATCTGGACATAACTTGGTTTGCTTTGATGATTGGCTGTTTTATCTCCTTAAAAGAAAGTCATGATTTGTGAGTCACTCCTTTGCGGGATGTTTTTCTTTCATTGCACAAGGTTTAGCAACATATTTTGCTATTTGACCTGATCCACTTCTGGCTTTTTAAACTAGACAGTTATTGAAACTGTGCCAGTAGGTAATAAAACCCTAGTCAAAAAATCCAGTTCGACATTGACGAGTATAGTCATCCATTGCTTAACAACAGGGGTACGTTCTGAGAAATGTGTCGCTAGGTGCTTTCCTATCTGTGTGAACGTCATAGAGTGCACTTACACAAACTCAGATGGCTTGCCTACTACCCACCTAGGCTGTATGGCATTAATCTTACGAGACCACCGTCGTGTGTGCAATCCATCGTTGACTGAAACGTTGTGATGTGGCTTATGACGGGAATTACCTCTTTTTCATGTCTTATCACTATTTAAACAGAGTATAGTTTAGCCCAGCATGGTTTCCAACTTTGATTTTGTGTGCTGACCTCATAACAAATTTTACTTTCCTCTCTTTAATAGGAAAAGAATTCTAAATACTATAATTATACCCTCTCTATCAACGGGAAGGCGCGGAAGCATGGTGAAAACTACAGTGTGGACTACCTGACTGACGTTCTGGTGAGTTACGGAAGCTCGGTCCTGGCAGATCTGGCTCACATTTGATTAAAGACCCCGCCTAGAAACCCTGAGTTGTACTTGTTCGTGTGGGGTGATAGGAATGAATAATAACTTGGTCAGACTACCAGAGAATATTTCCAACTGGTTAAAACTCCTGAGACTGTTTTTCTTTGTACGTCTGTAAGCCGGGCTCTGATCTAATGTTCTTGAAATTCCAGCAACAAATCCCTTTTCCAAAGGCTAATCTCTAAGACTACAGAGATTACTTTCAAGAGGTTTTACTTTGTAGGGGTTCCTGCTGTTGACCCCAATATTTTATCTTATTTTATTTATTTTGGTGAGGAAGATTGGCCCTGACCTAACGTCTGTTGCCAATCTTCCTCTTTTTGCTTGAGGAAAATTGTTACTGAGCTAACATCCATGCCAGTCCTCCTCTATTTTGTATGTGGGATGCCACTACAGAATGGCTCGATGAATGGTGCTGGGTCTACACCCTGGATCCAAACCTGCAAACCCCAGGCCACCGAAGTGGAGCACGCAAACTTAACCACTACGCCACAGGGCCAGCCCCTCTTGACCCCATTTTTAGTCACAAGCTACAAGACGTGGCGGCTTTGTCGTGAGGGTGGAGGGTTAGGGATATGGGAGTTCTTCAGGCGTTGTGTACTTATGTATAAAAATTGCTAAAAGCTGGTGAATTGGGGACTTTGCTGTCTAAGGTGTTTCTATTGACGGCCGTCTGTGGAGCATTCATTCACTAGATACTTCAGCCACATTACAGCAGGTGTTCGGCAGTAGATGAAGCCAATCCCTGAGTGTATGGAAGGTCACTTTTTCGTGGTAGATTTTGTTTACACGTGTGTGTGCGCACACACATTCATCTGCTGACTCGTTAGGTGGTGATCAGTTAGAGGAATGAGGGAAGTATAGGGGTTACTTAGATAACCTTTAAGCAAAATCCTGAAGGAGGTGAGAGTGAACTGTACAGATGAGGGGAGAGTGCCGCAGACAGGGAACACAGAGTGTGAGGCGTCTGGCGTGTTGGAGAGACTACAGGGTTTCCGACAGGACCCGAGTGAAGCAGGTGAGGGGGCTGGAGATAGGAAAGGGACACAGTCAGTGTCTTCTGCGCTGAGCGTTGGGAATACATGAAAGTATAAATCAGCTAGAACTATCAAAAAGTAGCATGCACGGGGGGTGCTTTCCTTTTCACGAAGTACCTCCAGATAAGTCAGTGAAAATGTAAGTCCATATAAATGGAAGTGCTGGTGTGAGGTATTGGATTTCGTACTGTTCATTTAGCTTAGCTGCTTGAGCTGGCATAGCTTCTGATACCTACTCTCTACCTATTTTTGTAAGATTAAGATGACTTAAGCCACCTTTCCCCCTGTCGTGAATTAGGCTGACTCTCTTTTTATATTCTTTAAGACATCAAATGGGTACACTCTAAGCTGCGTTAATGTAAGTTAATACTAAAGTGGCCAGATTACAATTTCTTTCCTTATGGGAGGCACAGCGGTTTCAGATCCTGTGGAATCAAGATCTTAATTGCTCTCTTAGGATGGTGTGCATTTTCAATTTTTTATTGTAAGTTTTGCCTAAAAGCCAAATCTTCCAGCAGACTTGCAGATGACGGTGACTGTGTGCTGAGATTGGTTAGAAGCTCCTGGGACCCTGTACCTTGTGTTGACCAGCGAACGCGCATCTGTCAGGTCCTCAGTGGTGGGTAGGGTAGGCGATGACGGATCTTTGTGTGTGTCAGGCTAACGTCTCCTTGGACTTCCTCGACTACAAGTCCAACTCTGAGCCGTTCTTCATGATGATCTCCACTCCAGCTCCTCATTCACCGTGGACAGCCGCGCCTCAGTACCAGAAGACCTTCCAGAATGTCTTTGCCCCAAGAAACAAGAACTTCAACATCCATGGAACGGTAGCTTTCCCTAACCCTTGAATTAAGCCACACTCGATATAATTAACTGCACAATAGACTTGTCAGGGAGCCTTTGAGCCATGTAGTTTCCCTTCCAGATCTTTAGAGGTAGTTGCCCCTGTCTGGTACAATGGGTGAGGTGAATGTGCTTCTGCAGTACAGGTAAGGCTCCTGCTGCACATCCAGTGAGCGCGAGAGCCACAGCGGGTGTTACAGAGTGCCGTCTTCCCTGACTGCGGGCTCTCCTGCCAGCCTGCCTGCTGACTCTCTTCCTGCCAGGCAGTGGCTGAGACTCGGGCCTCAGGCTCGCTGGGCCTGCAGCAGCCTCCCTGGTGGCCCTCACCGGACCTGAGGCACAGGAAGGGGGTGACGCGCGGTGCAGTGTGATTGAGAAGGCAAGTTGAAGGGAGAAATGAGCCAGGGCTCAGACCTCAGTGTGCCTCATGCCAGCCTCTTACCCTTCCCTTTGCATCGGGTCACCCAGTTCACTGGTTCAGAGGCAGAACGCCTCTCCTGCCTCCTGCCTGTCACTCAGAAATCTTCATGCTTGTGAGGTGGGAGAAGGAGTCCTGGAGTTACACTCAGCACTCCCACCTTCTAACTCAGTTGCCAGACCATGAGCAAGACGCTGAACTTGCATTTTTCTGTCCGAAGTGGGAGATCCTGATCCCTCACGCACCTGCTGTGTGGATTAAAGTGCATAGAAACATCTGGCATACTGCGTGGCACACTGTAGGCTTGTGCTTATTAAGTATTATTTTAAAGCTGAGTGAACTGAGTTTTAAACGAGAGGGCCATTCTCAAACTGTGTTCCATAAGAAGCTAATAGAAGCTTCTGGGACCAAGTAAGTTTAGAAACTTTAGGTAGATAAGTCACTCTGCTACAGGATTTCTCAGCTATGCATGTTCTTTGAATTTCCAACTGGAGGATATGCTGTATAGCATTTCTCAATTTACTAATTTCTCAATATTAACTAAAGGACACTTTCAGAATCGTAGTTTGAGAGATGGCAGCTTAGAGTTTTATGAATATAGAGGAGACTTAATGGTGTGTGGGAATGTGTGTGTTTTTCTGAAACTGTGACTTTTTCATTTAAGGAAAAGAACACTTTGATTTGGACTTGAAGTTTTAGGAAATTGCTATGATGAGATTTTTCTCAAGGTTCTAGGATGATCAATATCTTGGGTAGGAAAATAGAGGGCAGTAGAACGATGACTTATTAGGCAAAACTTAGAAGAAGGTAAAGTTAATATTGCCCATTGTGCAGTTTGGGCAGTAGACCCAAAGTTATTAAATTTAACCTCCTTGTAGCCAGTAGTTTCCCAGTGTCTTTCACTCACTCTCCCATTAATGCTGCTGACAAAGGAGCCCAGACCTGCTGCCATTCAGGAGGCGGTGGGAAGAAGCTGAAGGATGAGTGATAATCTGTGGAAAGCTTTTTTTAGGAACACAGGGGAGGGAGGTGGGGAGAGGGAAAGTGTAAAGTTGCTTATACAAGTTCCAGTTAGTTCTTTTTTGCTAAAGTATAAAATGATCCTTTTCACTTTCTACTCGAGTAGTTTCGTTGACCTTGGTGACTTGGTGTTAACATGTTTTTTTCTTTTGAATTTTAGAATAAGCACTGGTTAATTCGGCAAGCCAAGACCCCAATGACTAATTCTTCAATACAGTTTTTAGATAATGCCTTTAGGAAAAGGTAAGAGCTGCTGCTTTCTCAGTCTGGGTGGTCTTTAGGACCCTCCAGATCAGCCCATGATTGGGGGGCTGCACCACGTGGTTATCTGGGAGACAAAATCAGAGGGGGGCAGGTTGGTGGGGGAGAGTCTCTGATGGGGGGTCCCGAGGCCTCAGAAGCAGGCAGATTCCCTTCCATTTAGGTTTATGAGGCGGCCTTTGGACCCCAGGACTAATTAAACAATCCGTTTTTATGACTTATTAAAACATACTGTAAACTGGAGCCATTTGGCAAAAAAAAAAAAAACAATTTCCTGTGTCTAAAGAAAAGGTCATTTGTGTGAGAGAGAGGCCCCAATATTTGCATAAGACCCAAAGGCTTAGACTACAGCAAAATATTTGCCTATGCTGTTTGGAATTTTCAAGAAGTTCTTTCAAGTCAATTTTTAAAAATCCATTACTTTCTCTTGAGGTGTATTTAGTTTAGACCAGGGGTTGGCAGACTTTGTCTGTAAAGGGCCAGATAGTAAATATTATAGGTTTGCAGGCCATATGGCCTCTGTCTCAGCTGCTCAGCTCTGCCCTGGGAGCATCAGAGCAACCCCAGACAACAGGTGACTGACTGCACGTGGCCATGTCCCGGTGAAACTTTATATGTCTATCAAAACAGTGAGTTGTCCTTCAGTGGGTATAGACTTTCAGATTTGTGAGATGAAAGAGTTCTGGAGATCTGTTTCACTGTGTGACTATACCTAACACTGCTGACCTATACACTTAAAAATTGTTAAAATGGTAAATTCTATGTAGTGTGTTTTTTACCATAATTTAAAAACAAAAAAAAAAAAAACAAAAAACAGAGAGTGGGCAGCTTTGGCTCATGGCTAAGGCCCTGGCTCAGACCATTGAACACTGTCGTGGCACAGGTCTGTCTGAATTAATCTGTATTCATCAGCACTGAATTGACAACTTTCCCGTCTGGTTATCTCTACTCTCATCACCATAGTAAAGCTAAAGATAATAATAAAGCTCACTGGTTATAAAAAGCCTTGTGTATTTCTTTGGAAACAGTTAGATTTGGAATGAACTAATTATGTTCTGGAATTTTCCGATCTGTTTTTTGCAACGGGTTTGAGGGGAATCTGGCATTTGACCTCCCTGGGAGAGTGGTCTGGAGGGTTTTCAGGGCAGGGTTTGGACTTTGCTTTTGCTTTTCGGCGAGTTAGCAGCAGCCCAGCCACTGTCTCTGAAGTGCCATTGCCGCCCTCCGTTCACATCCAGGTGGCAGACTCTCCTCTCAGTTGATGACCTTGTGGAGAAACTGGTCAAGAGGTTGGAGTTCAATGGGGAGCTCAACAACACCTACATCTTTTACACGTCAGACAACGGCTACCACACAGGTAAGGATGGGCTCAGGGACCCTGTGACCTTCATGAGGGCCTCTCCTTTCTCACCCATCAGTCACCTCTCCTTGTACAGGGTGGACAGGCCAGAGGGAGGACCTGCTGCTTACAGGGCCCACTCATTCCCACCCAGAGAGACCAGGTGTCGTTATTTGCTAAATTCCACAGTGTCGTAGGAGTTGGGAGCAGAGAATGGGCCTGACGGGTGGAGGCAGGCTTTACGAGGTAGGAAATGGAACCAGATTTACAGGACAAGTAGGCCTGAGAGGATCGGGGAGACACTTTACACAGGAAGTGTCCTGGGGGAAAGACTCTTCCTTGTGAAATTATGAAATTCGTTTTTTTGATTTGTGTGTGTGTTTTTGTTTTGTTCTTTGTCTTTTCAAACCTGCAGTATGAGCCCCATATCCTTGACGTTCATCCTTTCTACTTGGACTTTCTGTAGTTAAAAATCAGTGTTCTCATTTTTCCCCATCTATAAATTTCATAAACTTGAATGCAATTAACCTGAGGCTTGCTTGCATAGGAGCAGATTAATTAGGCCTTCAATGAATTATTTTGAATATTTTTAAGCACTCAAAGTAGAGACACGTAAAATAATCCCCATTGTCCAGCTTCGATTTTCTGCTGCGTGTGGCCAGTCCTTTGGGTTCTTCTACTGTCCCCATGTTTTTCTTTTTGGCTAGAAGGTTTTGAAGAAGCTCCAGACACTGATTCCACCGTCAACACTCAGGTGTGCATCTGACTACTTTACCGCGTGTCAGGATCCAAAGTCCGCACGCTCCCTTTAGTTTTTAAGTGTCCTAAGGCTGTCACTTGCCACTAATTTATTGGAAAAATTGGTGTTTTGTCCTTTAGAATGTCTCACATTCTGGATTTGGCTAATTGCTGTCTCATGCCTTGGCTTGTTTATCTAGACTCAGCATTTCCTAGGTTGGTAGTCTGCTCTAGAAGCTTAGTAGAAGTTTATGTTTTCAGCGAGAACGCTTTCTTGGTGACTGCTTCGTACTTCCTCTTGCATCACGTTGTGATGCCCGCAGTGTGTGGTGGCTCCTTCTGAGGATGCTGGTATTCATTGCTGGCTCACATGGCATCAGCCTTAAGCCGTCCTGTGAACCTTTTGTGGCTAAAGCTGCCATTGATGGTTGTTGCTGAAATCCATTATTACCTCAGAAATTGCAAAACACTGACTTCATAACTCTGTCCTTCCTTTTGCATTTTTTAGCTGGAATTCTTCAGAGGAGGACTTCCCCTCATTAACTGTTTGTCTTGAAATGCAGGTTATTCAGGATAAAGGTTTTTGTCCCTTTATTTAGCAGTTTTTAGAGTAACCTCATTCAGTTGTGATCACGTTGAGTATCACACGTAAATTATGTGTTTGTGTCTCATTCCAGTCATTCTTTTTGCTGAATTTGTCCTATCTTAGACCAGGGAGGCCCCCCTAGGCATTTATTTAAAGAAGATGTCTCCTGCCTTGTAGTAATAAGAGTCCTGGGCAAATTTAAGCTTTCCACGAAAACACCGTAATTACTAGAGGAAAGTTGTTTTTGTTTTTCCTGTTGATTAAACAAATGAATGTGTGCATCACACTTCCATCGTGGCTCCATCTTTACCCTCTGTTTTTTTTTTTCAGGACAGTTTTCTTTGCCAATAGACAAGAGACAGCTGTATGAATTTGATATCAAAGTTCCACTGTTGGTTCGAGGGCCTGGGATCAAACCAAATCAGACCAGCAAGGTAGGCGGCTGATAAGACGACGCTGTTTACAGGTAGCACTTGCCTGGGGAAGGAAGGCTGTTCCTTCTGAGAGGAGGCTGCTGGATTTCTGCTCCGATGAGGATGAAGGCTGATGGCTTTAAGGTCTCATTAGTGTATTCATAAGCCTTGGAAACAGGGATTCCTGTTTTTTTTTTTTTTTAATTCCTGGCCACTCCCTATTAACTGTATTTTCCCCCAAATATACGTATCGTATCAGCATGAATAGCTTTTGTCTTTTGAGACCAGATCTTCATTTGTCCTGGAGCAGCAGCTGTCCACCAGGGCGCGCATCACAATCACCCTCAGCGGGCAAGTGTGAAACCTCCAGAAAGGTTCCGGTGGACTCGCTTGACTGGAATAGGGACCCAGCCTCTGCTTGTTTCTGAAGTTCAGATGCCAGCGGGGCTGGGGCCCGCTCCCCTGTAGAGCAGATCCCCTGGGCACCTTGTTAAAACGCGGATTCCGAGGCTGCGTTTCTCACCTGCTGCCAGGAGCTTCTGCGGCTGGTCTGCCCTCACTGAGAGTTAAAGTCTACAGAAAGCAGGTCTTCCGAGGACTTAGTCCCTCCCTCTGTGGGACTCCCCCCTTAGCGATGCTTTTCTGCTTTACTCACGCTCTCCTAGAGCTGTCATCGTGCGCCACATTCTTCTGTTGCCATTCCCATTTGGTTTCAGTGTGTTTTTCCAGACTTGGTACTGCAGACTGAAGAACTTTGTTCCTAGAGTTCGTGGGCACCTTGATCCAAAACCCTTCGGTCTAAGGCTCAGGAGATAAGAATTGGCAGCCTCTCCCAGTTATGTCTTCTCTTTCCTGACAGCACAGTTTCAGTCCCAGCTCTGTGAGACAAAAGAAAATAAGCAACTATATCATTGAAGCTGAAATTGGAAAATGGGCCAGACTTTCTGGGTATATTGGGGATTTAGTTTAATTTGGGGGCTTAATGTTTACTTTGTTTAAATGTCTGTCATTCACTTATTTCCTTTTACAATGCTCTTGGTGGAATTCTGTTAAAATTCTCTCAGAAAGGTAAAATGGCCTTCATAATGGCGTTCTGAGTTTTCTTCTCCTCTTAAGGCCCCACTGCAAATTCAGTACCCTCTAAACAGGCCTCTTCGTTCAGAGGAGGTGGGCAAGTTAGGAAGACCATTAAATGTTCACAACGTTTTATTGGTCGTGGTGCTGGGAGCTAACTGAGGAGAGCATGTCAGCAGCTGTTGCCTCTCCCAGGAGCAGGGTTCACAGGACCACTTCTAACCTGGCGGGGAAGGAGCCCGAATGAGAGCATTGAGAAGTGGCAGCAGCTGCTCGTGGAACAGCCGGTTCCTTCTTTCTTCAAGTTAACAGTAGTGTCCAAATGTTAAATTCAGAAACTTCACCCTCTGAGCAGTCTAAATGAAGCCCGGTTCCTAGGAAGCCATGTCAGTGATAACAGCTAACACACATTGAACGCTCAGTATGGGGCAGGTGCTGTTCTAAGTGTATTACCTGTTCAACTTCTCGAACCTCCACAGCCTCGTGAGACATGGATACTAATACCCCCATTTTACAGATGAGGAAACTGAAGTACCAAAGTTAAATGGTTTTCCCAAGATCCTGTAGCTAAAACGTATCAGAGCCCCGCATTTGGACTCAGGCCAGCTGGCTCCAGAGTCCACACAGTAGCCATCACACTCCAGCTCGGACAAGTGTCTGTTAAGTATCTCCTTGTGCCAGCGCAGCACACCAGGAGCCTGGGGTCCCCAGCCCTGAGCAGTCAGGGGAGAGCGGTTCTTAGCACCCCATGTCAGGCAGAGCCAGGAACTTCGGCTGCGTTGTCGGTGAACGCCTCGGAGGCGTGTGAGCAGAGACGCGGGTGTGGAGAAGGCCTCCGGCTTGCAGAGATCTGCGGGAGGGCGTTCGGAGAGAACATAGGTGTGAGGGCGCAGATGAGAGCATGAGCTTGTCTTGTTCACGGGACGGAAGGCGTGGGTGTCCTGAACCGCTTGCCCTTCCTAAGTGAGCCCTCTCTCCACGCCTTGCCTTGTGCGGCTGACCGCTCCTTCTGTCTGGAACGCCCATCTCATGACCCCGTCACCTGGCTAAGTTAACTGTCCTTTAGGGCTTCAGCGTAGGGCTCCCCTCTGGGAAGTCACGGCAGACCCCCGCCCCCACGTGGGATGGGTGCCCTCACACCCGCCCACCCTGTCAAGCGTGTCTGTCTCACTCTAGGAGTTTCAGGAAGAGAGCACTATCTAAACTTAGAACACCCAGCCCTTAACAGGCACTGGGGACATCCATGTTGGTTGAATAGATATCACCAAGGTCCCGTTAAGAGACAGAACCAGGACTGAAAATTAACTATGTCTGGTCTCAAAATCCATGTTTTTTACCCTGCTTTGCTGACAGATGTAGTTGGAGAAGTATGAGACACCCCCGCTTTCATCCACATTCACAGAGAATGGTGGCTGATTCGTCACGTGTTGGCAGCACGGTTGTCTCGGTGCCAGTGCTCTGTGGGTGGCACAGGGTTGTGAGTTGGGCTGAGCTCTCAACAGCCTGACGGTCAAAACAGGGCACGGCTGACCAGTGGATTTAGCTTTGTGTTGGCTGTTTGGGAGAGCAGGGGCAGGTGGTATGTGTGGACGCCAAAGATTGGCTGTTGAGGTTTTCGCCTCCGGCTAGAAACTAATCTAGCATTAGATTTGAGGGCAGAAGTTCAGAAGGGTTTTAAGGAAGGGAAAGGTTAGTAGGAAACTCAAATGACCCAGCATGATCCGGGGGACACAGAACCAGCTGGGATCGGGAAGACCACATGTTGGCTTTCAGACTTGGGATGAAATAAGCCTTGGTCTCCAGGTGTGAATTTGGGAGGATGTTAAGTGCAAACTCTGCGTGTAACTCGGCAGAGGCCTGGCTCCTTCCTTGCAGGGGAAGCTGGGGCTCAGGCAGATCCAGAGGAAGCGCCTGAGACGTGGCGAGTGCTCGTGACTGAATGGAGTGGCTGCCCTCTGCCGCGAGTCTTTGCTGGCCCTGCGCGAGTTCTTCAGCAGCAGGGCTCCCGTGTCTGTTTGGAAATCCCGTGTGTCTTCCCGAGAGCCCTCTGACTCTTCAGTAATCCTGCAGCCCTGTCGTTCTTCCAGAGCTAAAAACAAGCAGGTTCAAGGCGTGAGAGCCCTTGATTTCATGCCCAGAGTCTTCTCGGGGCTTTTATTTGATCAGAATGTCTGTATGCTTAAGTCCTAAGCACATTCCCAAACAAACTGTGAGGCTGGGACTTAGAAAATTATTTACTTTTGGTCTTGTCAGAGCTTTCTCGATTCTAATCCATAAAGGAATCTTTAAGTTTATATTTAGCCATAAAAGCAGTACAATTTGAAATGCTAATGTTTCTAGAAGTCGTTATGGTGATGGGCCCCTAGCATCCACTCTGATTCTTGGTTGTGTAATTCTCTGTTGAATTCCTCACTCATACTCAGTGTGCACGAGAAGTCTCCTGTCTCCTGACGTAGTATGCTGATTTTTCCTGCTTTTTCTCCCCCACTCCCCCCAGTATGTAGCTGTATATTTTTTTAGTTGCGGGTCCTGGTTGTGGCATGTGGGACACCACCTCAGCATGGCCTAGTGAGCAGTGCCACGCCCACACCCAGGATCTAAACCAGCGAAACCCTGGGCTGCTGAACTGAAGCGCGCGAACTTAACCAGTCGGCCACAGGGCTGGCCCCAGTACACTAATTTTGAGACTTTACTTCTTAGTCCAACCAAACCCTAGAAGGGAAGAGCATTTGTCCATTATTCTTAGGGAATATGTGATCGTTGTAGATGTCTGGGAAGAAAGAGTCCATTGTTTACAGTACTTGTGCCAGATCTTAGTGACATGATCTGTACTGGAACTTCCAGACCTTCCTCCCGTAGACCAAATGGCCGTCAGAGAGCCTCCCATCCTAACAGCTGATGGCTCCTCAGGCAAATCCTGGTGAGACTGGTAGTCTCATTTTTATTTCTGTGGGTTTTACTATTTTGGTGTTTATCCTTTTTTTCTTTTCTTATAAAGCTGCCTTGAACATGGTAATGTGGAATTGGCTTCACTTCATTCACATTCTGGACATCACTGGAGATCTGTTAGTCACTTTAGGGTCTTGTTGCCTTGATCTTATTCTGAAGGTTGTCTCTGTCTCTGCTCGTCTCCTCTCGTGCCGTGATCTCTTCCATATTCATACCTGCTCTCGTTGACCCTGTCACAAGCTGCTCAGTCTGCCTGGGACTTGCAACTAGGCAGGCTATCTCTAACACTGGGGATTGTATAATCCTAGAGACATGGTTTTTGTGGTTTTTCACAGTAACGTATGGACTGCCTTTCCCGTGAGTTGCCTGCCACTGAAGGGTCATTTCTGACAGCTGTGGAATTAGACTGATGGTTCAGAGCCAGGCTGTGTGTGTCACTGTCCTCCAGGAGCCGTCCAAGCTGCCAGGAAACCTGGCCCCTGCTGAGCTATGCTCTGAAGATATTTTCTTGCCTTTCACGTCTGTACCCTTGGTTTTGTTTATAAATTAACAGTACCAGGGACGCTGGATTTTTTTTAATCCCCAATTGGCCTCCTAAGCCGATCGAAGTTTTCTCGACAATTTTGAAGACCGCTCTTTCCTGTCAGCAAATGATAGCTTTTCCAGTTACAAGCTGTTGACTTCGTTTCAGTTACTTCTTTCATATCCTCCTCTGTAAGACGGGGGAAAGCCTGCATCCTAGGATCATGGTGAGGATAAAGGAGGATAAACCGAGAGTCCAGGCACAGAAGAGGCGCTCCGCCTCGTGCAAGTCAGCTTGTGTGGATGCACTGTTGGCCTAGGTTTCCTGAAGTCTTCAAAGTCGATTGCAAATATGTTTTAGCAGTGTTCTCGCTTTGAGAAACTATAAAAAAGGGCTAATGTCCTCCTCTGTGGCAAGCATTCAAGCTTTGAGGCTTTCAAAAATGTCAAGAGTCCGTTTGAAATCAAATTTAGTGCACTAATAGGAATAATCAAGTTGGACAACACTTGGTATAAAATAATTAGCCTCACATTTTTCTCATGATTCATAACAGACTCCAGGCAATCCTAAAGGAGTTTTGACAAATGTTTTGATCAATAACAGTATGGGTGGAATAAATATGTAACTTCCCAGGGGCATATATTACAAGCTTTATAAGCCTTTATGTTTGTTTTTTAAATTATTGTAGTTATATTTGAGTATATGAATCAGTAAGACCTAAGTAAGCATGGGCCGTACAAAAGATAATAGTAGGTGCTGTTTATCTCCTGGGTGGGGTGGGCGGGGAAGAGAGCCTTAGCATAGATAGAAAAGGAAAACAGACCAACTGTGTTCTCGATTGCTTGTTTCTCCCTCGTTCTCATAGATGCTCGTTGCCAACATTGACTTGGGTCCTACTATTTTGGACATCGCTGGCTACAGCCTGAATAAGACACAGATGGACGGGATGTCTTTACTGCCTATTTTGGTGAGTATAAAGCCCCCATGAGGCCTGAGCCAAGACTCAGAAATAAATTCCAGGTTGTATAACTTTGGACTTAAAAATTTAAATTTTAAAACTATTAATTTTGGGGAACAGAGAATAGAATTTTTCTCTTCTCTGTGGTGGTAAAAATTTGAACAGAGTTCTATATCCTCCCTTCTTCCCCTCTCCTCCCAAAAAACCCATCATAAACGAAGTTAATACAAGTGAAAAATTGGGAAAATATTTGCAACATCTGTGAAAAAGGCTAATTAGTCCTAATAGGTGAGTTCTTAGAAAGCATAGATTAATATCACAGTAGAAAAATGGGCAAAAGAAGTAAATGGTCAACTCACAGAGGAATTAAAAATGGCCAGAGTCAATGCAAAAAGATTGCTTCATTGCTGATCAAAGAAATGCGTAACTGAAGGAGGCCTTTATTGCCTGCAGAACTGGCAAAGATTAAAAAGATTAATACCCAGTATTTGCAGAAGTCTGAGAAAATGGAAACTACTCAGACTCTGTTCATGAAAGCATAATGAGTATAAGCTATCAGGGGGCTAGTTTGACAAGACATCACTTCAGAAAACACACATCAAGCAGTTCCACTGAGAGTTTATTCTAAGAAAACAAAATTCATTCAACAAATACTTGAGTACCTGTTATGTGCCTGATACTGCACAGAGCTAAGTATAAAAAATGTGCATGTAGTATTCATAGAAGAAAACAGCCTAAATATCCAGTAGGGAATTGGTTAAAGTGTTGGACAATGAAACCCTAGAATATTAAACCAACGCTAAATGATATCGATCTGTACACACTGACTTGGACAGATGCCCCCCACATACTACAGGGAGAAAAGGAGGGGTCACAGCAGCATCTCTTCTCCACTAAAAATGTATGTGAACGTGTTTAGGCGTGGAGAGGATTGGAAGGATCAATACCAATGTTTCAGCCATTAATAGTGACTCATTATAGGTGACGCTTACTCATTGCCTTGTCTGAATCTATTACAGTTTATGTATTATTAGGTAGTATATGATTCACACAAGAGAATACATGCAACTCACACAAGTTACGAAACAAGAAATACCCATGAGCCCATTATTTCATTGAGAACTCAGATGTTCCCAATAACGTGTATCTCCCTACGTGCTCCTCCCCATCCCACCCCTGGCATGGAAGTGATCGCGGTCCTGAATTTCGTGTTATCATTCTCTGGACTTTGTTTTTCGGTAATTGTCATGTACGCATTCCTAAACAACATACCTAGTTTTGATCTTCTCTTGCTCTCTAAAAATGACAACCTGCTGGATGTAATCTGGGACTTTTTTCAATTCAGCATTGTTTCCAAGTTGATCCAAGTTGTTCACAGATGCCTAATATTCCACTGTGTTGAGTGCATCACAGCTTAGCTCTTTTCCTGTCAGTCAGTGGCCATTTGTGTGGCTCTGTTTGTTTTAGGAACAGTGCTGCTCTAGCCCCCTTAGACGTGTCTCCCAGGGGACATGTGTGTATATTCCGAGATTACAGGAACTGCATGTGTGCGTTTCTACAGATATTACCAAGTTATTTTACAAAACGGTCATCAGTTTACATTCCCTCCAGCAATGTATGACAAGTCCCTTTGCTCTATACGAAACTGTCAGACAACTTAATGTTTGCCAATCTAGTGGGTGAAAAAGGCCAAATTTATATTTGGTCCTACCGTGCATTTCTTTGTTAATGAGATGTCATTTTTTTTTAACAGCTTAATTCACTTACCGTACAATTCACTAATTTCAAGTTTACAATTCAGTAGTTTTCACTGTATTCACAGAGTTGTGCAACCACCATAATCTAATTTTAGAACGTTTCATCACCCTGAGAAGAAACCCCCCAATACATTAACAGCTCTCCCCGATTGCTGCCTCTCCAGTACCGGGCAAGCACCAGTCTACTGTCTCTATCGATTTGTCGTGGACATTTCGTATAAATAGAATCATACAATATGTGGCCTCTGTGAATGGCTTCTCTCACTGAGCATAATGTTTTCAAGCGTCATTCACGTTGTAACGTGTCAGTATTTTATTCCTTTCCAAATAATAGTCCATCCTATGGATATGTCACATTTATTTATCCATTCGTCAGTTGATAGACATTTGGGTTGGTTCCCATTTTTGGCTATTATGAATAATGCCGCTGTGAACATTTGTGTACAAGTTTCTGTATGAACAAGTGTTTTCAGTTCTCTTGGGTGTACACATAGGAGTAGAATTGCTGGGTCGCATGACTTTATGTTGAGCCTTTTGAGGACCTCCCAGACTGTTCACCAAAGCACCTGCACCGTTTTATGCGCCCCACCAACCGTGGACAGTGTTCCTGTTCCTCCACATCCTCGCCAACACTTGCTGTTCTCTGTATTTTTATTGTATATGGTGTGAAGGGGTATCTCCTTGTGGCTTTGATTTGCATTTCCCTAATGACTAACGATGTTGAACATCTTATGTTTATCGGACGTTTATCTTCTTTGGAGAAATGTCTGTTCAGATCCTTTGCCCATTTTTCAGTTGGGTTTCTGATAAGTGAATCAGTGTTCCTTGAGGCCTTTTGTGTTTCTTCCCTTGTGAAATGCCTCTCTTGGCCCGTCATATTCTCCCCGTGACGTGTCTTTTCCCTCTGTTAAGATATGAGAACACAGAAGTCAAATGTATAAGTTATCTTTTTTATGGTTAGTGTTCTTTGTGTCATGTTTATAAAAATGCTTCTGAACCTTGAGGTCAGAAAAAAAAAAAAAAAGCTAGTTTTCCCAGCTTTTCTCCTAAAAGTTTTGTATTTCTGCCTCTTACATTCAAGCCGTTGATGTACCTGGAATTGATTTTCCTGTGTGGTATGAGGCAGAGATCCAATTGAACTTTTTTCTCCATGAACACTCCGTTCTCTTTTCTGTTCCACAGATCTGTCTGTCGCTGTACCACCATCATTTTGTCTTGTCATAAAGCTGTGCAATTGTCTTTGTATGGACACACCTCTCTCATTGTTCCTGTGGGGATCCTTGCTGCCTCTCTTTCATATAAACTTTAAAGACAGCTTTTCAGTTACCTGAAAAATCACGTCGGGCTGTTGGTTGGAATTGCACTGAATTTATAGATCAGTTAGAAGGAAACGTCCATCTTTTAACTTTCTCTGTATAAATCTTATACTTGTACCTTATTTCTAATTAGAGGAAAAAACACCGTCACTGTGGGGGTCAAATCAGCTTGCCGTGTGTAACTAGTTTCTCTGCACGGCTCTGGAAGGGCAATGAGGACTCAGCTCTTTTCCTTGATCCGAGGTTACTCCAGGGAAGCTACCACTGTGCTAGGGCCGCAGAGCACTGTTGCCGTTGTGTCTCTAGCTCTGCCCACACATGGCTGTTTAAATTAACTAGAATAAAAGGGAAAGTTCTGTTCCTCAGCGGCACTAGCCACCTCTCAAGTGCTCAGAGGCCACTGTGTTGAACAGGTCAGATATAGAACATTTCTGCTGGGTGGTACTCCCATAGACCAGGGGGTGGCAGACCCCTGGGGGCCAATCTAGCCCACCCCGGCTTCTGTCAGTAAAGGTGTATGAGAACACAGCCACGCTCATCGCTGTGTGTATTGTCTAGGTCCGCTTTCCTGCTACAACAGCAGAACTGAGTAGTTGCAACACAGACTAGATAGCCGCAGCCCCTAAATATTTACTATTTGGCCTTTAACAGAAAAAGTTCAACGACCCTCCAGACCTTTAGTCTCAAACTTGCCTGCACATTCGTATACCCTAGATACAAAAATACTAGTGCCTGGGTCCCAGCGCAGGCTCTGACAAATTGGCATGGGGCATAACCGGCCTCGCGGAGTTTTGAAGCTGCCCTCATGATTTTAATGTGCAGCAAAGTTTGAGACCACTGGTCTAGACTTCTCAGGCACCCTTTTCTCCTCTGAGCACTTTGACATGCAAGTCCGACAGATAAGCTCTTCCCCCCACTCCCAGCCTCCATGGCTCAGAGTGGCTACTTAGAGAGGAGCTGCTGGCTTCTGAAGTCTCCTGTGACTTAGGATTTCTGAGACCTTGATCTGCACACATTGTTCGGGTTTCATTACAGAACAGTAAGTTAGGAAATACGCTCCTATTTCTGACTCTCCCTATCCAGGCAGCTGTGGTATTCCAAGACCTTGCACGGGCTGTCACCCATTCCCCACTGTGGTCACCAGGTTAAATGGGTCCACGAAGTCCTTAGAGCAGTGGTTCTCAAACTAGCGTTCCTCAGAAATGCCTGTGGGGCTTGTTAAAACACAGATTGCTCCCACCCTCACTGGGAATTAAGAGTTTGCATTTGTAGCGAGTTTCCACGTGATGCTAATGCTGGGGAGGGGGGCACACTTTGAGAACCACTGTTTTAGAGCGGTGCTTATCGAATTTTACTGTGCGTATGACTCACCAGAGGATCTTATTAAAACGCAGACTCTGGCTCATTACGGCTAGAGTAGGGCCTGAGATTGTGCAATTCTAAGCAGCTCCCAGGTGTGGCTGATAGACCGCAAACCAGACTGACTCGTCAGGCTGGAGACCATGTCAAGAGCACCTTCTAAGCTGGTTTCCGTATCTCCATGTCTCCACGTCTCCACTCCATCTCTAGATTCCACTACTAGGCTGCCTTTTCTAAAGCACAGCTTTGATCGTGTTACTTCCCTGCTCACAAACCTCCCATTGCTTCCCCTCCATCACCTGCCATTCTTGATAGAATGGCGAGCAGCCTGCTGTCAGGGCCTTTGCCGTACGGTTAGCAGCCTGCCTCGACCTGCTTGGCACCGCTTCCGTGTCTGAGCTGGACTTCAGGAAACCATACTTCCAAGTTCTGCTTCCATCCTCTGCTTATGTTTTCCTTCTGATTCAAAACTCCCTCTCACCCCTCGGTCCCTCCTCCTTCTATTCGTGTGCCTGGCGTAAGCCTTCCCGTTGCAGATGCTGCTGCTTTCCTTCCGCTCAACTGATGTGCACTGGAGATGAAGTGAGCTCATATATGTATGGTATCTCCACTCTGACCATCAAGAAGTTCTTTGAACCTGTTGAAGTCCTTAGCACACTAGCCTCATTTAATGCTTGTTTAATTCTTGTCCTTGTGTGTATTAGGCTGTAAGTTCTTTCGAATGAGCTCAGAACAGCTCTTCCCTAGAGTTTACCGACTATTGTTTATTCTGATCAGGACTTGGCACTGTGACTTTGAGTCTTGCTCAGCCACTTTGTCAGTTTCCAGTCCTGACCTGGTTCACAGAAGTCATCTTGGGAAGTAACTATTAAATAAATGCTCAAAGCATTTGTCCGTCACCCGTCAGGGCTCTATAAACCCCGGACACGACATCGGTGGCCTTCATATGCATCAGTTTTAGTCATTCCCTGGTTACCGAATGAACAGTCCAATTAGTTTGACTCCCAAGTCCCTTCAGCAGTGGAGTGAGTAACTCTGTGATCCTGTCACAGTGTGTGCCTCACAGAAACCACCTGTGCTCTTCTTTCTAGAGAGGCGCCAGTAATCTGACGTGGCGGTCAGATATCCTAGTGGAATATCAAGGAGAAGGCCGCAACGTCACCGACCCCACATGTCCTTCCCTGAGTCCTGGAGTCTCTGTGAGTAATATCTTGAGTTGGCTTAGAGAGCTTTCTCACGGACAGCACAGCAAGGCGCTGGTTTAGTGTGTCAAGTATTGAACTCCTCCATCTGAGTCCTACTCCTTTGTCCTTCGACTGTCGCTTGACTGTGAGAGATAGTAGATAGACAAAGGTAAATTCAGTAATCCGGAAAATGATGCTGCCAACCTACCTATCATCAGGATGTGCACTTCCAGTTTGTGTAGCAGGTGCACCTGCGGCCGTGTTCTTACCTTGTCCATACCCCGTCCAGTTTTTCTCTTCTTCCTGATGGTTGCACTATTTTTTATTAGGGATGTTATCAGCGGCATCCAACAGAGAGATGGGGTTCCCACCTGTCACCATGCCATCACGAGTGTCTTGCGCAGGTGGCAGCCAGGCTGGTTGTGGAGGTGCCGACAGCTGTGTTGGCCTCACTTGGGAGGATGGGAGGTCGGCTTCCATTGGGAGTTGACGCTCCAACACCACAGTGTTAGGATATGGTAAAGAGCCAACCAATGGCTGGTATGGAAGATGTGAAGAAAACAGAGCTAAGTCATAAGAACACTCATAAATAAGTACCTGCAAATGATTCCACAAAGCTCCTTTTAGCCTTTTCTCCAGCCCTTTAGGATGACAGTTCCCAACACCCCTTAGAAGTGACTCGTGGAGTACTGATTTCTCTTCTTACCAGCCCATCCGTTTCACAGGTGCTCATCACAGCCAGTTCTTGTCAGGAGATGAGCAGGCAGGGATGGCAACAGTCTGCCGATGGAACAGCCACCACCTGTGTCCCTTAGTCAGGTTAGCCAGCAGGAAGGAACGACCTCATGTCTATTTTGATTTACTCCTCTGAGGAAGGTTTCCTGATTTCTGTCCAGTTCTCTGTCCGGCTTGGTTGCCCCTGTAGGCCAGGAGCATTTGCTACTGTAGAAGAACTGTCTTCATTTAACTCTTTAAATATCCCTTCAGCAATGCTTCCCAGACTGCGTGTGTGAAGATGCTTATAACAACACCTATGCCTGTGTGAGGACCACGACGGCGCTGTGGAATTTACAGTACTGCGAGTTTGATGACCAGGAGGTAAGAGGGCTCTCCCTCCCCGACTGTGTCCATTGCCAGCGCTTTGTTAGCTGGACTTGGGGGCAGAAGAGCAGTGCTCAGGGTGCTCCCCAGGGAAGATGTGTTTCTTATCTGTATTTCCACTTCGTTTTCTTTCAGTTAAGAAGATAGAATTCCACAAAGCCATACTTCACGTCTTTTACTATGACCTTTCTGGATGGGGTTTTCTCTACTCCCACCAAACATACACTTTAAATGCACACTTCACTTTTTCAAAATGCTACATGCCTGGTCTGTTTGCTTCCTGATCGTTTGGGGTGAGAGAAACCTCAGCTTCTATGGAGGTGAAGGGAGTTGAGGCGTTGCCTAGAAAGATTGCTGGCAACCACCTTGTTCAGAAACTTCTGTCCCCGTCACAGCAGAGCCCAGTGCTGCGAAGTAGATTAGCAGTGGGGTCAACGGCAGGACCAGGGGCTCCATCCTTGGAAGAAGGTGGCTTTTAGCCAACGCGGATCAGTGTGGATTGTCTAAAGGATCACGTGGACTCCAGTCCCTTGTGGTGTCATAGCATTTATCAGCCTGCACTCCCCTGCCCCATCTGGCACCTCACATCTTGCCATATGGAACCGATGCTCATCGTGTTTCTCAGAAATTGGCTCTCTTGCCATTTCTTTGTAGCTCGTAAGCACTTTGGACAAGCGCTTGTCCCGCAGGCTCAGTTCCTGTTCCTCTTCCTCCGTAATGTTTATCAGTTTGATGACTACTTCATAAGTGATAGTCTGAGGGCAGTCACTTGAAGCCATTATAGGCAAAATTTACCTGCCATCTTCCTAGTCTGCCATTTAACTCCAATTTGGAGAACAAAGTACAGATTGGGTGGAAAATAGTGATACCGGACATGACTGATGTTAGAAATAACAGTATTATATCCTTTCCCACTTGGCGTTAGACATAACAAACTGCTTCTTAAAATGCAAAACTTAACATTTGTGTAATACAGCTAGAGTACTTTCGTATCTATTCTCATTTGAATCTTCACAATTGTAAGGCAGAAAGAAACCTTCAGATGTCAACTCTCACTCAGTAACTGTCGCTAAATCCAGTTTCTCAGACCTTGCCTTTGGAGGGTCCTGCCTTCTGTTCTCTGCATAATTACGAGGCCCCCTTCCAGCATGGGCGCCTCAGACCCAGAGCAATTTAACACCCAGAACAGATGCTCTGCTGTCTCGTGTACACCCTTGGGCTGTTTGGGGATCTTGAGACCAGACGATACTCTCCTGGGGCCTTGGTCTTTATCCACCTCCCCTCCCATTTAGAGAGAATTCACAGGAGGAGTATTTCTGCACATATAACCGCTGCTCTCTTCTCTCCATCTTTCCACTTCCTGTAGGTGTTTGTAGAAGTCTATAACCTGACTGCAGACCCAGAGCAAATCACCAACATCGCGAAAAGCATAGACCCAGAGATTTTAGGAAAGATGAACTATCGCCTGATGATGCTACAGTCCTGTTCTGGACCAACCTGTCGCACTCCAGGGGTTTTTGACCCCGGGTAAGTTTCCCTTTTCTTCCATACTTTGCCGAGTTGTCTCCACAGCCACGCTGTTCTTGAAGCAGAGGGAGCCTGATGTGTCCTTTCTGCCTTAAGCCCAGCTGTCTCTCCTCCCTCTGCTTCCCAGTGGGAGTACTGGCCTAGAGCACCAGCCTGCTGTGCAGGGAAGCCGAGCTGGCTGAACTTGGTCTGGTGCCTTGGCTGGAGGCGTGGCCTGCTCCCCACCCCGCGGGCTCCTCTTCCCCTTCCTGCCTGGCTGTGATTCTTGTCACCGTACCACTCGATTGCACTGGGGACCCTTGGGACTTGTGTAAAGTAACTGACCAAGTGCTGCCCTGTTCCTAGCGCTTGAGAGCATGTGTGTTCATTTCCTTTCTCAGAGACTCTAGTTATAGAAACGTGAGTGCTTGCCCATCAATTTAATATATTAAACATACACAGTGAAATAGAAGGTATAAACTCTCAAATGTTGAAACAATCAAGCCCACTGCCGTGTGTGAAGGGAGAAAAGGTGTTTAACGATCACCTACTGAATTGGCTCCATTCCTCTTAACGGTAACTTTTCACCAGTGACACGAACTCAGCACACCAGGCACTGGAGCTGCCTGTGCTGTGGCAAGAAGCCTGGCATTTTGGCTTGAAGACTATGAGATTAAAAATCAGACTTTCACTGGGAAAGGATTATTTCGGTCTTACACTCTGTAGAGAGAGGGGAGAATGATGTCCTAAGCCGATGGAAAGTAGTAACTTAATTACTTAGCCATCTTCATGTGAGACGATATCTTCAGTCCAAACTAGAGATGAATGTGTGTGAATGAGTAGAGAAAGTGGATTTGTAGACTATTAAAGAAATGTAATACTTTTGCTTTTAAATAGTGTATCTAGAGCCAAAGAGACATGGATGCCAGCAAACTAAAACTAGGTAACAATATAAAAACACAATGTTTATCATAGTTTTGTGTCACCTAAGCAAAATACCCTTTTGTATGTGGATAATCGTGTTCATAGCCAGCCCTGGGGGTCTAGTGGTTAAGGTGTGCAGCTCTCACCGCCACGGCCTGGGTTCGTCGCCCGCTCAGAAAACCACACCACCGGTCCATCTGTTAGTTGTCATACTTGGGCAGCTGTGATGCTGAAATCTACGCCCATGGTATTTCAAGTACCAGCAGGGTCACCCATGCTGGACAGGTTTCAGTGGAGCTTCCAGACTAGACAGACTAGGAAGAAGGACCTGGCCACCCACTTCCGAAGAAGTCAGCCCTGAGAACCCTGTGAAGAGCAGCAGAGCATTGTCTGATCGAGCGCGGGAAGGGGAGAGGATGGTGCAGAAAGACCGGACAGGGTTGTGCTCTGCTGGCCACGGTGGCACTAGGAGTCAGAATTAACTCAACCGCACTAACAGCAAAGATCCTGTTAATGCAGTAATTGGTCAGGCGTTCTCACCCACTGCCTGACTTTGCTCTTGCCTCCAAGTCAGTCAGATGGATCCTCGCTTGGTGCCAGTTCCTTGAAATAGGAAGGTTGGTCTCTAAGATAAAAGCACAAGACTTCTAGTGGACACATTGCTGATTTTCCAGTTTCCAGCAGCTACTTGGCTCGGAGTGTTTTATCAGGTCAGATAAAGTTTGGTGTCCCTAGCAGTCTCTGGCCAACTGTCAGAAGTTAAAGCCAACATCTAATTAAATCTTGAATGGAGGGTCAAGGGACTTGGACCTCTTGGACAATGACGTCCCTGATCATGCTGCTGCTAGGCCACAGGCTGCCGTGCCGGCATCCCATTGGCCAATGCAGGGCGCACACAGCAGCTCCCTTGTTTCTTCGAGCGTCTGGCCTTAAGTGTTAGACTCACCCGTGGAATGTGCATGCAGCTCTTAGAACCCAAACAGGTGAATTTCAGAGGAGACAGAGCTGGCAGTCATGGCCTGCCCGAGGGCCACCCTGTTAGGAACTGCCACCTTGAGATCTCCTGGCTCCAGGCAAGCTTCCTTTGTTTAACTATAACTAATTGTCTTGCTCACATTCTAGAAGCTTATAACTACGATTCTAGGTGCTGGCTTTGCTGATGTTAGCCTGAACTATTTAAACTCCACCTGATTTTCTTTTAAATTCCTTAGCTGTAGCTTTTTCTTTCCTGCCAAATATTTAGGCCTATAGAATCTTCTGAAATGGGGGTCAGCAGATTAGATCCCACAGGCCCAGTCCAGCCCCGACCTGCTGGGACACAGCACGCGCATTCGCATACCCACTGTCTGTGCTGCTTTTGCTCTTCGGCAGCAAAGCTCAGTAGTTGGGACGGAGACTGTACCGCCACCAACCCTAAAATATTTATTATCTGGTCCTTTACCAAAAACGTTGGCCAGCCCCTGCTCTACAATGATATTAAGAGTTAGTTTGTCCAAAGGATAGCAGGTAAAAAGTAAATACAGTGTTATTTCTAGCTTGCACCTGTAAAATCTCACTCCAGCCAATTTACATCCTTTGTCTCTGGCAAGTCGCAACTCAGGTTACCGTTCAGCATGCACTCGAACTTTCCCTTGGGTGGCAAATTAAGTTATTATATGTGCCAGACATTTTGCATGAATTGCCTTACTGTTTTGTTGGTGGCCAGAGGTGAATGACTTACCTAAGTTCATAATGAGCCAGATTCAAACTCATGGCTGGCGTGCACCCCTGCGCTCTGACCCGCCGCAGCCTCTGTGTCTTCACTGCAAAAGAGGGAAGGGCTTTGAAACAGCTGGTAGGGCCTTCAGCAAGGGCGATAGACTCTTCATGGGGCTGTTTATATCTCAGGGATCACTCCTCTGTCAAAAAAACAACCGCTCAAATGTTGCCTCCTCCTGTCGCCTTTCAAGATTACCTTTCCTTCTGTCTCTTCTCTCCACTTTTCCTCCACTGTTTTGTGCTTGCTGACTTGTGATGGAAACGCTCTTAATTATTAAGTACTGTTTTGTCCTGCAGACGTTGCCACTACATTCCCTTCTGGTGGTCCAGCTGTTCCTTTTTGTATCCCTGACTGGCATCCTTTCCACTTAGTTTTCTGCAGGAAGTACTCAGTGGCCAGCCAGAGTGATGTGACAGCCTTTTCTCCTCTCCAGGTACAGGTTTGACCCTCGTCTCATGTTCAACAATCACGGCAGTGTCAGGACTCGAAGGTTTTCAAAGCATCCTCTGTAGCGACCCCTGCAGTGGGAGCCCTGCATGCCTCTTCTGAAGCGGTTGTAGTAGGTGTCCAGCGAGTCTTCGAGACCACCCCTGGAAGAGTTTCTGGACTGGCTGCTTTTAAGTCCTGTTTGAAAAAGCAACCCCATCAGCTGACTTCCTTGTGCAACGTGTTAAACTGTGATCTCTGTCCATATGTCAGGAGTGGCTGTCCCTGGTCCCCACTCGGCTGATAACGAATGCTCCTGAGGTCTTTGTTCGCACCATACCCTTTCTGTCCTGGGGCTACAGTTCTTGATTATTCCCCATGTGGTCAAAGTCTGAATTTGTAAACCCATTCAGATAAATGGCAATACTTTAGGGGGAAAAATGTTTTTGATATATAGCTTGACCTACAATCAAAGGACCTGCACAGCATTTCAGATTGAGCACCTCACTGTCAAAAATACTAACATCGCGTGGCTTGAAGAATAACCATCAGAGCTGAATCATCTGATTAAGAACAAGTACCATGGTTTTTAGATTAGTGGAAACATATTGTTTGTAATACCCATCACAATGTGATACAGTCACAGAGTCAGAACATGTCAGCCGAGTTCTGTCCATTTGTTGGACTTCTGAGCTGCTGCTGCACTGAAATAGAGCAGTGAGCTGCTGGGAAGGGCTCATTCCAGGTGGTTACGGAAGGTGATAGCCCTCTCCTGTCTGGTGGCTGCTAACCACGTGAAGTGCCAGTTATCACCAGGGGCTCGAGGGAATGTCCCTCCATACTGTCCCCTCTGAGAGCTGAAAGTTAAAGCGGCTGGGGTGTCTCGGCAGAGAAGAGGAACCTCCCAGGCTGGTGAGGGCCTCCTGTGGCTGGGGCTCTAGGGCAGGCAGGTGGCCGGGCTGTGGCTGGGGTGTGGCAGGGAGCCTGGGTGTCAACCCACGTGTGAAGTTGTTTGGCTCTCTCTGCATTTTGCTGACACGGTGTTCATTTGTTATAAGGTGTAAACATTTCTTAGAGCTGATGCAAAGTACCAGCCTGCTTTCCCCTCTTCCCTTTTGGATGGGTTCTTGAGTTTTTGGAGTCATGTGTAATCTGGGCCCCGTTTGCTATTTCCCTGCCAAAACCAGATCCTGTTGAGGTTCCCTCACTGTTTAGAACACCTACATTTCTATGTGTTTTGGCTCAAAAACCAACCCCGTTTGCACTGTGTCCTTCACAAGAAGCTCACCAGCGGTGGGCGGCGGGGGGAGGCGGTGCTGTGGGTCAGGCCTGCGCAGCTCAGGCGGCGGGGACCGTGGCTTTATTTAAGGGCTTAGGCTGAGCTTACACACTTGGTAGGACACGGCCAGAGCACCCTTCCTCTCAGAATTCCAAATAGCCACTGGGTCTATTCCTTTATCTCATGTGATCCCATAACTGGTGGTGGTTAGAGGTCAGACAGGCAAGTGAGACGAACACTTCCGCTTGTGAATGTTTTAGGGAAAGAAATTCTAAAGATTTCAAACTGCAATGTTGAGTATGGGTTACAGCTTTATTCTACGCTTTGATTTTTAACATTAATCAGTCAACTTCCCCATTAATTAAAGTTGACCATAGTTATTCCCAAATAAAAAGAAACCAACTGATACCAGGTCTTGTACTGTGATGTCGTATTATTCGATTTCATGATGCTGGTTCCTGAAGGCAGCTGACATCAGGAGACTGACACGAGTCAGCTGCCAGTAGTGTCCCCAGCACACTGCTCTCACGTTCACAGCAGTAGTGTCCCCAGCACACTGCTCTCACATTCACAGCACTAGTGTCCCAGCCAGACTGCTCGCATGCTCAGTGGACGTGTGTGGGTGGTGGGCTGTGGGGTGGCCCTCTCTGTCCTCCACTCTTATTTGGCACATTTCCTACCGAACTTTTGAAAGGCCTCTAGTCTGACTTTCTCTTGGACTGGCTTCATTCTGGATCCATGCTGAAACCATCTTTCTTAAAGAGGCCTCAGTTTATAGCCTAGCAGACTACAGAGTGCACTGAACTTTTCAGAATGTCTAAGGGACCCACTGCAAGAGGCTTGCCTTGTTTCTCTCTTAACTGTACTGATTTGAATTGTGATGATTTTCCCTTCTAAGAAGGCCGGGTCTGTTTCTCTTGGTGCCCTTCAGAGTAGAAAACTGCGTAACCATTAGGAGTGAACACAGGCCATAGGAATGAGTAGAGACTTTGCCTTAGAAGATTTCCTGTTACACGGCTCTCCCTCAAATACAATTACAAAGGAGAGAGCACCTGTTGAGCATCTGTGACCAATGGTGCTGTTGCAAAATACATTTTAATAGACAACACCAGGGTTTTTGTACAAAATAGTAATGATAGCCATGGAAGTTATATCTTAACCTGTGAGAAATGTTCTTAAATTTATTTTTAAGTGTCTAAGCATTAGCGCTTTTGTAATGAAAAGATGAATTGTCCCAGGATCCTTACTAAGAGAAAGCAAAGGGTGTTTCAGCTGATTCGCCACTGGAATTGGATGGGAACGTTTGGGTTCCTTGGTTTCACCGCCGCTTGGGTCCCACTGAACTTTGTGAATTCCTGTGTTCGCATCTTCTGTTCCTGGAAGGCGTCCTGCCCTGGCTCTCTGTCATCCCCGTCGTCTGACTCCAAGTGCCCTTCAGAGGACCCTGTTCACTGCTGCACTTTTCAACCAATTAAAATTCACTTCTGTTCTAGTGGGAATGTGTCCTTTGTTTTAGTCCACAAGTCGTAATTTTGTCGAGATGCTTTTTTTCTGGATGCTGTTTCCTGTTTTAATCACTCGCTGGTGCTGGAGAGGGCCATCTCCTCGTTGGGTGCTGTAGTGTCTCCCTGGAAAGCTCTTGTACACGTGCTCCCTGCTGACGGGCAGCCAGGAAGGAGCACCATGTAGAAAGTCCTTCCTGAGGAATCTTGTGGCATTGACAGCGCTGGAGAAAAAACATCTTCCCTTAGCCGGCCTTAAATGAAATAAACTAAGCTCACCTTCGAAGGTGCTCTGCCTTGATGCCCAGTCATGTGATCCATTGCCCTAAGGAGGAATGACTCCATACGGGTTGACAGACTATTTCCTAAAATGACAGTTAATATTTTAGGCTTGTAGGCCATGTGGTCTCTGTCACAACTACTTAACTCTGCTGTTACAGCCCAAAAGTAGTCCTAGTCAACACTTGAATGGATATGAGTAGCTATGTCCCAATAAGACTTCATATACAAAAACAGGTAGGCCGTGATTTGCCAACCCCAGACCTAGCAGGTTGCCTCTCATCTCATAAATTATGGAGACCAAGTAGCAAAAAGGGTGTTAGAGGACGCCCATAAAGTTGCCAGATTCTATCAGAAAAACAGGTAATTTGGGTGTATCACAATGTCAACAGAAACAGGGGAGCATTGATTTGCACAGACTCAGAGTGAGGGGAGTACAGCCTCTACCAGAGCCGTTTTTCTAGCTTGCCCACCTCTTCCCACTGAGACTGCGCCCCGCCCCACAGAACCGAATTCCCCATGGAATGAGTCTCTCTTTCTCTGCCAACAGCGGGTTTAAAGGGCTGGATGTAGACGAACCTTCAAGTCTGTTGAGGCAAGAGCGGAAAACTAGGGAATCCAAAGGCCACGAGCTGAAAGCACCTCCCCTGCCGGCCCAGGAATTACTATCTAGTGAGACGAGACTTGGACGTGGGACATGGGAGCCGGCTCCCAGAGCACCATAGAGCAGGCTGATGGTTCTACTGCTTCGTCTTCAGAGGGAGCTCTCATGACCACCTTCTGCTCCTGAGACCTCAGATCCATGTGTGTCCTCCTAACCTGCAGCTCAGACTGATACTAACAGATTTTCAAAGGGTAGAGAGAGGCAGAGGATGCTTCTAATTAGTATTTATCATGATAAAAACAGCTCTGCAGGCTAGGTTTGCTCTTCAGCTTAATTTACCCAAGCTCACAAAGCTCATTAGTCAGAGTCAGGATTTCAAAGATCTGGCTTCACTGCCATCTTTCTGTTACATGCGGCTATCTCTGTGATCTAGGAAGGCTGGTTCCCTCCCTCATCCATCTGAGTGCCTACTCTGCCTAACAGAGTAGCAGCGAGCTTAGTTGTGAAAGGGATTACTCTATTCCTGATCTCCAGGGCATTATGTAGATCGAAAAGAGAACTTAAGAAAAGAACTTTCGACTAAGAATACTCTACCCAGCAAGGTGATCATTAGGAATTGAAGGAGAAAGTTTTCCAGACAAGCAAAAGCTACAGTTCATCACCACTAAACCAGCCTTACGAGGAAGGTTAAAGGGGCTGACAAGCTGAAAAGAAAGCACGCTAATTAGTAACAAGACATGAAAGTATAAATCTCACTAGTAGAGGTAAATATATAGTAAAGGTAGTGGATTAATCATTTATCAAGCTACTATGAAGGTTAAAAGACAAAAGTAGTACACATAACTAATTATTAAGGGGATACACAGGTGATAAATGTAAAATGGACATCAAAAACAAAGGGAGAGGGTAAAAATGTAGAGGTTTAGAACACGTTCAAGTTTATCAACTTAAATAGATTGTTCTAAGTTGTTACATGTAAGCCTCATGGTAGCTGCAAAGCAAAAACCTATTGTAGATACACAAAAGAAAAAGGCATCTAAGCACACCACTAAAAGTCAGCACACCATAAAGAGGGCAACAGAAGAAAGGAAGAGAGGAGCTACAAAACAGCCAGGAAACAACTCATAAAATGGCAGTAAGCCCATATCTATCAGTAATTACTTTAAATGTAAATGGACCAAGTTCTCCAATCAAAGACATCGAGTAAATGGATAAAAAGAAAGACACATCCATAGGCTGTCTATAAGAGACTTACTTCAGATGTGACGACACGTACAGACTGGAAGTGAAGAGATGGAAAAAGATAGTCCATGCAAATGGAAACCAAAGGAAAGCTGGGGTAGCTATACCTACATCAGACAAAATAGACTTTAAAACAAAAACTATAATAAGAGACAAAGAAGGGCATTACATAGTGATCACGGGGTCAGTCCAACAAGAGGATGTAACATTTGTAAATATTTATGCACCTAACATAGGAGCACCTAAATATATACAACATATATTAACAGACCAAAAAGAAAAAAGACCTTGTCCCTGATACCTGTATTCACAGGGAAAGCAGTTTTGGACCAAGAAGGGGAGGTGCCACACCATTCCAGTGGCTTCTTGTCCTGCTCCACAGCGTGGCTGTTGGAAAAGAAGTCAAAGCAAGCGCTCCTCTCTTCACACTTCATTTAACTATTTCCAGTATGGCTGTGGTAAGCCAGTCCAAGATGCCTCCCAGTGATCTTCCCACAATGCATCAGGGTTGGTCCACGCGACCAATAGGATAGGGCATACGTGATGGTGTGTGACTGCCAAGGCTACCTCATAAGAGACACGGCCACTTCTGCCTTGCTGTCTCTTGGATCATTCAGGGGGAAATCTGCCACCGTATCATGAAGCCACTTGAGCAGCCCTATGGTGAGGTCTGCATGGTGAGATCTGAGGCCCCGTGCAAATGACCAGCCCCTACTTACCAGCTGTGTGAGTGAGCCATCTCAGAAGCAGATCCTCCGGCCTGTCAAGACTTCAGATGACCGCAGCCCCGGCCAACATTTAACTGCAACCTCATGAGACCCCCAAGCCAGAACCATCCAGCTAAGCTGCTCCCAAACTCCTGACCCATGGAGACCACGTGATAGAATAAACGTTTAATGTTGTTTTAAGCTGCTGATGCTGGAGTAATAAAATGCAGCAAGATATGACTCCTGTAATGACCAAAGCTGGCTTACCGAGAGAGAACCTGGGGCAGGCCTTTTGCCAAAACATGTCCAACTGCAGGTACCCAGGACAGGGCAAAGCTTCTGGTCATAGAGGCTCAACTCATCTCAAAAAGGGAAAAAAAAGTCTTATGTACACTACATGCTTGAAGAGCATAAATAAACACTGGTTCCCAGTCACCGTTACGAAAACCCCGTAGCAGCTTCCTTGTCAGAACGGTTGCTGAAATGTCGTTCTCAGCACACGCTGGAAAATATTTTAATGGACTCTCCTGGCTGGCAGGCTCCGGTCGCAGACCCAGTCTTCCCTCTGGTAAGTCTCCGTATCTCACAGAAGCTGGTGCGGGGGACAGCGCAGCGCGCAGTGGGCAGCTCCTCAGCAGCTGCAGCAGGTGAGGCTGCTGGCTTGGTTTCTCGGGCACCTGTTCTCCAAATTGAGATCATCAGTCACCACTCCCTTGCCTCGTCCCAACACTAGGAAAGTAGCTCAGAGGCACAATGGGTTCTGCTCCTGCTGACATTCCTAAGAAAGTGGCTGCCTCGTGCGCTTTTCTCTGCAGTCTCCCAGCACCGCCCAGATCGGGCACGCGGCAACGTTACTAGGCCCGAGAGCAGCACGACAACCTGCATTCTTCCGGCAGTCTGGAATGGGCGACAACTCACCCCGGGTCTGCTCTCAGGGCAGAGCCCAGCCCCTGACTGCGCTCTGTGGCTGCCCCACTGCAAATGCAGCCCAGTGTGCCAAGTCTGGTCCTCTGCACAGCAGGGCCAGACAAAAAGTGGGGGCCTCCGTCATCCTGCCCCTTTCTTCTTCCTGTAAGGCCACGAAGGCCCTAGTTAAGAGGTCAGGGGTGAACACGGACTGCATTAGGAGAGGCAGGAAGCCGCAGGTCATGGTCTGCCTGTAGAAGGGCCCCTTCCTGTTTCAAAGCCTCCCAAGTGGCTGTTTCCAGACACGTCTATGAAATGTTTAGTCCCACACAGGTTGTGCCCTGCAGCTGGGAGAAGTCTAAAGTGAGCTGGAGATGGTCCAGTCCCCAAGGAGATTACTCTCTGGGGCTGGGGGGTGGAGGGGTTCGCACACCAACGACACTGACTAGCAACAAGGGAGCAGGCCCCCAGCTGCACCTACGTGGCCCTCCAGTCTGAATGTGTCAGCATCACTCTCTCCTCACAGAGACGTGACGGCACGGGCATCCCTGCTCCCAGCTGCTCTGATGCTCCCAGCTGCTCTGAGCATTTTGGCTTTAACTCGTCAGAGAAGAAAGACAACACTCTGCCACTGTATTTATGGGAGGACAAGGGAAGGCTCTGAATGCGGATTTCTTGTTCTACTATTTGCCGTAGAATCTTGAGTGTTTTGCTTATAATTCCATTTCCTTCCCTAAGCGTGAGTTTAAAAAACAAAAACAACATTTCTGCTTGGAAAAATATCCCTCTTAGAAACCGCATCCTCAGTATTGCTTCTTAGATGAATTTTAGCGTCAACGCGATAGGCAAGCAGCTTGGCGCAGTGCTAAAGCGGCCATGGCACCACTGGAGGAAGAGGAACGTGGAGAATAATACCGCCTTACGCTAAGCTGAAGGGTGCACCTTTGCCTTCGCTGTCTTACTTGGCCCTCACATCAGCCCTGGGAGGTAAGCAGACGGCTGACCCCCTCCCCACTTCACAGGAAAAAAGAAATCGGGTTTGATCCAGAGCACCTGTCATCATAAATTTTAACTCTGCCCTTGCCGAAGATGAATTCTTAACCTAGAGAGAATTATTTACCCTACTTAAAGTTCTTTTTTCATAATAGAGGAAAAACAGTCAGAGTGACACCAGTGTCACATGCTCCCAAAAGAAAGACCTCAGAAACCAGTCCCATCAAGTAGAAAATTCTCACGTAAGGTAAGTGATGAATTCTGCTGGGGAGCTCCTACTCACCCGTAAGATCTCAGCTCCAAATCACTTCTGCCAGGAAAGCTTCTCTAACCTCCTAAAATAATAAACTCTCAGAGCTCTCTGTACCTTAGCTTCATGACACTTGGCAGTCTGCACTACACAAGGACTCCGGTTTCCATGAGACCGGGACCAGGATGTTCCTTCCCACCATAATCTACCCGGTACCTCACATTCTCGGGTGATTTATAAATATCTCTTGAAGGAAAGAAGTTAAAACACTTGGTGTTCTACTCAAGTTTCTTTTTGTGCAAAGAACAGAACAAACTAATATAAGTGAAAGGTTTAAGGACAAAAGGATGGTTATGAGAATATAGATATCACAGAACCTGACAGCAAACCAGACACGCTCATTCCTCAAATATGATTACAATTAGTTCCAAGCTACTGGTTGAGAAAGAAAGAAAACAAAAGAAAGGGAGGGAGGCAGGGAGGGAGAGAGGGATGGGAGAAGGAGGAATGGAAAGGAAGGAAGCAAGGGAGGAAGGAAACCCGCGAGCATAATCTTAATCCTCATTTTAATAAGCATGAACCCTACTGTATTCCCAATAATATGAAAGTAAGCTTCAAGGTTGTCAGAATATTACTGATCATATGCATTAAAGGTACATACTGCAGATAACTGTAAATTCCTGAGGGAACAAAGAAGCTGGTAGCGGCAGGAACATCAGCACTTGTCATTTGGCACGCTTCTCAGAAGCTAGGCAAAATTAGGACTGTGTTTAGAGCTTACCATTTTTTAAGCAGAAAATAACTAATTTTTAAGGAAAATTATTTCAATGCAAGGACCTAAAATATGAACATATCAAGGATTTCTGTAGAATCTGTAGTGATGTCACCTCTCCTGTTGCTGACGCTGTTCATTTGCATCTTGTCGTTGTTGCCTGATCAATCTGGTTAGAGGATTACCAATTCTGTTGATCTTCTCAAAGAACCAGCTTTTGGTTTCATTGATGGTGTTTCTGTTTTCTATTTCATTAATCGCCACTCTTCATTACTCCCTTTCTCCTGCTTACTTTGGGTTTGCTTTTCTTTTTCCAGTTTCTTAAAGTGGAAGCTGATGTCATTCATTTGAGCCCTTTCGTCTTTCCTAATAGGGATTTAGTGCTATAAATTTCCATTTCTACTCTTGATCCCATAGTAGAAATAGGTATATGGGTACAGAACCCTTGTAAACCAAGATAATTCTTTACTGAGGGAAGAAGTGTACCATGAGGCATCCAACAGCTAAAAACATCAAGTATGTTCTGAATTTACTCTCTCCATCTCCCAAAGGCCACATGGCCTCTCCTCTCTACTTCCCTCTGCTCCCTTCTCCTGCTTTCTCTACAGTCTCTCTCTGCCTGTGATACAAGGCCCAGTGGTGGGGCTCAGCCCCCTGGTCTATGAGTAGCCATCACTGACTAACTAGAATTCTCGTTTCTTTATTTAAAATTTTGAGAAAGTCTAATTGATCAATGGCCTTCTATGAGAGGTCTAACTAAGATCCAGTTAGCCATGGTCAGGGGTACAGGGTCATACTATATATAGAACTGGTTTTCCCAGGGCTAAATGGCAGGTCGGGGAGCCTCTCTGCAGGCTAGCCATTACTCTCAACGTGGAAGTAATTTGTTTAAAAAAGAGAGAGAGAGAGAGGTACAACTGTGTAGGCGGATGTCTCCCTTCCGCCTCTGAAATGCTCCATGGAGCTCTAAGATTTGTAATTGGCATTTGAAAACATACGGGTGCTTGTTAAAACAGGAGTTGCTCAGGGCCCAGGACTAGAGATTCAGATTCAGTAGCTTTGGGGTGGGGTGCAGAAAAACCTGCCTTTTAAAAATCAGCACCTGCGGTAGTTCTGGAGGCAGTCCAGGAAGAAATAGTGTGGTAACCTCAGGGTCTTGAAATCTCTTCCAAGAGATCCTAAGCACCGCCCTTTCCCTACTGCCAGCTTCAGAATAACCTTCCCCAAGACTTCCTGTGCCTCTGCTCCGTGGCCTTACTTGCAAAAGAACAAAATTTTAGAAAGCAAGCTGGGAGAGGGGGGCGTGAGCTCCAGGGGCCAGGAGCATCCTGCTGCACCCCTCGCTCCCGCTGGTGATCTCCCCGGAAGCTCCCCCCCTTCCCCAGACACACAAACTCCCTCATCTGAAGGCAGAAACCCAAGTCCTTGATTTCTATGGCTGCCCTTGTATTCTCAGATAAGCGTGTCCATGCTCAACTTCACCTAAACATCATTGGCTTTGAATGTTTTCCTTGAGAGATCACACAAGCAAGAAAAGCATTTGAAATGTTTGCCGTCTTAAAAAGGATCTGAAGACACCATTTATAGTTCAGAGCAAAAGATGTGATTTTAAGCTGTTGCCTCCCCGCCTGCAAGGGTAATAATTCAAGGATTCTAAGTTTTAGAGAGACACTGCAGTTCGCTGCTCCAGAATTCCTAGAATTTAAGGGAATTTTATTGCATTTGAAAACCAGAAAGCCGTCTGAAGCAGAGCCCCCTAGAATTCCACTTCACGGAAAAGGAGCCGCACCCAGGGCTTAATTAATCCCCTGCGTCCACACGGGTGTCAATGAGGAGGGGAGGCTGCAGAGGCGGCCACACAGCCAGACCCGCGCGCTACAGGCCGAGGCGCATTAAAGGTAAGACTCGTGCTCAGAAAGATATAAACCAACCATCCTGGGAGAGCCATTCCCTCCCAAGAACAAAGCCAGAACCCCAACTTCTTTTGAAGTTTACAAGGAGCCCTGATGTTGTGCTGTTTGTGTATAAACACTTAAAAATTCTGAGACTCTCGGAAACGGGAAGGAGCTTCCGGAGGCCTGTGGCTGCAAGCGCTGCCTCCGCCCAGCATGAGTCACGAGTGTCCGCGGAAACTGTGATTCCAGATCAAAGAGTCTGACCTCTACCCTGCCATTCTCTCCTGGAAGAATTAAAGGGAAAGATTTGCCAGAAACCAAAACAGAATGAAACCGAAAACCACCAACCAAAAAAAAAAAAAACCCCAAAATCCTGCAGATGGAATTAATGCATTTCACCTGGAAGGTGTTATTTAACGCTGCCCACTGCCCCCACCCCCATGTCCGCCTAATCCTCAGACAAAGCCGCTTCCTCGCACTCTTAACAAAGCGAGTAGGAATTCACACCGGACAAACGTGCACTTTAAAGACTGAACACTTAGCTTCCTGCGCTCCTTCGGAAAGGGTCGTCCTCGGGAGGGGGTAGACTCCAGCCTTCCCAAGTGTCCGGCGGCTCCCGGGACTCTGACTGCTCCGGGAAGCTGTTCTTCGTCTCGTGGTTCCAGGGAATTCCCTCACTCGTGGCCAGAACTCGGGGTTCCTGTCAGTTTCCCCCACGCAAGGGGACCTGCGAACACAGGCAGGGCTTCGTTCTCGGTGACTTAGCATCACTGAAACGGAATGCTCAACAAACAAAATGATGGATCGAAAAGCACTGACATCAAGACTGCCCTTTCATTTCCCACAAATCCCGGCTGCACCGAGAGGGCTGCTTTCAGATGGACGGCCCCTTTCAGATGGACGGCCCCTGAGAGACAACTAACAGGCTTTTAATAGGCAGGATAACTGAAAAGCGGGACAGAGCTCACAGGGAAAGGCCGGGGAGAGGCGGACCGGCTCTGCCAGGCACACAGAGCGGCCACAGGGAGCTGCTGTTTCCTCATCTGCAAATGGGCATGAGGGGGAGAAAACGCGTTCACACACAGTAAGCGTGTAGGAATAAGGCCTGGCACACGGCAGGCACTTTTCTTTGAATTTGCTATTGTAGTAAGGACTCTCCCTCTTTTCAAAAAAACAAAACACCCAATCAGGATCATCTAACAGTCCCAAACGCAGTAGACAATTCTTAAGAACGGATGCTGCACCCTAAGAATATTTATTTCAACAAGTTACCAATCGGTGACAAATTCTGAAGAAAAGCCTAGAGCAGAAAGCTAATTCGCTTTAAGGGAGAAAAATCCCAAAAGCTCCTCCTGGACCTGGAGCAGTAACCCAGGCTGAAGCCCCAAACTACATTCCTCTGGACAGTTCAGCGAAAAGGGAGCTCAATATGGGACCATCATTTTCTACCATCATATTTGCACTTGCACAGCAACTGTCGGACGCGCAGTTTCCCGGTCACCAACCTCCAGGGCCTCTAGGGGGCAGTGCAGCCGCGAAAACCTCGCCTCCACCAGGTGGGCGGCCTGGGCCGAGAAGGCCGGTGGCAGCCCGGGCGGGAACCAGACACTCCCCGTCCCATGGGAGAGTCACGCTGAGCAAAAAGTACAGATACTTTCCTGTTGAAAGTGGTCCGTTTCAAGGATGGAGCCCTCAGGGACCAGCCTGGGGGGTGGAGGGAGAGGATTTCTAATCTATTTGTAGTGGTCACAGGGCAAATCATTCTTTAAACTGTTCCCAGGCTTCATAGACTTTTGAATGCATGTATATTTCACAATTAAAACAATCGCTTCAGGAATGTGTTATATGGACACTCACCTAGGGTTATTTTCCCCAGAGGATAAGGCAAAGGAAGAATGCCATTTGAGAGAACCAGTGTGCCCCCACTCAAACCTAGGAAAAGCTGTCGCCTCCCCACACGTGTCCCCGTGTATCTGCAAAAGCGGTTCGTGCCAGCCCGTGGCTTTCTTTTACCTGGTGTATTATCATAAAGGAAAACACACAAACATCCACTAACAACTTCAACTTTTAATAATGGAAACAATTTGCCATTCCAGAAACAATTTTAGGGAAGAAAAATCTTCCCTATAAAAATAAACTTAAACTCATCGAAATTATAAATATTATAACTTTTTACTTCTGCGATTTAAAATGCTCCCCTGCAATACCACCCCTTCATTTAACATCGTTCCTGTACCATCACATACTGAAGAGAAAACAGTATTACAGCAAAGCTTAATTTATCATAAGAATTTGTACAATGATTTTTAAAAATCTTCGGCCTTTGTGGCCTTTCTTCTTTTACACATTAAAAACGCTGCCGCAGTAACCAGTGTTTGGGAGAGAACGTTGGTCTGTACTGACAGAATTTCAATACAGCAAGGTTTCCAAATTGCAACTTGTAGTGCACACAACAGTGAGCGAGGTTCTGGATAACACAGATGAGGATGCCTATTTTAGACAATCTACTTCAAGTAAAAAAAAAAAAAAAATTCACAGATACCCATCAGCTCCTACTTTAGGTTCTAACAGTGTCTTGATCTGAGAAACAAATGCTTCAAAAAATATAAGCTTCCCGGGATGGGTAATTCAGAGACCAGGTGGTTGATAACAGTATACTCAAACCCAAGCCACAGTCTGGATAGTAAAACCAGTATAAAGTCAGGAAGGCACTCCCTGAACAATAAAGGTAAAGTGTTGGATGACAATGTCACTAAACCTCATCAATGAACTAAAAAGAAGGTACATGCAAAATTAAACAAGATGTGCCATACATATTTTATAGCTAGCTCTACTTTTTTTTTTCCAACTTTCCTTAAAAAGTTCAGAAGATATGATTGTCTCAGTAATGTGTGTGGCACAGCGAAACCGACACTCCCACCTGCCTCCCACCAGATGGGTCTTCTCTGAAGTGTCCCAAGGGCCACGAAGAGGAGACAGAAATGCAATAAAAGGCACAGTTCACTTAGGCAAAGCCCTGAAGCACCTCGGAGTTTCAAAAAGAATCCATTAGGTGTCACCAAAGTGTTAACAATTCCTTGGGAATTTATAAACAAACAAAAAATATCCTAGGCTAAACAGAGACCGAGGCCCCCCAGCAGCACAGCACCCTTTCCCGCTGTTCTCAGACTGCCTGCTGCACACCATGAGTTTCTCACCCGCCTCCGGAAGGCTCCTATTGCACACGCGTTTCTTTGGTTGGGAGGAACATGCACTTCTGTTAAAGCGTTTCCACAAGGCAGCCCTCGAGCGGCCAGCGGGGGTGGACTGCCCTCCCTGTCTAGCTGCCCACAGGACCTGGTCTTTCATCCGCATCCCTGCTCTACATTAGGGAAGAAGCCTTCACTGAATAAGAGAAAGGGGGAAGGAGGAGGAGGGGAGGACAAAGGGAGGGGAAGGAGAGGAGGGAGCCTCAAGGTGACTGTCAGGAAGCGTGCTGTGCGCTCGGATGTGGCGCATCTCCCCACGAGCCATCGGGGAGCCAGCTGCCCCACCCAAACTCCTTTCAGCTTTGAAAATCACCCAGGGGAAAACCATAGCTTCACAGGAGTCAGCGCATGGCCACTGCTCACCTGCCCAGAGAAGGTGCCCTGTGAGCCCCCGCTCTGAGCAGCAGGCTCCGGGCCGTCCCGGGGGCAGCTCCAGCCGCCAGGGCCTGTCTGCTGGCTCCGCGGACCCCGGCCCGAGTGCTCCGCCGGGCTCTGGGTCAGCCGCTGGGTTAGCCCTCCTTTTGGTCTAGGTCCTACTGTCTTTGGTTCTGTTCCCCCATTTTCCTTACCGGGAAGTCAAGCACTACTGAGAGGGCTTGACATCTCAGAACTGGTTACTTTTTAAATCACTGACAAGCAAATACACCTTCATCCTTCACCGTCAACGCATCACCCAAAACACCCTCCCTCGGAGCACCCCACCTCCACTCGCGCCTTCTTCCAAACTTGCTCTTTACTTTCTTGGTCAAACTCCTCCAAACTCCTTCCCCAATTCCTCAGCGTTCTAGCTTCCTGTGCCTTTCAATTCACATGGACCGTTTCCCCTGACATTTAAAAAAAAAAAAAAAATCAAAAAACAAACAGGTAGTTTCAACATAGGACAAGTATTCAGATAGATTCCTCGTTAAGCTTTTAAAAAGTCGTTTGCACACCCTTAAGCTTAACATCAACATCACATAATTAAAATAACTAAAAGAAAATAAGAAAAAACAACAACCCAGAGTCCATGCTTCAAAGCACTCTAGAATGCTCCAGATAAGAACAGGTTCACAGCTTGCCAAGAGGTAACACCGCAGTGATGGAACAGAACAAGCTTGCAGAATCCCTTACAGAGGACGCCTAAGGGGCAGGATGCTGTGTGGCCAGGTCTGGGAACTAAATCTAGAGATCAAAGGGGAAGACCCTAGCATCACAGGGCCGGAACACAGCCCTCCGAGCAGAGACAGCTGCTGCTGGTCCACACACAGGTCCCGCGGCGGCCGAGCGAGCCGGAGCCCGCGCCTTAACCGGGCTTCCACACCTCGCCGAGGGCTTCTTCTAGCTTGTTCCGGTAGGCTGCGTAGCGCTTCCTCAGGTTCTGCAGCTGCTCGTCTTCCTCCTTGTCCAGGATACGCAAGAAATTCTGTAGTTCTGGAAGGCTGAAGGCTTCCCACTGTGAGAGAACACAGAAAAGAAAGGGCCAGGTGTTGGACTCCACGTCAAGACTTCGGAATGCTGACCGAGCACGTGGAGGCGTGGCTGCCCTCCCTGGCCAACTCACAGCCCAGTGTTCACAGGACCGGCCCTGGGACCGGCCCTCCCTCCACCCCAACTCGGCTCACCTCCATCGCCCTCCTTCCTTCCTCCTCCTGCGGTCCTCCAGAATGGCTCTCACTAAGGTCAAAGACCTCCACATCCCCAAGGCCATTAGACACTCCTCTCCTGGCCTGACCCCAGAGGCGTAGAAACGACTCCACACCCTCCACCCTAAAGCACTCTCTTCCCTCTACTCAGAGTCAGCCTCGGCTGCCTTCTTCCTCACCTGCTGCGGTTTCATCACTTCCTAAACAGTTCGCTCATTCGCATGCTCTTCCCATCTCTCCTGCGCCCTCCTGCCAGCCACGATCATCTCCTGCCTCCCTGGGACCCCTCCTACCGGGCTGCCTCTCCTCTCTCCGCTCTTAAACTCCTCAATCTGTTCCCAAAACAGCCAGCTAGAATATTCCGTGCGAATGCAAATCTGGTCGTGACCCTCCCCTGCTGAGAATCACTCAATGGCCCCCTTGGTTGTTTCTGCCGAGTCTGAAAGATCCCACCCTCTCTCACGCTGTCACCTCACTCCTGACCCCAGGGGCTTGGCACATGCTCTCCCCTCCTCCACTCTGCCTGGCAAACTCCTACTCGACTTCCAAGTCTCAGCTTAAATGCCACGTTCTCTAAGAAGGCTTCCATGATTCCCTCCACTCCCTCCCACCCAGGACTTGTCTATTAGAAAGCTCTCTCTGAGCACTGGGAGCCCTGATCACACAAGATATAAAGGTTACTTTAATCATTTGCTTATTGTCTGTCTGTCTGTCTGTCTCTCTCTCTCTCTCTCGCCTACACCGCAGCCATCTTCCTTCGCACCATCAGGGATTCATCTCTCACCCCTGAGCCTCTGAGTTCTGTCTCCCTAACAGCACCTGGGACTTGGCAGGCACAAAGTCAATGTTTGTGGGGTTTTTAAAACCTTTTTTAATTGAAGCAGTAAATGTCAAGAAGGCTACTTGGCATCGCCTGGGCGGTTTCTTCACACTCCACATCCTCCCCTCCCCAAAGGGGCCCTGGGTCCTGGCTGAGAATGACTGCCCCAGCCAGGAGCCACTTCCGTTGGGGACTCCCCAGGGCGTGGGCACGAAAGCCTGGAGATGGCCCCATACGAGGGGATGCAGAGGAGCCAGAACAAAACCACCAAGTGGGCTCCAGGACAGAGGGCTCCCCAGAGGTGGGTTGTGAGCTGGTTATTAAAGAAAATGAGAACCATGGGGTAGGAGAGCAAAATTTTCTACATTAGAAATTAGAAATTCCCTGTTCTAGACAAAAAAGCCTGAGACATTTACTCAAGTGCCGTTGAAAGTTGTCACTTGACCTAGAACAATGGTCTAAAGTGCTTTTTCCTTCAACCGGCACATATAAACATAACTTCTTGATAATTTGGGCAAAGGGGAAAAGAAAGATTCTAGAAACTAGTTAAATGTCTTTCGCAGTAGAGAGATTGCCTTTCCTGATTTCCCTGTAGAGTGACCTTGGTCAGTGGCAGACATTTGGAAAGTGTCAACTTTCAAAGTTCAGCTGGATTCGAGGAATCTGGAGGCAGAAGGGGCGAAAACAACTCTGGGTGGAAGTCAAGGAAAAAACTTTATTTCCTCCCGCCTCTGAAAATCATAGGCCAACATAATGAATGTCGTAAAAGAACTCTATTGCAGGCTAACTTTGGGTCCACTTCTGAGAATTTGAAAACACACGGAAAGCTCCTCCTCAGGACCACCTCTCCTCCTCCCAGGACAGACAGATGGACGGACGGACGGACGGACACATGCACACACACCCCCCCCCCCCCGCCCTCCTCCTCCTCTTTCTCCCCGGTGGAAAAGGCCCTAGACCAGAGGACAGAACAGGGCCGGCCGGTCCTAGAGTTTAAAGCAAGCATGAACCATCACTCACCTCTCCAATGTCATGTTCACGAAGAACAAAACTAAGGGTGTCTGTTCTGGGCCCTGCTACCAAACGCAGATGGAGGGGATGTTCCCGGTCCGAGAGCTTGCAGGCGTAGACTGAGCAAGGAAACAAGCAACGCGTCACTGGCAGAAGAATTCATCATTGCCTAGACCACACACCCCCTCACCGACCCCTCACCGACCCCTCCTCGATCAAAGCCACAGTCCCTGTGACCCCAGCCACCAAGTCACCGTCCTCCTCGTCCTATTACCAGCAATAAAGAGCCCACAGTGGGATGAAAGCCATACTGTTTCTGTTCTGTCTGCACAATATAAACTGTGCCTTGATTAAAAAGCAAAGAATTTTCAAGAATGAATTTAAATGAGTATTAGTCCCCAAATGGGCTTATAATTCATTCTGCTCCTCCTTTTAGAAAGCAAGACGAGAAACTTAAAAGGGATCTGCAACCCCTTTAAAAACAATACAAATATACCACCCACAGAACAGGAAATCAGAGCTCTAGGAGCAAATCTCTACAGGTTAATTTAGAATCAGCAGCTGCACACAAACCAAGCAGTCGGAATACAAGCCCTGGTGGCTTTAAGCACAGCTATGTGTGTCTCATGCTACACACACACACATGCATGCATGCACACACACACACACACCCCCATACATACACACACGGTAATGGCATTATCTGTACTGTTGAAAGATGTGCCAGCTATGAGGGCGATATCCCAACAGGACGCAGTTACTGCACAGCAGACTGCACAGCTGAAGTCCTGGTGAGCAAGCAGAGGCCGGCGCAACAGAAATGCCGTCTGAATGCATCTACACTATTGTGGCTCTTCCAGACACAAGTGCACTGTGGGCGCCGATTTCCCTGTAGATGCAAACTGCCCCCATGCTGCCGAGCCCTGCCCTAGTCACCTCTGTCTTCCGCAGGGCCCAGCCCACCGCGTGTGTTCAGAAACTGCACCCACACTCACAGCTACTAGCTGGGTTTCATCCCCATGCAGCTGAAGGACATTCCTACCATGCCAGGTTGGTATCTTTCCTTCCATAGCTGCTTTAGGCTTGACCCAGAAAAACCAGAGAAAGCTTAAATAGTTGATTGCTCACACATACACACCATTTTCAAAGTAACACTTACTGAATCCCTCACACCATTGCTGCCACCATTGGGATCGATTTCCCCTTGAGCACCTGAGCCGGCATATCTTACTTCACACAGTTATTTAACATTCTCTTGCTATCCACTGATCGCAGGTATTAAGCTTAGACAGGCAGACCCCAGACCAAAATGTTACTACCCCATTGCCTGTGCCTCTGGGGGGCCGCGTGCCAAAAACGTCCCGTGTAACGGCCAGAGAGACAAGCTCAGAGACAGAACCCAGGGCCTCACTGTTTACATCGCTAAGTGTCAAATGTGCAGGAAGGCCCACGTGCCTCCCCATCCGCAGGGTCTCTGAGGAGACAAGTCCACCAAACCCCTCCACACTGAGACGTACGCCAAACGTGGGATATGTCCCTGAAAACGTCAAGCACAGAGGCATTCCTTTTTGTCCTAAAGAGCACTAAAATCAAAGCTAAAAAAAAAAAAAAAATTCAAAGCTATCCCCCTGGGCACTGCCACGAAATCCTCCAAAAATATCCATCACACGTGGATGCTCTGAGCCCCTCAGACCCACAACGGTCCCACTCGGAAATACGGACAGCCAGGGAGCGTTCACTGCGTGCCAGAATCTGTCCCTGGGCTCTGACGTAACTGATGCAGACACCCCCGTCAGTCTTCCGGCTGCTACTGAGGACAAAAGACATCAAAGCAGGGCGCATTTTAATTTTAAGCGTGGCAGCGTACCTTGATCTTCCCTATGACAACGCTTATAAAGTGCAAACTTAGCAGGGCTCTCGGTCACGAGGAACTTCTTGAGCAGGGCCTCGATCACCTCCCCCACAGTGTTTGTGCTGCTAATGTGAAGTGTGTTCATACAGCCATTGCTCCCGGGAGCGAGCTTTCCAGGGTTCGGAGACGTCTGCGGGGGTTTGCAGAGTTCCATCTGTACTTTAATGAAGCCAGTGTAAATCCCATTTGAGTTCTGAAGTGGGAAAGAAGAAAGCACATGCTTAGCTGGGCTGATGGTGGCATTCCAGGGACGGAGCACGGCGAAGCCAAAAAAGGACTTGGAAACTCTTTCTCTCTCTTCTTTTCCTTCACAGTTCTGCAGCAGAACCGCATTGAAGGCTGCCCCCAGGGGATGACCTCGGAGGGAGGTTAACACACCCTGGCAAAGCACTTCCAGAGGCAAGGTCTGCAGAGCAGATGTGGGATCCAGGCAGCCTCCCAGCGCGGTGGCCACTGAAGTCTGAGACTCACGCCTCTGAGGCTGCACGTGAAAGGTCAGGGCGCCCTGGGGAGGTTATAGTCCATGGAGCAGATGCCGGCCAAACCACGGGCTTCTCAGAGCTCAGGGGGATATGTCTCTGTGCTCAAAGGAAACCACATCTGCACCTGAGGACCAGCTATGGCACAGGAAAGAAAGTCACCATTAAGGACTCTGATGTCCCGAAGTAAACCAGGAGTGGACAGTAAGAAAACAAGCTGTTTTCATTCCTAGCGGCTATTATGATACGTACCAGATGACCAATTTTGCCTAAATCCCTTTATACAGCCCGTATCCCATATAGCATGGGACACACGATGATGCGTTTCAGGCTCCTCAAGCAGCAATATTTTTAAAATAAATTCAAGCTACAACGTGTTTAACATGTATTTTAACATGTATTTATGTCTTTTCTGTTTTAACATGTATTTATGTCTCTTACATATGCATATATTTTTAACAGCGTTATTGAGGTGTAATTTTCATACAAACAACCTGCGCATATGTAATATACACAATTTGATGAGTTAGTTTAGCACTTGTCTTAACTGACGGTAGAACTGCTATTTCTTAGTTGCTAAAATTAGTAATAATGGTCTTCACTTTTTCTTTTTACATCCAGTATATTTAGAAAAGTTTCATTGTAATGTTTTAAACAAATCCTCAGGTGTTACATATAAATGGCATAGTTTAAAAAGAACATGAAAAACTCCCTTTATGGTCCATTATTTTTCTTCCTTTCAAGATCAATTTACAATCCTAATTCACTTGTTCATTCTTGTGGAAGGTGTTATACAATATTTCAAATTTGTAATCTTTGAAACAACATGGAAACTCGCATCTGTTGTAATCTCCTTGTGGGGCGGGGAGTGGAATTTGTCTTCTCTGATGAAAAGTGTGTTTGAAAAAGGAGACACACCACCGCTGGAATAACGAAGCATAATCTTGAGGTCATCTGCCCTTCTTCCCTTTTTGGCAGACTCCCACTAGGGAGGGATCCTTTACCACAGGGTTTAGATTTAAAAGCTCCCTGAAGGGTCACAGAATTCAGTAGGGCCTGTTCTAAGCGGTGACCCTGTCCTTTGCTGAACTTTGCCAGTTCACAGTCAAGAGACTGGGAGGCAGGGGTCCAAGGGCCTGGAAACTGGCACCACGGGGTGGCAGGCGCCTCGAGGAAAGTCATCAAATGGATGGGCGAGGCACAGCCGCCAGCCCAGTTTAGAGGAACGTGAACACTCTGGCCTTGTTGTCAGCTCTCCTTTCATGTCACCAAGCCCCGTGCGGAATTCTCCCTCCTCCACCCCAGCTCCCCAACGGGCTTCAAACACACCGTTGCAGAAGCCTGAAACAACAAAGCGTAGGAAGCTGGATATTACTCACCTCGTCTTACGCTGACACCAGCTGAGAAAACTCTCAGCTCAATTATATTCCAATCCATGGACACAAATTCCTCTTCCTGACACTTCCAAATTTATTGACACAAGATAAGACTTATCTAAGGCCTTATCAGAATCTGATTTACCGCCTATACGTTAAACAGGCAATGATTACACATCATGCTAAAAATCCTGTGGGGGTCACAAAATCTTTTAAAATAAAATTTTAAGAAGTGTTAACTCATTTTGAGATAAATCTACTTCAAAATACAGCTTTAATTTGAAAGATGCAGAAATATTCCACTTTCCTGTTCTGCAGACCTTGACGTTAAACTTCTGCCAGTGTGAGTCAGAGATTTTAAAACATAGAGATTGTGGTACCAATTTACATTTATCTTTTGACATGTGTCAACTTAAACAGCATTATGGGTGCTTACCAAGGTCATCTTCAACTTGTCTGTGACTGCTAAGTTGTACTTATGAACCTTCTCTTTGATCTCCTCTGTGCTGAGGTAATTGTGGGTTTCCTTCTCTTTCTCCACATCCTAGAAGAAAAACAAGCCATGCCACACATGAGCAACCAGAGGAAAAAACGCAGATAAGCCAGGATTCTTTTCACATTCCACACAAGAGCAACTATGAGCACTTTACCTTGAAACACACACACTCTCCCCCTCTCACATTCAAACTCTCCAGGCTCATCCACCAATTATGATTCTCATTCCATCAGACTACAGTCTTCCCAAGGGATATACCAAATAAAACTAATTTTCCAGTGGCTAAAAGCAACACTTCATTAAATATTATTTTGCAAAACTCTTTGCAAACTTTCCCTTGTACAGAAACACGTCCCCGAAGACGACCGGCTAGATTGGCCGTTCCATTTAAAACCATATTTAAAGACAGACGAAAAGTTTCTATTTAGCAAATTCTATAAACTTCATGATCTTTATAGCTTTACAGTATTTATCAGCAAAACATATGGTAGTTAAGAAATGTTTAACTGGCACAAATCAGTGACCTGCCAAATTAGACTAGCAGAGGGTAATTTACCTTCCAAACAAAGCCTCATGTCAAGATACAAATAGCCAGACTTCCCCTCCCCAGCCACTCTCACTCCACCCCTCCAGCCTCACCCCACCCCTGCCTCACCACGCTCTGGAGGGGACGATATTAGTTAAACCCTCCTACCCCTGTGAAAATTCACTATGGGTTTATTGTCCAAAGAGCTCAACCAGTGCACGACACCATGCGACAAATATGTGACGACAAATGACCAAACGTCAGCGCCTTGTGAGCCCACGAAGCCAAGCATATATATAAGGAACCTGACTTGCATCGCATTCCTTCTCACAACGATCTAACCCAGTGGGTGTTATTACTCCAGTTTCTACGTAAGATCAAGTTCTAAGAAGGAAATTAACCTGCCAGGAGAAATTAATGGTCCTGTGGAAGTGATGGAACTTACTGGAAGCCTGATCCCAAAGTAACTCCAACCATTTACTGAAACCACTAAGTACTTCCACATGGGTGTCCCCACGGTGTCCCCATTTGATCTCCCAACGATGATCTAGTTAGCATCCCCACGTTACAGACAGTGACACTGAAATTTACAGAGGTCAAGTGGCAACCCAACTAGTGAAGAGACCAAGCTTAGTTTTGATCCAGGTCGTCTATGTGTTTCCACTCAACCAAACAGGTCCCCAGTGTTCCCGTGTGGGTGTTTGAAAACTTGAAGAATGGCAGCATAATCAGATTCAAACCTGAGTAGCAACTCAGAAAAGATGAAGGGTCCCAACAATCTTCAAGACAAAGAGAGGAAGAACATTTAAAATCAGATGGCTTACCCCCCAAAATCAAACCTTTGAAAAGGGGCCTCTTTTCCAGCCAGATACGTCACCCCATCCTCACGGCGGGACACTCTCCAAGTAGACATTCACTGGCTCCATCTACTCACTGTGAGCCAGTGTCACTCACACACAGGAGGGCTACGATAGAACTGGCAGGGACACCATAAGAGGACACCACGGCTCTGATCCACCCAGGTCTCCAGTTCTTTGATTTCAGACTCTGAGGAGGACGTGCTGGCTACAAATTACCCACATAACTGTTCAATTTCAGCACCGTCCTGGTGTAGCCTGATGGTCAGTGTTGGGCGATACTGAGAAACACAGCACAAGACAGCAGTTCATTCTCAGGGTCAGCAGCCGGCCACAGAGTCCCCTGGAGCATTCTATCTGCCAGTGCCAAACCCCAGTGCAATCTTATTTTTGGTGTCACCAGTTAGGAAGAAAAAAAGCTGTAGATTAAAATAACTTTGCAGAGGCTTCGAGGACTATTTCCAAGACAATCTAACACCTACAACAGCCACATGCCCCTGCTTATGCTGGTCCTTCCGATCCACCACCAGCCGCCACGGGCCATCGCTGTGGAAAGTGAGCGAGTCCGTCTCAGCGCTTGTTTTTCAGCGTGAACTGTGTGTGCAAAGCCCCTTCTGAGCACACAGTGCAAAGGGTACAAGAGGCAGCTTTCCATCTTGTAGGTGTGGGATGCGACGATGGCAGGGCCAGAGGGGGCTGCCCCCATCCCAGCAAGACCCGGCTCCCGACCTGAGCCTGTGGCCAACTGACCCCGCGGCCGGCTAACTCACCTTTCTGAGCCTGCTCCCTCACTTCCCATCAAATAAAGAGACTAGAGCAGATGCTCTCGAAGGTGCTTCCTGGCCCAAGAGGATCTGTCTGCAAAGACCTGCGGCTGCTCTCACGGGTGTGAGCCCTGGGGCAAGGCGGTCCCATTTGGGCATCAGGGAAACCAAAGGCTCACCATTGAAACCACACACAATAGCTAAACACGTGGCCACCTCAGCACATCTACCCCCTCGGCGCTCACAGCTCACAGGAGAAGGGAGACCTCCAAGTACAATGGAAGGACAGGGGCTGGAGGGGGCCACTGAGAGCTAAGGGCAGGATCAAGTCAGTTCGGTCAGTTCTTAATGACAGGTTTTGCTGACGCTGCTGGACTTAGCACCCAGCACCCATCCTCAGGCCCGACACGTCCTCAGGCCAGAGGGAGCGTTCCCCAGAGCTTGCAGAACATCAAAGGAGCAAGCCAGTCTGGAAAAAGCTTTCCCTGGATCCTCCCCATGTGGGTAACTGAGACATACTTGGGTAACAATCATCCTGCCTGCTGAGAGAAGAAAAACCCAGGCAACTGTAGGGAGCAATAATAGAAAAGAGTGGATCCCTTCCAAGCTGAACACATCATTACCAAAAGATCAAACGGAAGGCAAAGCCCAGAGAAGCAGCTAAAACCTAAAGGGCGGGATCCTGTAGTTTTTGTTATTGAGCTATAAGTGACACATTAACATGGTATTCACTTCAGGTTCACAACTTAACAACTTGATATACGTATCTATTGCGAAATGATCACCACAGTAAGTTAACACCCATCACCTCACAGATACAATTTTTCATCTTGTGATGAGTACTTTATAGATGTACTCTCTCACGTGATCTCATATTTTTATGTCAACCGATGGAGTAATCATAGAACAAGGCCACAGACCAGGGGCTGCTCTCTGAGCAAATATTTGCTGAGCGTCTGCTGTGGACCAGATGCCTGCCTGAGCACAGGGGTGTCTGTCCAGCACAGGTTGAGCCTGAGTGAGCAATGTCCAAAAAAAAGGCTTCCAAAACGACGACCAAGCAAGCACGCTCTATCCGAGTGGAGGGGCTGGGAGCAGGGCAAAGACACAGAAGTCACAAGCTCGGGCCCTGGGGTAGAGGACACCAGTTTCTTTTAGGGTCAGAAATGGAGTAAATCCGATATGGAAAAGCTCCAAATTGCTTCCCCCTTTAAAAGAGACCCCCTTTCCTCTCACAGAGGCAAGAATCCCCGCCCGCCCCTTCCTCCAAATGCAACGCCTTTGGGAATACAGCCGTCTTGGCAGGAGGAAGTAGGGACAGTGGGTACAAAGGGTGAAAGCAAGAAGAGGGTTGAAACCCGGTGTGGAGGGCGTGGAGCAAGTGAGCCCGAGTGTAAACAAGGCTGTCTAACTGTGGGAGAGGGCAGGAAACACAGGGCGCAGCCGTCTGAATGCCTCGCTGATGCTTCCGGCCATTGTTCTTGGTGGCTGGGAGAGGACGATGCCACGCCTGAGATGCTAAGTGACAGGTCATCCTTTATAACCCACTTTTCTTTGGCATTTCCCAAACCCTCCAGCTCCTCAGCAGGAGAGTTCTTCTCCCCAGAATGATACACCCTAGACTCTTCTCTGAGTTTTCCAGCAAGCCCCCGAGGACTTCCCCCGGGTCAGCTTCAGTTCCTGGGTGGGGTCCCATCGCTGTTTTTCACTAGTGAACGTCCTGGTAAGGGACACGCCCAACCTCGGACACCAGGATCCTCATGCAGCGGCCGGGGCTGTGCTAACGGAGTATGGCCCCGTCCGGTGTTCAAGTGGCTCACCCAGCAAGACCGTCTGGGAACCCACCTGCCAGATCTGGGCAAAGGGTCTGAGAATTGTTTCCACCCTTCTTGCTAACTTTTCTGTAATTCTGAAATTAAAATGAAATTTAAAAACAATTTTTTTAGGTTAAAAATGTAACAACAAAAAAACCAAACAAATATAAAGCATCTGAGAGTGACTATGTTGAAGGGTGAGAGCAAGAAGACGCATACGCCTACCACTGCTCCCCCTGTGTTGGCCCTGGGAAGGCATGTGGACATGGTTTGGGCACACTAAGGGCTGAATCACAGCTCTGCCATGTTCCAGCTGTGTGGCCACAGGCAAGTTATTTAACCTCTCTGAGTCTGTTTTCTCATCTCTGTCAAATGCACAAACCAGTACGTACTTTATAGAACTGCTACCAAAATATAATACAATGCATTATTCAACAACCATTTATTGAGCGCCTACTGCTGCCCAGCTCTGTGCCAAGCTCTTAAAGCTGGCGCGACCACCGTGGTCCCTGCCCTTCTGCCTTTTCTTGGCTGACAGCCTAGTCAGGCTTGTCTCACTCCTTCGACCCCACCCCCTGGGGGTTGTTGGATTCTTTTTTCTCCATCACAGACCTCCTCAAGAAATAAAATCACTGACCCTTTTCAAAAAAATAAACTAAAAACACACGCAAATAGCATAGATTCTCTGATGGCGTGGGGACGATATATGCACAGAGCCTGATGACAGGGCACGAGAGACACTCAGTACACAGGGTTACCACCTCTCCATCGGAAGCCCCACAGCCCTCATGTGGAACTGCTGACTCCTGGCCAGGTATGGGGTCAGCCTGTGAAGTGGAGAAGTTACGTAAACTCAGCAGGCCAACAGGTTTTCTCTAAGTGAGGCCAGAGCCCAGACTCAGGAATTCCTCCTTCCCATCTCATCTCCAGATGTGGAGACAGGCCGTCACTCCTGATGTCCAAACAGACTCGGGTACCAGTGCGACACAGACAGAACAAGCCCAGTCTCGTCCTGTGTACAGAACAGGACATCAGGCACCCTCATCCTAGGAGGGTGCTTCCTGGCAGCAGCGGCTCCTGCTGTGATGGAATTCAGGGCTGGCTCAAGCCGAAGGGATTCTGGGGAATGACTCCTTCAGACGACTTCCCTCCAGGCTCTGCTCAAGTAAAGACACCGGACGAAGTATTGCGGACCTAACCTGAACAGAAACATATTCTCTGGGAGAGACCTTTCCATGCCACGTGGGAGGGACCCACCAGCAAACCAAGCAGGTCTGCACTCAAGCTCGGTATGTGATGTCCAGGAGCTAGAGGGCATGCCATTGGGGGCTCAAAAGTAACTTTCACCAAGTCAAGTTAGATGCTCCTGAACTAGATTTTTTTTTTTGAGGAAGATTAGTCCTGAGCTAACATCTGCTGCCAATCCTCCTCTTTTTGCTGAGGAAGACTGGCCCTGAGTTAACACCTGTACCCATCTTCCTCTACTTTATATGTGGGACGCCTGCCACAGCACGACTTGCCAAGCGGTGCCATGTCCACACCCGGGATCCGAACCGGCGAACCCCAGGCCGCCAAAGCGGAACATGCGAACCTAACCACTGCACCACTGGGCCGGCCCCCTGAACTAGATTTTAAAGTAAGAAAACGCTGTCCTGAGATGCCTTTTAGGTGTGCACAGTGGAAACCCTGTGATGAATACAGGAAGGGCTGTCACCCAGAGCTGAATCCGCAAAGCCCTAAGAGGGTCTGTTAGGCAGGAGCAGGTCACGGTCAACCCTAATGAAGGCGCGTGACAGAGGCCATGGCAACAGCTTTTTATTTACAGGCGATGTCTGTCGGACGTGCTTCACTTCCGGTTCCACGAGCTCTACGATGTTACCGTGGGCAGAGATGCTGAGGGGGCCCAGGAAGTTCTCCCAGATAGGGATCAGCATGGCTGATACGCATCAGCACCGCACAACAGCACCATCTGCCACGCCGGAAAGGTTCTGTGTTCGTGCTGTCCAGAAAGCAGCCACCAGCCAGACGTGGAGTCTGAGCACTTGACGTGAGGAACTGAGTGTCAAATTTTATCTGACTCTAAATAATTTAAACGTAAACAGCCCCATGTGGCTCGTGGGACTCTGCTGGACAATGCAAATCGAGTCCGATATGGGCACAGGTGTAAACAAAGAACAGGAAGGACAACCCACACGAAAGCCCCGTAAAACAGTACATCACAGTAAAAAGACATCTGCAGGGAAGAGTCCCAGCTCTGGCTTCTCGGGTGCTTGGCACGGCTGCTCCTGACCTTAAAAGTACAGCGTGCCACCCGCAGCCCCGTTCTCACGGCACCAGCGCTGTGATCGGCCGCGGCGCCAGGCTGAGAGGCACGCTGATCTTGGCGCCGGGCCACGGTGTGCTGGTTCCTCCTGGCCACTCTGGGGCTTCTCCCCTGCCAGAAGGAAGACTTCTCTAAATGGCAAGACAGAGAGCTGGGCTCTATTTCCATTTCTGTGAGGAGTCAGGGACGCATCTTGCTCGAATTGAGCTTGTGGGTGACTCGTCCACGTAGCCACGCAAGATGTTTCCTGTTCATGTTTCCAGCAACAAAGAAAAAGGATAGGAGGGATGGAGCGGCCCCCTCGTCCTCCTCGTATCAAGAGATGCATTGCGGTTATCTCAGGGTAGGAAAAGCAAGTGGAAAATGGAAGGCGGCCGAGAGGACAAGGGCAAGGACAGTGCACACGGCACAGCCCGATGGCAGGGACCCACCCTTTCAGAGAGGAGCCCATGGAGCACTAACCCTCCCAGAAGTCTGTGCACAGAAAGGGCTCCTCCTCCCCCTCCACCCTACCCCTTAGAGTCTCCCAGTGCACTTTAGAACACCGAAGGCTCTGAGAAGTCCTGCAGGTAAGAAACCCGTGCAAGAAACCCATGTAAGAGACCCACGCGGCAAGGAAACTTCAAGGGAACAGACATGTAACAATGTTATCTGTGTGACACTCGTGAATTATGAGCGGATATGAGTATGTTACACAGGAATAGATATTTCTTTTCTCTCACTAATTACTCACTCAGTGAGTGGACTCTGTATTCATTAGAAGATATGAGCACACCCAGAACGTATCTGTTGAACTTGAAGATTTTAAACAACCTCTTTGTCCCCAAGGCTACTTGTTAAACAACAACAGAGAGACGAGCAGAAGGGAGTGGAGGTGGGTATTTTAGATGACTTCTAAAAAATGGACTTCGAAAACAGACCCAGCCAGCAGCCTTATAAGGGCGTGATGGTAGAGGAGCCTGCTCTTCACCGCACTTGTGGAGATCCGAGTGTACACCTACTACTGCCTTTAGGCTCCCGGCCCAGGGCGCCACGTGCACCCCCACCCTGCTCCCCACCCAGGATCCTCCGGTTCAAGGCCCACCCCACCCAGGAAGCGCCCCAATCACAACCGCCCCCGCCTACTTCTCTATCTTGGGAACCCCTACACGACCCCATCAACTCCGACATGGTACCCACAGCACTTCCCGTGTCTCCTCCTGCTCCCAACAAACCACGAGGGTGTTTAAATCTTTCACTCCCGCAGGCTGTGCTGGAAGTGGCTCCAGGCTGGCACAGAGGAAGAGCTCCACTCCTTTTCAAGAGACTCTGTCTGGTCACAGAGCCCATGCTACGAGCCTGTGTCTGCAATGATCCTCTTTCGTACATCTTATCAATCTGCATAAAGTTTTGCGTTCGCTTCTCAAACTGAAGGACTCTGCACAGGCACACAAAAGGCCTTTGTAATTCCAGAGACGAGGTCTCATGCGCTTCTGTTATCCATCTGCACCATCAAAGAAGAGAGTGTTCAAAGCACACCCCTCAGATACCCGCACACACCCGGGCAGGCACAGGCCCAGCGTGCTCACAAGATTAATTGTGGCCATGATACACGTTCAAAGAGCTTCATCCGGGCCTTCCAGGACCTCACTTTGTAAAGCCCCTGGTCACCACCCTATATGGCTGTACTTTCAAAACCGGGGCGCATGCCAATAGTCAAACAGCCACTCATTTGCTTGCAGCCAGAAAACAAACTTGGAGGTGGTCCAGCCTCCCCGGAGTGCCCAGCTTGAGGCCTCAACCTCAAGGCATACCAGGTTACAGACGCAGAAATCCCAGTTTGACATGTTTTCAAAGGGAGTCAATTAAGATGCTATTTATTTCTGAAAGGTGATGCATTTCACAACGGGTTTAACTGTCTTCAGATTCTAGGTGAGCTAGGTGTTTAACAAAGAAAGCACAGATTATTCGGGCCCTCGGAACCCAGCACATCCACAGCCAGCTCTCCTGCAGGGATGACTGAAGGCGGCGGCCTCGGGTGAGTCAGCACTCCAGCCCCAGCCACCTCTGAAATCTCAGTCAGAACGGAAGCAGCAGTGGATTCTTTGGTTTCCAAAAGAATGCATGGCCCCAAGGACTCAGTTTCCCTGATTCTTAGAAAAGAGCATTGGACCAGGGTCCCTCCCAGCAGTAAGATTTCTAATATTCTATGCCCTAATCAGGTACCTACACAGGACGTCCAATGGGTATTAGGAAATTAACTGGAAAAATAAATATAAGAGATCACTGAGAAGCCAGGAGGGGAATTAGACTGACACTACAATGGCGATCAGTGCCACCACGCCCACCCCAAATCCTAGCTTAAACATCTCATGCTCAAGGCTCCAAGGTCACCCCCCAGCCGTCTACCTCTTGGGCTAACGGTAATTACAACTGTGGCTCTGGAGCTCCTCCCACTGATTCAGGTCAGCCCAGGGATGCTGGAGGCTCTGACGAAGGTCAGAGTTTGGAGGTCAGGTCTCGTAACCCCAAATCCTATATGGAACCTTTGAACACTGGTGATAGGGGCAGTTCCGGAGAAAGGAAATGAGCAGGCTCCTTTGGAGGTGAGCCAGACAGGAAGCACGAAGGAACGCTGCAGCAACCAAGGAGGCAGGTGGTGCCCATCTGGGAAACTCGGCCAGCTCCGGGCCACTCCAGCCCCACCAACAGCAGGAGTCTCCAGATCCAGGGCAGGGGTTCACGAACTGTCGTCACCTTGCTGGCTGAAACCCAACTGGAACAACAGGACAGAGTCTCGAGAAAATGAGAAATGTCTCTTGACGAGCACTCCAAGAAAAATGATCAGAAGTAAGCTTACCCAAAAGATATTTGGTGTCTTCTTCCTTGCCAATTATAATACGGAGCCTAAGTTGCCACCACATAATAAAAGGAGATTCAAAAGCAACTTAGATTGTCTGTTTTCAGGCAACACAGAGTTAAAACGTGTAGATGACAATTTGGCAATGTAAAGGGAGACAGTCACTTTTACTCCTTTAAGACATGGATTTGTAAATCTCCGATTCTTGCTCATTGCAGCCTTACGACTGCACTAGTCCAAACACGTTTGTATAGCTCTCTCCCGTCCAGTCTGAGGTACAGAAACAGCACCACGGGGGAGGGAGAGCATCACAGTCCTTCCAGGACAGATGTCCAGACCATGAACACTTTTTAAATAGAAGACTTGATGGTCTGAAGGGAGCTATAAGGGGTTAAACTATTTAACTTTTATTTTTGTTTTTATAGCAGTAACATTGGATTATAACATTACATGACTTTCAGATGTACATCATAATATATTTCGAATTCTGTGTCAATTCCATCATGTTCACCTCCCAAAGAAGATGGCTCTTTCGATTAAGTCTGTTCATAGCCCTGAAAAGGCACGGCTGAAGTCCGGGTGCACAGGACTCATTCTTCTGCCAGGGGCCATACGTGATGAAGAACAAAGGAAGAAGCCCATCTGCTGCCACCATTCTGCGAAGGACAAGGATACAGGCCGAAAACGGGCACTCTCGGGACAACTACACATGCGTGGCGCCTCAGCAGCCGGAATCACCTTCTTCCTTCCCACCGAGGAGGTGAAAGTTCTCCAGAGTAACTGAGAGAGACGTTAGAGCCACTCAAATAGAAAGCTGGCGGATTAGGACCTGGAGGAGCCTCCCAGAAGCAGTTTCTAAAGATGCTCTTCTCTGCAGAAATCCTCTCCGCCCTCCTGCTCAGCTGTAGACAGGGGAGAAACACCAAAGTCGTCGGGAGAGAATACAGGGCTGGGCAGGGGCAGAGGCTGGGGGTGAGTCAGTGACACCGCAGACAGGCCAGCAGTGGAGAGAGCAGGGAGCACACCCCCTCAGGGAGAAGGCCCACGGGGTTGGCGCCACCCCCGCAAGGAACTCAAGCCCAGCCCAGACCTTCTGCCTCTGCGGGTTCAGGCAGCGCCCAGCAAACGCCTGAACTTTATACTGAGAAGGAGAAAGAAGTCTTCTCAATGCACCATCCCTTTCTCCTTCCCTCTCCTCTCTGCTCCCGCTTCTAAAAACCCAGCAGAATGAGCCGACCCGAATGCCTTCGAGGGACTGAGGACGGGCGGAGGGCGGCAGCGGCTGCCCTTAGCGGGCGTCTCATCCCCCAGTTCCAGACGCAGTGCCACCCCCTTCATGAGCGGGCTCAGAACTCTCATCACGCCCTGTGACTGGGCACGACCATCCTCCCTGTTTCGCAAATAGGGAAATAGAGTCAGGAGGATGACCGGCCGGAGCACTGCAGCTGCTCGCAGAGGCCCAGGAAGGCCCGTCCTCAGGGCCGAGCGACTCAGGAGGAAAGAGGGGCGGGCCAGGGGGGCGACAGCGTGCCCAGAGACCCCAGCGCACACCTGGAGGCTCGGCAGCTCCCACACACAGCATTCCACCTGGATTTCAGGGGTGAGGTGCCAACACAACTAGCAGCTGACCAGAGAATCAGCAAGCTGGCCGGGACCACAGAATTAGTTCAAAATCAGAAACTGTATGCCCAGCAGGAAGGCAATCACTAAATAAATACCTTCGCATCTTAAGAGGACCACGCAGGAGCTGTCAACATGAAGCCCACAGAAGAGTTTTCAATGGAAAAAGAAAAAATCAGAGGAGAAACTGTGTATCCAGTATGACCAGCTCTGTGCCTCAAGACCAGAAGGAAATATCCCAAAATGTTAACAGCATTTACACCTGAGGGGTGAGATCTCAGGTGGTTTTGTTCCTCTTTCTGTACAAAACTTTTTCACAGAATTTTCAAAAACTTCTCCAAAGTCTGTATGGCTGTTAATCAGAAAAGAAAAGTAAAATCTAGTGAGAAAAAGGAAAAAGATTTTCATGTATAAAAGATAAAATTTAAAAATATCTTGGAAACAACAATAGACACAAAGCAATTCGGCACGTGGCCAGCCTAACTGAACACGCTGTGATGCGCGGACAGCCCCTCGGGGCGAGGCACCCCCACACAACCACCCCACACTGAGAACAGAGGCGGCCACGTGGCTAAGCTGGTGTTTTCTCTGACGCTGACAGCCAACTGCACTGATGGAGCTCAATGTAGGGAAGTTGTGAGAAAAGCAACCAGAGATCTCTTGGTAAAAATAAGCCATTGTGTCCCAGGAAACAAAAAAGGCTTCCCTAAAAATACTGCTCTTGGGCCGTCCCGGTGGCGCAGCAGTGAAGTGCACATGTTCTGCTTCAGCAGCCTGGGGTTCGCTGGTTCGGATCGCGGGTGTGGACATGGCACCGCTTGGCAAGCCATGCTGTGGCAGGTGTCCCACATATAAAGTAGAGGAAGATGGGCATGGATGTTAGCTCAGGGCCAGTCTTCCTCAGAAAAAAAGAGGAGGAGGATTGATGGCAGATGTTAACTCAGGGCCAATCTTCCTCAGCAAAAAGAGGAGGACCAGTGGCACATGTTAGCTCAGGGCTAATCTTGCTCAAAAATAAATAAAGGAATAAAAATTTAAAAAAAATAATTTTAAAAAAGATACCGCTATTGCCAAAGGTTGCCAAAATGAAAGCTGGGTTTTTAAATTTCACCCTCTCAACCAATTTGTAAATGAAAGCTACCCTCCAGTTGCCCTGGGAATTGAACTGCCACTAATTCTTTTGCTTTTTGGTAATTTACAGCAATTTAAAGGTCTTTGTGGAGGTTGCCAGTGTAACCTGAGGGCTCACACACCCTCCAGCTCCCTTTCCTCCTGCCGCACAGGAAGGAAGTCCAAGGCCGGCAGGAAGGAAGGGCCCCGGCCCACCCTTCCTTGGAGCTGGGGGTCAGCGACCCGCCCGCTAGGGCCAGCTCGGCAGAGCCCCTGATGATGGGGGTACCCGGGGGAGGCAGAAACACACAGAAAGTAAAAGGCCGACCTGAAGCGGAAGAAAGAAAAGAAACTGGATTTAATAGACATATGAGTATTAGGGCCCAGCACAAACAGGGGGCCACAGCTGTGTGGACACAGCCTCCTGGTCGCACTTCGCTAACTAACGGCCCGACGGGAAGCAGGCGGCGACACCGAAAGAGGGGGCAGCACACCCAGCCGTCAACACAGGATGTGCGCCTGCTCAGCCTGCATCCTGATCCCCACCTGGGGCGTCCCCGAGGGCGCGGGCCCACTGCCCAGGACGCGGAAGGAAAAGTGAAGACAAGGACAACAGCGCACTCACAAGGTCTGGGCCAGCTCCCTCTCATAAAGATGGCCATGTCTCACCCCATCACCCCTTCACTTAGGCCACCCCCCCCCAAAGTGTCATGAAGTCCTCTCACACGTGCCACAAAACAAGACTTCTCAGACTGCCACCTAAGGAACGTCCCAGCAAAGAAAGGAGAATCCGCATCTCGCACTGAAAGGCTTTGTTCCCAAGGTTAAACAGGCCACCACCAAATTAGTTCCAGGCGCAGCGCAAGTGTTCCGGGGGTGCACGTGACACGTAAAATTCTTTCAAGTGAGGGCTTTACTTCCTTAAGGACAATTTTTTTCCCTCCCAAAAGATCAAAATTAGAATAGTCAAATTTCAAGCCGGCACTGCTGAGAATGAGCCCCCAGTCACCAAGTTTTCCGAGGCGCCCAGCCAGGATGGAAAAGAAAGAACGAACGAGCCGGTAACCCGCCCGGTGGCTGGGAGACCTGCGTCACTGACAATGAGGGATGAGGGCCTGAGGCCATTCAGCACAGGTCAGACCCGACGCAAGCCTCCCCACAGCCCTGCAGGCGGAAATTTTAACCCCACTGCACAGACGCAGAAACCGAGGCTAAGGTCACAGAAGGACAATGTGAAAGTGAGGCGCAGCCAACTCCAAAACTGGCCCTACATATGCATACCAAATGGCCTCCAGAGCCCAGGAGAAAAAACTGTTGCCAACTGCTGTGTGACCTCAGGAATGTATACAACCTCTCTGGGTGCGGCTTTTTTTTTTTTTAACCTCTTAATAGGGAAGGATACTTCCCCTCTCCACCCCATCAGCCTCTCTCCTCACAAGGAAGGGGGAAAAGATCAGCAAGTCTGGAAGGGGATGGTGGGTGTGCACACACAGCCAGCCCCTCCCTTTGTCCTCGCTGGGGCGCCAGCATTCTGCTCTGACCCTGTAGGGGGGGCTCCCCAGGAGAGCCCTGGAGGTCAGCCCCAGGAAGGCCGCTTGCCCACAGGGCTAAGCCACATTCTCCATATCAGCTTCACCTGTTAGCGGCAACAAAGGTCAGTTTGGGTCTCCATCTTCCTTACTCCCGTCTTCCTTCCCCACTGATTCAGAACTCAGACAGGGATAGGCATGAAATTCGTCCCCCCTGAATACTCCAACACCTGCCAAATGGGAGCATCGCTAAGGCAGAGACTCTACTATTCTAAAATAGAAGCTGTGAGCCCTTCTCTCAAGGAACTAGTAGTAGAAAGAAAACACGTGGAGTAACTGGAAAACATTCCAGACACTACCAGATGGAAACTGCTCACCAAGGACACCTGCTTTCACAAAAATAAACGCTGTTCCCCCACTAAGGCAGGTAAACCACATTTTTGAGAGAATAGATATTGTGTAAAAAACAAAAACCGCCTTAGAAATGTCCCAGCCGCGGCGGGCCGGGCTCAGGCAGGGGAAAGGCAGGCAGTGGCGGCCCTCTCCCAGCCGGCCCCGTGGAGGAGGTGGAGAGAGAGATGTCCCACCACCTGGGTCTCCTCCAGGCGCTGGGCTTCCACCGCCACACCCCGACCTTGTCAACACTTCTGAGCCACGCCCATTTCAACCAGCTCGCTCCCACTTTCTTTTCTGTCCCCACTTCCTTAATTTTCACATGAAAAGATAAGCCTCTTTGTGGACACCACCAACAAATAATATTTTCCTTCCTTTCTGCTTAGTAAATAGACGGCTTTTGGCATTCGACAAATATTTGTTAAGCACCAAAATAATTAGCAAATAGTTGTGTGAGGCAGCGGGATAGAACAGGAGCAGGGCACATGTTCCGCCCTTCAGGGCAGGGGTGGGACACGAAGAGGAGTGCTGGTGGAGGAAAAGTGACAGTGATACAGGAGAAAACCCCAGAACGTGCCTCGGGTATTTGTAAATTCTCTGGTGAAAGATAACGTCATTCCTGGTTTGCTTCCCCATCATACCAACATGTTATGCAGAGCTCATGAAACCAGAGGGAGAAGGGGCTGGAGCATCTAATGGAAGGCTTTAGAAAGCAGAGCACATAGCTCAAATCAGCTAATTTTAGACAAAGAGAAAATACTTTAGCATGCTGCTTGAGGATATTTTTAGATTCTATTTCAGTTAACCACTCTGAACTTCTCAGTAGAAAGAAAAGAGAAGAAAGAAAACTATTTCAAATGTATAACAAATAAAACAGGGTTTGCCTTCTTCACGCCTCATTTCTTCCACCCTAAAAGAGAAAACAAACAATTGGCATTCTGTAATTCCATCCTATGCCTAAACGCCATCAGTACTTGCTTGGTGCCTGGGGAAGAAAGCTGACTAGGGTTTTATTTCTCACTGTGTATCCTGAGAAAACACTGAGCAACGCCAAACACATCTGAGCATGGGGCAATCCACTCACAGACATGGTAAGCTTTCCTTCCCTTCCCGAGAGCGCCCGAGGACAGGCTCAAAGGACATTTCACAGCCTGAGAGCAATCCCAAGCCTACCCTGGCCTCTTCAAACCTCACTGACTAGCCCTCAGCCTGAAACCAAACCAAATTCCAGAGTTTGGGATGGACATTCCAGACAGCTCAGTTTTTGCTCTGCACAGTGGCACCTGTTTGTTTTCTGTGAAAAGGCATCAGTCTTGGAGATTCTGGCTGCATGACTTTTTTCAGATGTTACCAACTCAGCCCCATTCTCCTGAAAACGCCCTCCAGGAACCAGACAGATTCCCCACACCCTTGGATTCCTGCTGGTCAGCAAGTCTGCAAGGAAAAGATAACCCATTTTCAAATGGTAGCTGCTATTACACTAGTTGAATGATGGGGAAAATGAATCGCTCAACAGAGATTAATGAGTGCCTGGCGCTGTGCGAGGTGCTCAGGGCAGATTCAAGGACAGACTCTGGCCCTGAGGAGCACAGTGCAGGGGAAGCGACAGGTGACAATGCCGGCTGGTCTCTGTCATGACCTCCACTCAGCAAATACTGGCTGCGCACGTTACCAGGTGTCAGGCACTGCGGCAGAGGCGGTCCCTGCCCTCAGTGGCTTTAATCCGGCCCTTGGGTAGGGAGTGAGCTCTCCTTATTTTTGCAGAACCATTTCTAAGCTGCAGACATGACGACAGTCCAGCCTTACACACTTAAGCAATGAATCTCTCAAGAATCAGGCCATTCTCCTACATAATCAGAACATCTTTATCATACCTAAGAAAATCAATTTTCTAATATCAATCAATATCCATCCCATATTCAGAGATCCCTACCTGTCCCCAAAATATCTTCCATAGTTGTTTCTGACTTAATCAACATTCTCATATTGGTTTCCTGACCAAAAACCTTATTGGTCTTATTGAAAGACTTACTAGTCTCTTTGGATTTATTTTAAAACACTGTGAAATCCAATATAACTTCTCTTCATATCCACTAAGATGTCAAATTCAAAGAGAAATAAAGCACAAATACAAAGGGGGAAAAGTAATGTTACATTCTAGAACTTAAAATTTTCATGTCCAGGTAACTGAAGAATTGGATGTATTAAAAGTTCTCATTGCTCAGTGTAGGGACGGCCCACGGGAGACTCCCCACAGCGTGGCCTGGAGGGCCTCCACATCAGGACCCTGCAGGAAGAGAGCTTGCAACACAAACCACGGCTGTCCAGCCCGCCCAGGGTGTCCGGGGACCAGGCTCCCTGCTGTGGGTCTCCAGCCTGCTTCCTTCCCTGCAGGACAGCAATCACAGGCTGGCCTCTCACTCCTGGGGAACTGAGAATAACCTTCAGTGATCCAGTGACGGATTTCCCAGGTGAGCAGACCAACTCAGAAGAAAGCAAAGTGAGAAGCTTCCAGGAATTTTCAGGAAGACCGGGCAAAGGCACCAGACCTTCAGGACCCCACTCAGCCAGCCTGCAAAGGGGCCCGGGGCTGTGGCAGGAAGCTTGGCAGGTGTTGTGGTGCCTGGAGGACTAGAGACTGGGCTTCCGTCCGCAAAACGTGGATGGTGTCACAAGGAAAGCTCTCACTGCTGTCTTTGGTAAGTGCCCTCCCACGACGACTCGGCTCGCACATCTCCACCAACAAAACGTCATCTTTTAACATATCATCTTTCTGCCATGACTTCCTAAATCTTTTAATCTCACGAAGCCTCAGTTTCTTCTCAGTAAAATGAACACAATACAAACCCCTCCCTCCCTCAGAGGGTCCTTGTTCAGCGTCACCAAGACAACACACACAGAGCACTTGTATGTCCAGCTGGCTACCCCAGCACTAGGATTCTATACTAGTGGTGGTATCATCAAAGCTGCTGTTCAATAATAACATGAAATTAAACTCTAACATTAAAAATCAACGTTTATCAATTGGGCAATCTGACTGCAGGCTCTCAAAATTAATATGAAGAGTGCACTTTCTCTGACAGAAGCCAAAGCAGATTTGATTTTAGCATCCACCTCGTGCCAGACACTTACACACATGTTAATCCACTTACTCATCACAACCACCTTGGGAGATAGTAATCATTACTTCACATGCCAGAAAACCGAGCTGGAGAGACCAACCTGCCCAAATTTTAGACAACTGGTTGACAGACAGGCTGACATTCTAACCCAGACCCATGCAAATCCTAGAACGTTTCACAATACTTCACTGCTTTTCTGATTTTAGAAGACGACTTAGCTCACAAAACACGGTAACCCACAGAGAACCCGGCACCTTTTATTTCTGGCCCTCTGATTTTTTAGGGAAGGGGATAATTCTAATATTTTCAATGGAGACCTACTATTAAAATGACCTAGTGACCACTGTTAAACTGAGTTACACACACTGGATGGAGAACTGCAATCATTAGCAGCAGCCTTCAGGAAGGTTTTTGAAACACAATTTCTAACACCAGCAGCGGAATCCATATTCCTGAAACTGAAAAACACCACTGAGAAATAATCAGAAATTGCAGGTACCAACCACATGGAATGGATTTCTAGTATTTTCCCAACCGAAATTTAATCAAGAAACAAGACAGCCTCCAGTTCAGGAAAGCACCGTCTTTTATTCCATCCATCAGCACACACGGCACCTTCACCAGATTTCGTATCCTCTTCCTGCATCCGCATACGTTTTTAGAGCCCGGACTCTGCCTTGAGAATGTGCTTCTTCCTCTTGCCTCCTGATTTACTAGACAATAACACAAGCCAGCCTTTGTTATATACATTAACCGTGGTTCCTGCCTTAAAACCTATCCTCCAAAATGGCCCTAGGGGATGGGGGGGTGGGACGCAGAGGGGGATGTGGAGAGGGGCGCAGAAATGGGAGATTTGAGAAAAGCAGCAGCGGTGTGGGTAAGACTGGGGGAGGGCTCAACATTAAGGCTGTGCTCCAAATGTGGCACTTAGATAATTACTGCTTCTCTCACTGGGCACTTTTTCCAAGAAAGTGGCCCCTCCAGGTTGTATGTAAAGCTTTGAGTTTTATTACGGAAGACATAATACAGTACTAACATATCATAACTAAAGGCTATTGAATGCTTGACACTATTCTAAGCACTTTCCATGTATATCCAAAGACCACACACACACACACACCTCTCAAACCCTAAACGTTGTTGCTGGAGCCCTCATTCCCAGCCAGGCAAGATCCAGAAGTACCTCCTCCCGGAAACACCATGCAGGGACAGCCAGGAAGTGCCACTTCAACAAACGGGTGACTTCTGGCCTCCAGCTGGCACACAAAGACCCATTCCACATAAAAACAACATGCAGTTGCGTTCCGGGTTAAATAATTCCATGTTTGCTTTCCCCCACCACACACATGCACAAACGTGTGTGCACACCCACAGACATTCCATAGCCCCCTCCATGCTTTCCTTTGTTCTCCTTAGTTACCACTTACCACTGTTTAATAAACCACATATTTTATGCATTTATCTTGTTTCTTACTGCCTCCTGCACAAGAATCTGAGCTCCCAGAGGGTAGGGATTTGTCTGCTTTGGGGTCCAGTACCCAGAGCAAGCCGTGGACACAGGTGGTACTCAGTAAACAGTCTGGAGGGAAGCAACAAACAGGTTTCGGTGGGCATAACGTCCATGGAGAGAACTCTTCTTGAGAGCCTGCTATGCACCACGTTAATCAAATAATTTTATCTAAGGAACATTATTACCACTTACACAGGAGCAAACCGAGTTGACCTTGTCTCGGCTACAATTCGACTGAGTCCTGGGGCCAGAACCTGAACCCAGTGTCTGCGGCACGGAGCTCGCTCCCTCCACCAACAGCATGCTGAGCTCAGCCCTAGGACCGCGCGGTCCCCAGGGAGGGGCTGCCGCAGCACGTCCTATAAAACTGATGTGTGTATTGGTTTGATAGGATTTCAAATGCACTCGTGAATGACAAAAACGAGGTCGTTTTCAAGAGTGAAGCTGTTTTGATCCAAGGGTGAGGTTGTGGTGCCAGGCTGTCGTCCTCTACATCTGTGGCTAAGGATGAGCACTCAGCCCCTCAGCGGCTGAGGCCCCGCTGGGGGCTTCTGAACATCTGAAGACGCAACCACGGCGAAGGGACACTGAGACTCCAAGTAGGAGAGTGTGTGAGGACCACCCGAGAGCGCTCGGTCTGGACAGGGCTGCCCTCTGCTGAACCCAGCAGCTCTCCGACACCCGGGGGCATGAGCCCTTCACCCGCAGGGGTGAGGCCAGCAACCCTGCCCAGGAGACCAGCTTCCCCGGCCGCCCACCCCACGATGCGGTCCAGCCACGCGCTCGAGCAACACGCCACCTTCGTTTCTGCGCTGGCAGCTGGGCAGGCATCTACTCTTGGTGCGCTAAGCCGTCTCTGGTGGGAAAGGTACCCCTCCACTAAACAAAGACTTTATTCCTTTCGTCCTTCCTTTGCCCGAACAATACTGTGATTAATGTATCATGGGTTTGGAGAATATTATTTCTTTATTGGGGTGGAAATTAATTAAAGAAACGTTAATTATGGGGCTGGCCCCGTGGCCGAGTGGTTAAGTTCGCACACTCCGCAGCAGGCGGCCCAGTGTTTCGTTAGTTCGAATCCTGGGTGCGGACATGGCACTGTTCATCAGACCACGCTGAGGCAGCGTCCCACATGCCACAACTAGAAGAACCCACAACGAAGAATACACAACTATGTACCGGGGGGCTTTGGGGAGAAAAAGGAAAAAATAAAATCTTTAAAAAAAAAAAAAAAGAAACGTTAATTAAATTGGAGTCGGAAGGGCCTGTAGGGGGAGCTCTCAGCCCGGCCACATCCTCAATTACGACAAACAGGGGGAGATGGAGGCACACATCTTGGACCGCAAGTGAAGCAACTTTACTGCCGAAGGAAGACTCCTCTCCCCACCCAGCAACAGCTCAGCCAATGAGAAATACCACAGCTCAGCCAATGAGAAATGCTGCAGCTCAGCCAATGAGAAACGCCGCAGCTCCGCCAATGAGAAACACCACAGTTCAGCCAATGAGAAACACCACAGTTCAGCCAATGAGAAACGCCACAGCTCAGCCAATGAGAAACGCCACAGCTCAGCCAATGAGAAACACCACAGCTCAGCCAATGAGAAGCCGTTGCCGCCCTGAACTGCTACTTACCCCCAATGGCCTTTGGGTTAGAAGAGCCCCTCCCTCTCCCCCTTGTCTCTATAAAAGCAGCTCCCGGCCTTTGCTGGATTTGCCTATGGCTCATAACGCATGCACGTCCTGAATTGCGTTCTTTTGGCTATTCCCAAATAGACTTATTTTGAGATAAAATAACAGGCAAATTTGCTTTTTAAGTTGGTGTTGGCTTATTATTAAGAGGCATTTTCCTCTTTGCTACTGACTTGTGAAATTACTGCAATTCCCACAGTGAACCTGTGTTAAATAAATTATTGGCAAAGACCATCTCAGTCTCTGAGCATCCACTTGCCACCCCCCCTCCCCAGACGAAACACCAGAACTACGGAATTTAATGTTCAACTAATTTAAAGTAAAGCTCCTTGGGCTCCTATGAAAAAGAGAGGAAGCTGACGGAGTGAGAAGGCCAGGTGTCTGCCTCCCAAACCCTCCAAGTTCCAGAGACCAGAGAGGAGGCGGGAAAAGCCTGTGTCCTGGGGCCCTCGGGCCCTCCCCAGGCCAGGGCAGCGCTCAGACAAGGAAAGGCGGGTTGCGGAGACAAGCCAAGCTCAAAACAAAACCAACAGTCACCCTCAAAGAGACTGCCTGAAAGGAAGAGATTTTCCGGAAACGTCTCCCTTTTTTCTAATGTCTAGGTTTTCTGAATTGAATATGTATTATTTTAGTCACTGGGAAAAATATATTTTAAAAAGCAAATGACAGTTACCACTTATTTTAAAAAAAGAAAAATCTGTGACCTATTCCTTAAAGGTCAAGAAATTAATGACAGTATTAACCTTACTTAAGAAACGAAGTTGTCTTTGTCCCTAACAGCAGCAAGCCAGGTTCAGGCACCAATTTTCTCACAATACTGGCAACACAAACTCCTCAGTATTCATATTCTTAAACACGAGATAGCTCCTTAATAGTTCCCTTTAAAATGCCTATTATACAGCTTCTAAATGTAACTGGTGAATGATAATAGAATTGTGAGCAAGTGGCAGGAAAAAAGTATCACTTTTAAAGTATTTTCTAGTTTTCCTTTTCTGGAAAAAAACAGGATTTGTTTCCAGAAACATTGCTAACGATTCTTAATTCCTAGCATTTGATTTTTCTAAACTTCCTTTCGCAATCTGCTGTATTCTGAATCGGTGCACCCCCAGCCCCCACCAAGCAGAAAAGTGACTCTGATTTACCTTTATTATGAAATTCACAAACAAACCTCAAATCAAATTAAGCTAGTCCACAAAAACTGATCCCTCCCTTAGCCTAGAGCCAACATTCTTGAGTGTGCTCAGGACACAACTCGGAATTCAGCACAAGAGTTAGGACCCCACTTCTTCCAAGCTTGTCCACTTTGACTTTTTCTTTAGTAAGAGAACGACTGCAGTTTGCATTTACGAGGCAACTAACCTTATCAGGAAATTACTTTGTATCTCAAACTGTTCCAAAAATAGCACATCCTTGCCCTTCTTCACCTCTACCCCGCCTCCCTCACCTCCTCCTCCCCAGCAAAGAATTTATTTAACAGAAGAAGACTGCCTCTGAGAATGGTGGCTCCCTAAAAACATTAACAGCCCTATGGAATGTGTTTTGAAACTAGATTGTCAGAGCTCATGGTTGCTGGCCCGCCTGACTTCCACACTTCTCTTCCATAATTTTTTCTTAGTAAATTAATTCTCACTTGTTTATATTCTGCTTTGTGCTATAGATTGAAGGTTTGTGTCCTCCCAAAATTCGGATGTTGAGGTCCTAATCCCCAGTGTGGGGGCGTTAGGAGGGGGGCTTTTGGAAGGTGACTGATCAGCCTCAGGGTGGAGTGAGATTAGTGCCCGCCTAAAAGAGATCCCAGAGAGCTCCCTCGCCCCCCCTTCCACCACGTGAGGACACAGAGAAAATTCTGCTGTGAACCAGGAAGCAGGCTCTCATCAGACACCCAATCTGCCAGTCCCTCGATCTTGGACTTCCAGCCTCCAGAACTGGGAGAAATAAATTTCTGTGGTTTATAAGCCACCCAGTCGATGGTATTTTGTTACAGCAGCCCAAACACACTAAGTCACTGTGTAAACATGTTTTGTTTCACATTCGTATTTAGCCTCTGAGTTCCTTAAGGACATAGCTGCATCTTCGGTAGCCTCAGGAAACAGTAGCCATCAGACAATTTACCTCATCCTCATCCTGGTGGCTCCTTCTGGAGAGTGCAGAGCTCCTCTGGTACCATGAGGATTTTCTTTTTCCATGAAGAATTTTTAGGCTACAGGCAAGACATCCTTCCAGAGACACTCTGTCTTTTTAAAGAGAACATCTGCAGGTATCAAATTTCAGCCACGTGTAGATTTTACGACTTTAAATCAGGTTTCCAGACATCTCACTGTCACCCCCAAGTACCACCTAAATAGTGACACCTACACTCCCTACCACAGATGAGCACGAGGCAATGTCACAATTTTTTTTTTGAAGGAAATGCATCTCTCCTCCCCTCCCTCAAGGGCACACTTTCATCCTTCCCCAGGGCCGAGCTCAGTTTCTGGAAGACAGCAGATGCTCCACGAGTGAGTGTGGAAGGACCAGAAGGAGGTGGAGCAGATGGAAAACTCGCTAGGCATCCTGGGTGACCCTCCCACACACTCTGGACAGCAGCACAGGCAAGGCCAGCAAAACAGGGGCACAGTCTAGCAGAGAATCCAAATGCCCTGTCTCATCTTCTTTTTCTCTAAGTGACTTTATTCTTACTTTATTCTTTTTTCATGGTTAAATATACATAACACAGAATTTAACATTCTGTCCATTTTTAAGTGTACAGTTCACATTAAGTATGCACACAATTGTTCAACCATCCCCACCATTCCGTCTCCTGAACTTTTCATCTTCTCAAACTGAACCTCTGTACTCATTAAACACTAACTCCCCATTGTCCCCTCCCCCAGTCCCTGGCAACCCACATTCTGTGTGCCTGGGAACCTGACTACTCTAAGCAGTTCATATCAGTGGAATCATACAAATCTGTGCTTTTGTGTCTGCCTTATTTTACTCGTGATAATGTCTGAAAGGTTCATCCATGTTGTAGAATACGTCAGAACGTTACTCTTACTTTAGACTACTACTTTGTTGACAGCCTAGAGTCGTCCACAAACGTAGGGACCAATATCAGGAAATCCCAGATTTTCCATCAGGCAGGCAGGCCCATTTCTCTGTCAGTTTTTGCCTGAGTGGGCTTTCAGCCCGATTTTTCTTATCTCTGGCCTTACAGCCTCGGGCTGTGTAAACAGCTTTCACTGCACAAAGCCGGCCCACCCAGAAGATAAGGGTGTTGGGTGTTCTTTATCTTTCATTTCAACTACTCCAGGAGATCTGGAGAATGGAAAAAGGAGTGCAGGAAACCACAAGCAATTCTGGAATCTTCTCTGCACTGCAAAGTCATCTATAAGATCTCTTTTTTTACACATCATTATTGAGCTATAACTTACATACCAGAAAATTCATCCATTTGAAATGTACAACCCAGTATTTCCAGTATATTCACAAAACTGTACAACCATCACCATCATCTAAGTTTACATTTTTTCATCAACGCAAAAAGCAACCCCGTACCAATTAGTAGCAACAGCCTACTCCTTCCCATTAATACGACCTGTAGTTTCTATCCAGTTGATGAAGTCTCATACTCCTTCCACAGCTCCCAAAGCACTTAGGAAGTACTTAAGTGTCCCATCAATACTTGTGCACTGCCATCAAGGGCTTATATGCATCTACCACAAATAACCTCAAAAATAATTCTTCCCAGTAAACATCGTGTTCAGAAATTTTGTTACTAGGCATATGCCAAGATCTCTTCCTCCTCCAATAACTTGAGATTCCAGTTAGGAATAAAATAATTCATGATTCTTTTTTTTAAAAAACCAGAGGTACGTTCCTAAAATAGTAACATTTTTTAACTTTCAGTTTTGTTTTTCACAATTAAAGAAGTTAACAGTGCTAGGACACACATTTCAGGAGAGGACTCCTCCCCAAAGGGTCCAGGCCTCCTCCGTCCCCTCCCTCACCATCACCACGGGGGACCAGACCTGTCCACCTGCTCTTGGGCGAGTCCTGCCTCTCGCCCATCAAAACAACACGTGCAGACTATTAAATGACACTTCACTTGGTAATGTGTGTTTTCTAAAAATTCTGATGCTGCGCCCTCTTCAACGAAGCAATATCAAGAAACAGAACATCACAAGCTTTAAAAAAAAAAAGGGGGGGGACGGCCTGGTGGCATAGTGGTTGAGTTCACACGCTCTGCTTTGGCACAGCCCAGGATTCACTGGTTCAGATCCCTGGGACGGACCTACACACCACTCATCAAGCCATGCTGTGTTGGCATCCCACATACAAAACAGAGGAAGATTAGCACAGACGTTAACTCAGCAACAATGTTCCTCAAGCAAAAAGAGGAAGACTGGCAACAGATGTTAGCTCAGGGCCAATTTTCCTCACTAAAAAAAAAAAGGTAAATTATTTACTTATAATCACAGAGAGCTAACTACTAAATGAAAACACTGGTGAGCATTGTGCAAATTTGAAACCCTCTTCACATGGGTCCCAGTGTTGCTCGTTGCTCCAAAGAAAGCATGCGCTTCATCCATAAACCGGATTTGAATTACACATCTTCCCTTGCTCTCACTTCACTTGGAGTTGGTTTCTCCTGGGACATTCGTTCTTGACAGTCAGTAAATCTCAGCACATAAGAAGTCTTTTTAAATAGTATTTGCAGAAGTTAATGCACTAACAAAGGAGAAAAATGACTGAAATCGTTTACTTGGAAATGAGAGAAGGCAATCATGGTGAATTAGTTCCAGGTGGAATACAGAGTTTTAATCAAAAGTTAGACTATTTGGCAAGACTATTGTGCCAAGGTAGAAATGGCTCCTCCCAGTGCTACTAAACTGATTTTAGTGGGAATGAGTGGGAAGAACAGAGGACGAACTGGCAACCAGACACTGAAGCAGCAACAGCCTTTTCCAGACTGAAGTGGCTCATGACCCAGAGAAGGGGCTCCGCTAACTGCCCCCCAACCCTGGTGACTCTTGAGGGTGACCCTGAGCTGGGATCCACGGCCATCATCCTCAGACACTGCTCTGTACATATGCTACTGGTTGGCTGCTGAAGATGCCCAGACGTCAAATATAGAGAGAATTAGACACTGAGACAGTCAAAGTTTCCCAAGTACCACACGATGAGGAGATGCGAGTACGTGACTGCTCTGGTAACTCTGCCATAATTCCACCCTGTATTCCAGGAACCCTCCTAGCGTAAGAGGACGCCAGAGACAACCCTGGGTGAAGAGGGAGAAGCCCTCAGTCATCTGGGCATCGGACGCTCCCTGATCTGAGAGCTGCTCCAACACCGGCCGGGCAAATAAATCAATCTGCTTCCTCTACAAAATGGACATGATGCCCGTAAAACCGTGATCCGGGGAGATGTGGAAAAAAAAGTCTGTGCGTCTGCCGTGAAGAAAGCAGTGTGCCACAGCACACCCTCAAAGGCACAGAGGATTAAAAACAGGCAGGGTCTTTAAAGAAGTCACAGACGGGGTTCTATAAAGCAAAATAAAAATATGTCATCGGTTCAGCAAATTGCAATGTTTATTCTGCCATTAGAACCTCAGCTCTGTTTATAGCTAAGAGAGCACCTTCCTCATCCCTAATCAATAAGAAAAGGAAATTGCTGATATCTTGAAAAGTGCGATAATCTAATATCTAATCAACTAGTCTGTTGCTGTAACTTTCAAAACTACAGCCTTCGTGCTTCCAGTAATCCAAAATAAGACTGTTTAACAATTGATCCATAACAATCACCAAGTCAACAATCAGACATTAAATGGCATTTAAAAATAACTTCTGATATGTATTCATCTCAGAGCACCATTGTCATTATCATTTTTATTGCCTCTCCGTATATGTTGGGCCTTAAATTAGGTAAACTGCCAATGTGCCTGACATTCAGTCGACACTTTAAAAAAAACAGAGAGGGCGGCAGAGAGAGGCCCAGCCTGCCGAGAGGCTGCGTTTTCTATTATTAGAGTTAAGTGTCTGAAATGCAGGAACATACCCTGACTAAGCTGGCTCTGTATATGGTTACACGGCACTTTCAAACACCAGCCTTAGTCTATTTCTATCAAATGCAGCAAAGCACATATAGCAGATACGTCTCGGAAACTGTAAGCACGTAGGAGATCACTGTTCGAGCCACGAGAGGCAAATGGCAAGGCCCCAGCCACACAAACAGTCCACATGCCCAAACACACAGTCTACACAACACTGTGCCTAAAAGTGACACTCGTGCAGGGACTTTCCAATGAGTGTGGTATATTTTAAGCAAAAATGTGTAAGAATCGATATGAAACATCCCAAACAGCAAATCACTTTAGTGCCACTGCTTGTTTGAGGTGCAGGAAAAGCCTGGACCCCACAGCTCCTTTCCCGGCAAACAGCTCCCGGGTGAAAGGCAAGGTTTTGTTCCAGCGTGCCACGCTAGTCAGGTACCGACCAACCGTCAGAACTGGGTCTTGTCTGTGAGCTCAGAGCTGAACACATTCCGGGAGGCAGGGCTGCCTCAGTGCGCTTTGAGGCCCTGCTTCCTCTTCTGCTTGGAGCAGTCAAATTTGCTTATCAAATTGGCAAAATGACACCAGGAGGGTGGGCCAGATAACACGGTTCCGATCTACAGGTCAGAGAACACGACGAATCCAAGATGAGTTCAAGGTGCATTTAAGGTCTACGCTAGGAGCCCTCCACTCCCCCTCCAAAAATGCAGAAGTGTGGTATCTCCACAGCAAGAGAGGAATAAATGGTCCCACTCTGCTTGGTGCTGGTCAAAAGGCCTAAGTTTGGGGGTGCTTTATTTGAAGAGCAATAGTGCAAAGAGGAACCTTTAAATGGGCACATAGCGAAGGCGCTAACACTACCCTCGCGCACACTGCAGAGGTTCTGTGTGGAAAAGAGATCAGTCTTTATCACCAGAAAGAGAGTCATTGCAGGGGGCCAGCCTGGTGCTCCCTCTAAGGCCACCCTGGGAAAGCTACACAAGGAGATAGCTTGGCTTATGTCACCAAAAAGCTTTTCTGATCCTCAAAATTGTCCAAAAACGGCTGCCTGGGAAGTTGGCAAGCTCTCTGCCCTGGAGTGCTTAAACAGGGATGGCGTGACCACTCTGGAACCCAGACTTAAGGGGACGTTAACCCTGCTCCCTTGCCGATCCAGGCAGCAGGAGTCCTGTCTTCCAATCCCCCTGCCCCTGAGATGGGAGTGTGTCCTGGAGGGGGTTCCAGACCCACTTTCCTCTCTGACTCTTACTCTGGGCAGGGTAAGCGGAGTGCATCAGAACAAGCCGAGGGGCTGTTTAAAACCCAGATGCTGCTGGACCCCAGAACAAACAATCAGAAGCTCTGAGACTGGCCCAGGCCGGCGCGTTTCAATCTGACTCCCACTCTCGGTTACCCCACTACCCTCGGGCTCCAGCCAGGCGCCTCGGTCCACTCCCACAGCTCCACAAACAGCTCTGGGTCCATCTTCTCCAGCCCAGATCTCCCTCCCTGACCTTTGGTCCCACAGGCCGACATCCTACTGCAAACCCTCCACCGGGTCCCCACCCCTAAGTCGCACCATGCCGCTGCCCGAATGACCTTCCCCAAACGGGAAAGACCTTAAAGGGGCAGGGCCAGACATTCAAGAAAAGGCCTCCTTAACCTGGTCGGGAGCTGGGGGCACCGACCCATGGCATCTACGCCTGTCACACATCTCATGCCCCAGCAAACACAAGTACCTGCAATTTGGGGCTCAGATTCCACCCCCTGCCCTCTGCCCAGCTTCTAGTGCCCAGATGTCGGACGTCCAGCCACTTTTCAAAGCACAGGTCAAATTCCTCCTCCACAAAGCCTGGTACCCGGGCGCCACCGCACTTAACGAGGCCCTCTCCCCACACCTTCTCTGTCACAGTCGGCCATGCGCACTTCCCATCGGGGACACCACCCAAAGCACTCTTGAAGACTCCATCTATTTCCCATCCATTCTGTCTTACACTCCTAGAAGGACCTAAAAACAACTAATCTTGGAAATGGAACAAACAAGAGGCTTCATTTATCTTTTGCCAGGATGAGAGAAGCTCAGTTTAAAAGAAATCGGGTTAGTAAATTGTAACCATGTAGAGATTTATCATTTAGTTAATTATTGACAGACTAGTAATCATAAAGATGGAGCCTAATTTTGTCCTGTGTAGTGAGACAGGCTCGGATTAAAACTCCAGCATCTGTACTTACAACGGGATAAACCGGGGCAACTCACTGAAGCTCGCGGGGCCTCAGTTTCCCATCTGTGAAGTGGGAATCCCGACAGCACCTACACCTCAGCAGTGGCTGTGATGGAGAGGAACTGAGCTGAGGAATACATCCCCTGGTCGACAGCCTGACCCAGAGGAGGCCCTCAACAAACGCTCGACAATCATCAAATTGTTACTGGATCACAGGCATTTTTTTTCTGGGTCTTTCACTCCATTTCAACACAAGAAAAAACAGAGAGGGGAGAAATCAAACACTGATCTCATCTTAAGTAGGACATTTCCTATCAGAATTCGAAATAAGATGGTTTTTTAATATTTCAGCATGAAAACAAGGGGGGAAATGATGAGTCTCTTATCCTGGAAAAACATAAGTGTAATTGGATATAATTTTGACAAAGTTGGCTTAAATAGAAAGTGAATGGGGAGGGCCCAACCAACTTTTTTTTGGTTGTCACTGGAACAAATGCCACGTCTGAGTATGCGGCTGGGCCAAGCCTTAAGGCTGGCTGTGTACTGGTAATTCATCTCCGGGCCATCCAAGCCGCAGTCATCAACAACCTTCTCCCAAGCTCCCCACTTGAAGATGACATTAAAATTCAAGCATCTAAAAGAGACTGCTGGCAAGGATGTCGAGCAAACAGAACTCTCGTCCACTGCTGGGGCCATGGACATGGGTCTAACCGAACATCAAGTCTCCTGCAGACAAACACAGGCCCGCCCTATGCTGCAGCAATTCCACTCGAGGTCCACACCCAAGAGCATCGAGGGCACACAGTCCATCGCAAGACATATACTCCAAGAACGTTCAAAGCAGCTGGAACAGCCCAAGTGTTCATCAACGGCATGGATAAATTATGGCACGTTCAGACAGTGGAATGACACACAGCAATAAGGAATTACGGACGCACACAACAATACGGAGAATCACACGACACTGCTCCGGGCGAACGTGCCACTGGAGAAGGAGTACACGCTGCACGATTTCACTGACGTGAAGCCAAGGATGAGGCAACGTTACCTACGGTGACAGAAGTCAGAACAGCGGGGCCCAACGAGGGCGGAGGAGATCACTCATTGGGAATGGGCACAAAGGAACCCGGTGACAGAAATGCACTGTATTTTGTCCTGGGCGGTAGGTGGTGTGGGGGAACGGGGGAGAGAGACAGACACTCGTTAAGCTATACAATTAAGATCTGTACATTTTTCCTTTATATTAGTAATATCTCAATTTTTTAAATTCAAATATCTACCCAAATAAACATGAAGATTGTATCTGAAGATTTGACATGCTCCATTCTTAACTTCAGGAATAAAATCTTTTTTTCCTTTTTTCTTTTTTTTGGGTAACAGATGGGAGGATAGAAGGCTGGTAATAAGAAGTTCTACTTAATAAAACATAATGTATACCTAAAGTACTCAAAAACTTTCAAAATGAAAATAGTTTTTAAGAAAGGATCAATTCAGGGGCAGGCCCCGTGGCCCAGCGGTTAAGTTCACACCTTCCGCTTCTCGGTGGCCCGGGGTTTGCTGGTTCGGATCCCTGGTGCAGACATGGCACCACTGGGCAAAAGCCATGCTGTGGTAGGCGTCCCACATAGAAAGTAGAGGAAGATAGGCATGGATGTTAGCTCAAGGCCAGTCTTCCTCAGCAAAAAAAAAAAAAAAAAAAAGAGGAGGCTTGGCAGCAGTTAGCTCAGGGCTAATCTTCCTCAAAAAAAAAAAGAAAGAAAGTATCAATTCACCTCTAATGTAGTCTCTCCTGTAAATGTGGGTGATAACAGTACCCATCTCAGGGTTGCTGTGATGATAATTAACTGAGATGACGTAATTAAGCACTTAACAGAGTACCTACACATCACCTAATAATTCACTAATTCACAACATAGTCATCACTTAGTAAAACGTTAGCCATAATTATTTGTCCATTTTCTTCACTCCCTTTCAGCCCAACCCACAAAAATTCTCAACCCAGCAGGCATTCAATATTTGTTGAATAAACTCAGAGACACTCTCTCAAAGCACAAGAACCATAAACAGTTCCCACTCGAATCCATGAGAAACCATCCAGCAGGCAGTGTAGACCCCGCTTCTCACTCAGCATACAGAGAGACTCTGGGCATCTGAGGTGCTGGAGCTCAGGATGAACCCGAGCCAATCTTACTCAAAATTTAGAGAGAAACCTACTTATATTTAAACAGATGCTAAGAAGACCGACTGCAACACTTGCTAGGACAGCACGTGCCCCCGCCGAGCAATCGTGAGCTGTCGGCTGCCTGCAGGTCACTTCCAGCTTCGCTCCCCGGTCCCTCACCCTTCCCAGACCCCCAGGTCCCCTGGCACTCTCTCCACCTTTCTTTCAGGAACAATTCTAACAGCATGGGCACAGGGAATTTAGAATTCCTGGCTCTCCACCTCCTAAAACTCTACTCAAAGTACTCCCAGCTCTTGAATGCAATTTTAACCGATGACGGTTTAGGCTATTTCCTTGAATTATAAACACCACTCCATCTGGCTTACTAACCCTGCCGAGAAAAATATTTATTTTCAGCAATATTGGCATGCAAAACTTAAAGAACAGGAAACTATAGTTAAGAAAAACAAAATGCCACAATAAGATTAACAAACTATATACAATTTTAAAGATACCCTTAGGAAGTTGCCTTTGTATGAAAGTGTATTTTTGACACAACTGTATGCATGCCACAATGAATCTTAACGTTATTTAAATAACTAAATCGGGGGAACAAATGAAACTCTGAGATAAAGTGAAAAATCAAATTGTCCTTTTTAGGATTAACCAGCCAGCAAGCTCCAGGTGTTTTTACCCAAACACCCCAGAATAAATTTCCTATGCAAAATTTTTTTTTTCTATTACAAAAAAAAAAAAACAGGACAATTATAGGGGGGAAAAACACAGAAGCAAAATGAGATAACATCACTCGGAGAGGTAGATCCTTGCAGCTTTTTTGTCCTATTCTTCTATTTAATGATAAACTATACAGGCTGTTATACAAATCTTTACCATTTAAAAAAGTCATTAACACTTTAACAACAATAGCTAATGCCTGTTGGTCAAAGGGTACAAAGTTTCAGTCACGTGGGATGAGTAAGTCGAGAGAGCTAATGTACAGACATGATGACTACAGTTAATAATATTCTACTGAATACAGGAAATGTGCTAAGAGAGTAGATTTCAGATGTCACCACACAAAAAACAACTATGTGAAGAAACGTGTTATTTAGCTCGTCTGTAGTAATCATTTCACTATGCATCTGTATACCAAATCATAGTTGTACATCGTAAATATGTACAATTTTTTATTTTAAAAGAAAAAAAATGTAGGAGCCAGCCCCATGGCATAGTGGTTAAGTTCTGCAGGCTCCACTTCAGCAGCCCAGGGTTCACAGGTTCGGATCCCGGGCGCACACCTACACCACTCATCAGCCATGCTGAGGCCGCCGGCAACCCGCATACAAAGTGGAGGAAGACTGGCACAGATGTTAGCTCAGGGCTAATCTTCCTCAGCTAAATAAATAGATAGACAGATAGATAGATTGATAGACACACAGATAGATACATAATATCTAATGTATATTGAGTATTTACCATGGACTAGGCCCATCTAAGCTTCTTACGTGTCAACTTCTTTGATATTCAAAATAATCAAAAGAAAGCTGTTAACAGTTACAATTATCAATTACATTAAGAAACCTGCCCACACGACAATACGAATGCACTTAACGGCACTTAGAGTTAAAATGGTAAGTTTTATGTTACGTATATTTTACCAGAGTTTAAAAAACAAACCTGTCCAAGGTCACACAGCTCTAAGTGGCAGCCCCAGAATTAGAATGTACTTAGTCTGGATCCAGAACCTGTACTTTTAACAACTGTACTCTACAAGTAATTTTTTTTTTGAGGAAGATTAGCCCTGAGCTAACATCTGCTGCCAATCCTCCTCTTTTTGCTGAGGAAGACTGGCCCTGAGCTAACATCCATGCCCATCTTTCTCTACTTTCTATGTGGGACGCCTACCACAATGGCGTGCCAAGCGGTGCCATGTCCACACCCGGGATCCGAACCAATGAACCCCGGGCTGCCAAAGTGGAATGTGTACACTTAACCGCTATGCCACCCAGCCAGCCCCGTACAAATAATTTTAAATAGTTGAAGGTTTATATATCTGACAGGTTTGACGTTGGGCCTTTAAATTGTTTCCAAATTTCCTACTATTAAAAGCAATGTTTTGATGAGCCTCCTTATAAGAGATCTTTTCATATACCCTTGCTGCTACTGTTTTGTTTGGGGGTTTTTTTAAGGAAGATTAGCCCTGAGCTAACTGCTGCCAATCCTCCTCTTTTTGCTGAGGAAGACTGGCCCTGAGCTCATATCTGTGCCCATCTTCCTCCACTTTATATACGGGACGCCTGCCACAGCATGGCTTAAGGAGCAGTGCTAGGTCGCGGCCTAGGATCTGAACTGGCAAACCCCAGGCCACGGAAGCAGAGCACGCGAACTTAACCGCTGTGCCACCAGGCCAGGCCCAACTGTTTTTTTAAAGATAAATTTTTAGAAGTAGAAGTGCTAGATCAGAGGATAAATCGAACAACTTCAATAACCAGGTGAGCTGTCAACCAGAGCTAATTTTGATCTGCTTACCAAGGAGCCTAAAGCAGCAGAAAAGGTAACTTGCAAAAAATAATTGTATTTAGATGGCTCCAAGTGTGGGGCTAAGAATCACTAAGCACTTCCGAGAGTCACGGAGCAGGCTGCACATGACTGAAGCAACACCGGTATTCCAGAGGAACAGAGTAACTGCCTGGATGCCCCCCTGGAGTCAGTAACTTCTGAAACCCAGTCTCCACGTGGGGACAGACTCAGAGAACCCCACGCCCATAGGATTTCCCATTTGTCCTCAACATTCAAAGTCCAAACTAGCTGGAGAGTGGGGAGAATTTAAAAGGCCCTCAGTGACGGACACTAAATCCGCATTAATGCGAAGCTCACCCCACATTTTATCCTAGAAGGGCAACATCTTTCACGGTGCATTCCCTCCAGAGGTCTCTGTCAACAGGACACAGCACAGAACCTGCCGCCCAATCCATGAGAAGGCAGCTCTCCCAATGATCCCTGCCCCGAGGAAATAAACGTCTGCAGAAGCAACTAAACCCCAACAGCAAATGTTTTAGGATCTTACTGGAAAGAGAGTTACATAAAAGTTCTAAAAAAAGATGTGGAGGAAATACGACGGCACTGATACCATCAGCCCAAAGCCAGTCCAAAAGGCACCCTGGAAACCACAAAGTCAACCCGGGCGGCTCGGGCAGGACGAGCACGAGAAGGAAACACAACCCTCTTCCACCCACGGGAGCACACCAGCTTATTTCAAAAAGCCCCCGTCCTGATTTAAGCCACTCTTCATAATGCCGGCACCTGTGCCCTCGACTTGATCACCCTGAGACATAACGAGGATTTAAAAAGAGATTTTCAGTACAGCATGGCCACTATAGTTAATAAAACCATATCACATATTGGAAAGTTGCTGAGTGTTTTTTTTTTTTCTTCCTCTCCCCACAGTCCCCCAGTACATAGCTGCATACTTTTAGTTGTGGTCCTTCTAGTTGTGACAAAGTGGGATGCTGCCTCTGCACGGCCCGACGAGTGGCACTAGGTCCACCCAAACCCAGGATCCGAACTGGCGAAACCCTGGGCCTCCGAAGCAGAACACACGAACTTAACCACTCGGCCACGGGGCCCACCCCTGAGAGTAGACCTTAAAAGTTCTCATCAGGAGGAAAAAGTAATTCTATAACTCTGTGCAGTGATGAATGTGACTAGACTTAGTGTCGTGTGATCATTTCGCAATATATACAAACACCGAATCATGTTGTATGCCAATTCTACCTCAATAATTTGTGTGTGTGTGTGTGAGGAAGATTGTCGCTGAGCTAACGTCTGTGCCCATCTTCCTCTATTTTGTATGTGGGACGCTGCCACAGCATGGCTTGATGAGCGGTGCATAAGTCCACACCCCGGATGCAAACCAGTGAACCACGGGCCTCCAAAGTGAAGGGCGTGAACCTAACCACTACAACACCGGGCCGGCCCCAATCTTTTTAAAGATTTTCAATTTTAAATAAATTATAGAACATTTAAACACCACAAAAAAGTCATTATCTATTCCGAACTCTCCCCTGCCCTACCAAGTCGCATTCACTTCACTTCAAGTGAGCACTAAGAACACAGATCAAAACTTTCCTTTTTATAGTCTTTCATTGCGGTCCTAGGTGAAGATATGCAACCACATATTATTCAGCTAAGCGGAACTTCACATAAATCACACAAGTCACAAACCATTAACACAAAATATTACCTCTCTGTATTCCAATTTTTCACCAAATCACGAAGTTTTCGTACGTCTATTATAGTTTCAAGAAAATATTACCATACAAATTAAAAAAATAATTTCTTAATCCTCAAGCTTCTTGTTTCAGAGACGGAACTGCAGACCCTCCCCAGTGAATAAGAAGATGCCAACCCTCCCCACCCTCGACCAAGCCATTCCACTCCCGTGACCATAACCTACACACCCGCACGCACGCAGGTACAGATGTATTGCAATATCATTTGTAACAGAGAGAAACCGGAAGAAATAATACGCAAACGTCCATCAACAGGAAAATGGATACACTGTAGCGTGCTCAGCAGTTCAGAAGAAACTCAGCAACAAGAACCTCAAAAACAGGGGCCAGCCCGGTGGCGCAGCAGTTAAGTTCCCACACCGTGGCCAGGGGTTCACCAGTTCAGATCCTGGGTGTGGACATGGCACCGCTTGGCAAAAGCCACGCTGTGGCAAGTGTCCCACGGATAAAGTAGAGGAAGATGGACATGGATGTTAGCTCAGGGCCAGTCTTCCTCAGCAAAAAGAGGAGGATTGGCAGTAGTTGGCTCAGGGCTAAGCTTCCTCAAAAAAAAAAAAAAAAGAACCTCAGAAACAAGGTTGAACAATAGAAGCGAGTCACAGACGAAAACATGCAATGTGACACCACATCTTCCAGTCTTAGCAGCATGTAAAATAACACTATTGACGATGAATTATTTACTTAGACACCCGCAGTAAATATATAAAACACAGGGATGGCGATGACAAAAAAGAAGTGGAGAGAAAGAAAGGGAGAGAGACAGAAAATAGTAAAAAGGAAAACGTCTTTTCCTAGCATCTTGACTTGCTTCAAGAAATTAATATTTACTTTGACAATATAATAGTTCAAACAATAATTTCCTTTCTATTACAATCTTGGATTCCCTGGCAGAAATATCTGATTTAATAATTACAGAGAAAGCATGGAACGGAACAGCCTAATTTAAGATCTATCCCAACCTCACAGATACAGTTTGCAGTGTTTCTAGAAAGTAACTACTCTCACTACCTACCTGTCCCTGGAGATGAGCCCTATCAGAGAGACACAGGGCATTTCTGAAACCGAGTCTATAAAACTCCTTGTTTTTGAGGCAATCTAAACCTTTCCAAAACATATACCTGTGCTTTTTCTACAGGAAAATAAAAGACACCCAGTCATTGTTAGAGCTTCCATCCTCCCAACACCCAAATCCAAGCTTCTGCAACCTTCGGGAGGTATTGCTAATTAGGTCTGCCTTTCTCCGTGCAGCCTCCAGGTGCCCACTGCTCAACAAAGTGCACAAAGGAATAAATCAAGGTTATTATTATGCATCTTCTAATGCGTTTATTTTCATCTCTTCTGGGTTGCTCTATGCTCATTTATACAGTTATTGCTGTTCACAAGTTGCATCACATTATGTTGGTCTCCCTGTAAAATCCTGGAGTTCCTTCTAGGTAGGGAGCAGGACTCTTGCATAACAACCCAACTGTATGCGGGCCCAAGCTCCACACATGGTCCGTGCTCAGTAATACTTAGCACAAACATTTGAGCAATCTCAGTGTGCTAAGAAGGGTGGAAGCGACTTACTTTGATCTTTGGAACTCATCCAGATCCTTTACATTTTCTTTCTGATCTGAGAGGAAAACAAACACGCAGCCATATACAACCGGCCTCCAGAACTCCTTCACTTACCCTTCCTGGAAACAAACTTCCAAAACCTACGCATCACAGACGGCTCTTTAAAGTTACATAAACCACGCAGACGCCCCCAACGTCTTTGAATTGTGAGCGACTTTATTATAATCATCCTAATTTCCGCCCATGTTGTACATGCATATTTCTTAGATGCCAATGAATGCAATTGGTATGAAAATAAAAATGCTATAAACTCAAAAGGTCCTGGGCCTCTTCGAAACGTCCACAGTAAATGTATGATATATACAAAACGATAAAGATCATTTTAGGGTTTCAGGGTGAACCTTGATATAAAGGAGACACTGCCTATTTGCATAATCTGGGCTCCACCCTCCTCCACCTTCCAGCATCACTTCAGACTAGTCCATCCAGGCTCAGCTTAACCCTGACCCCACGGTTTCCCTTCCCACTGTCCCCCACCCCCAGCCCAAGCTCCAGGCTCTCAGCCTCAGATGCGCATATCCTGATCTTGGCTAGTGTGACAGTCACCCTTAACTGGACTGTCACTCCCCTCCTCTTCACACTTCTTCAAAGCGTGGGTTCTAACACCAGACTGCGCAGTGTCTAATCCTGGTTCCTCTACTGACAGCTACCATTTAACCTCCGTTCCTCCTCTGTACAGAGAATAACTGTGCCGACCTCCCTGGGTTGGTGTGAGGATGGCGTCACTCAGCAGAGGTCTAAGGCACCGTGGGTGGGCCATAAACATGTCGGCATTAAGAATCCAGGTGCCTCCTCCATGTGCATCCACAATGGTCTCTTTATGGCTGACAGGAAAAACTCTTTTTCTGTACTCTCTACTATTCTCAATGATTCACTTCTGACACCAGATACACGGTGTTTTCCCTGCCCCCAGACACCAAGCAATTCCCCAATTCTCTGCCACACCAACTGGGTGTCTGCGCTATAATCCAACTCAACGCTGACACCATCTCCTGGGGTTAGTGCAGACCCCACAGGTTGAGGGCCTGGCCCCACCTGCCCTGCCCCTCCCCCCATGCCAATCCCAAGTCCAGGTTGTCACTTGTACTTAGGACTGACCAGCTGTGTATTGGGGATTCCCACAACCCCCTCGCCACGTCCAATCCTTTCCTAGAACAGCTTACAGAACTCAGGAAAGTGCTCTGATTGCTCTTGCCCGTTTATTACAAAGGACACAACTCAGGAACAGCCAAACGAAGAAATGCAAAAGGTAAGGCAAGCGGAAGGGGCTCGGAGCTTCCACGCCCCCTGGCCCGGGGCCCCCCTCCAGCACCTCCATGTGTTCACCAACCAAGCTGCTCTCCGAAGTCCTCGTTAGGATTTTTATGGAGGCTTCATTATGTGGGCGTGACGGATTACATCACTGGCCCTTGGTGACTCAACTCAATCTTCACCCTCACTCCCACCCCAGGAGGGGGCCGTGGAGGCAAAAGGTCCAGCCCTCTAATCACCTGCTGGCTTCCCCTGGCAACCAGCCTCCCATTTTAGGGGCTTTTCAGAAGCCACCTCATTAACGTAAATTCAGGAGTGGTTGAAAAGGGCATGTTATAAACAACAGGAAATTCCCCAGGTTCTAGAAGCTTTGCACCAGGAGGGGGATGGGACCAATATGTACATTTACTGTAAGTCACAATATCACAGCAGCACTGGGTATAAAGCAGGCACTCAACAAATGTTTGTTGATCCCATGAAAGCAGGAATACTAATCTCTCTTCTACAGCATGAAATCAAAAAGCAGCACAGGGCCGGCCCTGGTGGCCTAGTGGTTAAGTTCGGCACACTCTGCTTCGGTGGCCCAGGTTCCGTTCCTAGCTGTGGACCTATACCACTCGTCTGTCAGTGGCCATGCTGTGGTGGCAGCTTACACAGAAAAAGAGGAAGACTGGCAGTGGATGTTAGCTCAGGGTGAATCTTCCTCAGCAAAAAAAAAAGAAAAAGAAAAAAAAAGTAGCACAGTTAGTTTATAAGACAGCAGCAGCGAGTTGGGGAGAACAATCCGGATCATACACACCCCTACAACACACTGCTGGGAACTGCTAGAGGATTTAAAGACTCTACTCCTGGGGCCAGCCCAATGGTGCAGTGGTTAACTGCACACGTTCCACTTCGGTGGCCCAGGGTTCGCTGGTTTGGATCCCGGGTGCGGACATGGCACCGCTTGACAAGCCATGCTGTGGTAGGTGTCCCACATATAAAGTAGAGGAAGATGGGCACAGATCTTAGCTCAGGGCCAGTCTTCCTCAGCAAAAAGAGGAGGATTGGCAGCAGTTAGCTCAGGGCTAATCTTCCTCAAAAAAAAAAAAAAAAAAGACTTTACTTCTGTTTAATTAACATTTCCACAGATCAGCAGTGTTACTTGCTTACACATTTTGGGAAGGAAAACAGAAAAACATGGATTTTATGGCAGATCCAGAGTAAGGCTCTACAAATCAGAATTCAGCTAAGTACAGATTGTAATCAGTCTATTTCTCAAAAGAGATATAAACTACTTTAGTTTTTTTTTAAATCCATCTCCAAACATTGAGTTAGAATATCTCATTATTAGGTATCATTGGTGACCAAGCCAGGGAAGGAAAGGCCCCGAGACCACCCCAAGACACAATATTTCATCTTCAAAGACTTTCAAAACTACAACCAGCCAATCCTCATCCTTCTTCTGAAGTCTCTTATCAAAAAGAAGATAAACAAAAGGATTGAAGAAACAGATTTTAACCTGACAGGAAAAAACTACCAAGATAACAGCATTTCTATTGAAAATGCCTGAATTTATTTCCCAACATCTTTTGGTCATGTCAAATTTGAGGTATTTGGGGGGGCACGCCCATATTCTGGTCATCAGAGGCTCTATTCTAAGAAAGTTAAAAATACACTGAAGTGGTCTGAGAAGTTTACTTTTACAGTCCATATCCACATCAAGATTTATTTTTCTCTCGTTCCTTCAAATAAATGCTAACCACTTCCAATTCAAATACGATGATCTCATGCTTCCAGATCTCTCTCTCTTGCTGCGACCTCTGTCTCGACCTTCAGACCCCTGATCCTGGTTGCCAGCTGGACGCTACACAAACGATCTGTAAATGTGCCTGAAACTGAGCTGCCCCCCTCACTAGGCTGCTTGTCTTCCTCGCGTGTTCTCTCCCCACCCGGCACCGCCGTGCTCTCAGCGGCCTTCCACACACACCTCCTCCTCCTCTTCCCTCCTCTCCTTCCTGCCCCGCGCCCTCACCAGAACAGTCAGGTGCCAATCGGCTGACTCAACTTCTGGAGTCATCTGTCCCACAGCACCTGCCCTATTTCCAGCCTCCACCCAGGTTACTTCAACAGCCTCCTAAACTTCTCTGAACTCTGCCATAAACTGCTATGGGTTTCAAAACCATAGATCTGACCACATTACTTTCCCTAAATGGCTCCTCCTCACCCAGAAAATAAAATCCAAAGTCCTCAGGCCAGCCAGCAAGGCCCTGGAAGAACCCACCTCCTTTTCCAGCTCAGTCTTTCACCACACCTGTCGGTGACGCCATCTGCTCCACCCACACCACCAGCTGGTTCCCCAGAGACACCAGCATGCCCTCTTCGGCCTCTGCGCTTCTGTGGGCTTCTCTGCACACCTCACACCTCCATGCACACTCACCTCCTCCATCAACGTCCACCTGCCACCAACTCAAACTCCTGCCACCTCCCCTGGTACCAAACGTCCGTTTGCAGATTTAACTCCTCCCCTGTTCTCCAAGGAGGAGCTGCCCTCTTTGTGAGCAGTCCTCTTCCACTGATGGTCCAGATACCCTCCCTTCCGCTGCAAAGGCAGCCGCTGCTCCAACGGTCCCCTCTCCCTCACCTGCATCCTCACTGCCCAGATTCTCTGCTCAAGTCTCTCATCGACAACTGATGTCAACACCCAACTGATGTCAACACCCCGACGACCGACCTCCCTCCGCAGTGCGGCCTCCTGGCCTCCTCATTTCATTCCACCGTCCTTTCCTTGCCGGCGAGCTTCATGGAAGAGCAGTCTGCACTCACCTTCCCCATTTCCTCCGCAGCTATTCCCTCCTCCTCCCACTCCAGCTCCGGAAGGGGCTCTCCTCACGGTCTCCAGAGACCTCCTACTGCCTCAGCCTCAGTGCCCCGCTTTTCTGCAGCACTTGTCCTACTGACCAAGCCCTTCTTTTCGGCCCGGCCCCAGCTTGGCTCCCAGGACACGCACTCTCCCCTGGTTTTCTTCTTACCTCTCTGGCCACTCGTTCCTGGCTATCTCCGTTCCTGGCTATCTCCGTGAACACACTCTTCCTCGCCTACCCCTTAAATGCTGGCGTGCTCCATGCTTCTGTCTCAAGACCCCATGGCTTCGATAAATCTGAAAGCTCTCTCTCCAGATCCCATCTACCAACCCAGTAAACTGATACCCCACAGATGTCTCAGAATACACCTTCCCAGATTCATTCATTCAGCACTCATGGACCACCTGGAGTCAACATGCAGTCTGAACTTATCCTCTCGCCCAAATCTGATCTTTCTCCTATATTCCCTTTCTTGGCAAGTGACAGTATCATCTTCCCAATCATCTAAAGCCAAGAAACCCACAACTCATCCCGACCCCTTTCTCTCACCACCCAACACCCACACTCAATGCTGCAAAATTCCCCCAATTCACCAATATCTCCAGCTCGGCCCCTCCTCCACTCCATCCCCACTGTGATTGCCTTCATCCCACCTCAACAATTAAACAGCCACTGAGGGGCCAGCGGTGGCACATTGGTTAAGTGCACACGTTCCACTTCAGTGGCCCAGGGATCGCAGTTCAGATTCCGGGTGCAGACATGGCACCGTTTGGCACACCACACTGTGGTAGGCGTCCCACATGTAAAGTAGAGGAAGATGGGCACGGATGTTAGCTCAGGGCCAATCTTCCTCAGCAAAAAAGAGGAGGATTTGCAGCAGATGTTAGCTCAGGGCTAATCTTCCTCAAAAATAAATAAATAAATAAAATAAAAATAAAGAGCCACTGAGCACTGGCTAGAACTGACTCCTGAGGTGGACATGATGGAATAGAACATGTTCTGACAGCCACAAAGAATGGTTCAGTATTTCCAAGCAGCTTTTTAGCTTTATGTTTCTATCTTTTTTGGTGACATAAATTATACATCTGGGGGTATCTACTACTTTATAGTTCAGCCAACATTTTCCCTTCTCAACATTGAAATTGTTAAAATCAGTAAGTGCCCAAATGAATGGAATGTCTATGTTTAAATTCAGAGATACTTCAAATAAAGCTAAATAACTGTAACGCTGAGGATCTGGAGACTCGTGGCTTTACTTGCCACAAAATACTAACACAACATTTTAGTCCACATAAACCATTTTGACATGATACCCATTTTCATATGGCCAACATTTTAAATTAGAACGGACACAAGGAGCCAGCCCAGTTGCGTAGCGGTTAAGTTCGCATGCTCCACTTCGGCAGCCCAGGTTCGCTGGTTCGGATCCCGGGGGTGGACCTACACGCCACTTGTCAAGCCATGCTGTGGCAGGCGCCCCACATATAAGATAGAGGAAGAGGGGCACGGACGCTAGCTCAGAGCCAATCTTCCTCAAAAAAATGGACACAAATTGTTAGCTCAGAGCCAATCTTCCTCAAAAAAATGGACACAAATTATGAGCAGTTAGCTACAATCAGCTCTCTCTTCATATTATTACATCACACATTTTCCAAATCTAAAATCCAGCACAGAATGTCAGGGATACTAGGATATGTTTAACAAAAAGAACAGGAGTCACCAGAAAAATAATTTTTTTACAATTTCCGTGGCTGAAAACAAAACTTCATCTAACTATGCATTTAGGCACATTCCTTCTGGCCAAAATAGCCGAAAAGCTCAGGCTCTTCAGGTTAAAAGGAATCAGTCCACCTAGTCCATTCCTGAGTTACGGTCATGTCACTCTAAGTCATCACCAATCCCTCAAATATTCAAAAGTCCAATTTTAAAGAAATATCTTTCCCCATTGGGTCTTGCTGACATCCTCTGAAGTATATAGGAAATTAGACACAGATGAGAGGAAAGTTCTAAATAGACTGCTCAAATCAAAAATAATTCCTCTCGGAAAAGACGACGTCTCAGAATGAATCAAGTTAATCATCACACTCAGGAATCATTCGACACGGCCTCTACAGAGCAAAGGTCCCGAGCCCTCGAGAGTTTTCGTTCTTGTCAGGAAGGCGATGCTTGAACACACCTGTAGCAATCAGAGGACAAGCCATTTTAAGAAAGAGCCTTGAAGTGGGTATTCTAGGATCAGGGAACGGAGAGGCGGGGTGAGGCCCTACAGCGTGTGGGCACCGGGGTACAAGCCTCACACTTGGACATGCTGTAGTCGACAAGACACTGATGTTTTCTAACAGGATTAAACTTGCTAAAGGAAATTTTCTAACATCTACCCGGCAAGCATACGTGCAGACCAGCTGGAATAAAGGAGACGACAGAAGGAAAGACAGAACTAAATCTTGCAAAGGTAATGAAGACGCTTCCTCCACCCCCAAATGCTGCCCCAGCCCCCAGCACTCGCCCTTCCAGCAAGCACAGGGGCTCCACCAGCCCCAGGGTCCCAGCCTTCTCAGTAAGCCAGTGACTCAGACATTCATCCTGCCCTGTCTTTGAGGAATATAGCACTGCTGGGGGGCTCTTTCTTAAATGGTTCTGTATTTACAATTCCTTCAATACAGAAATTCAGAACAATTAAGTGTTTCCTTTGGCTTGCACAAAACCCATTCTTGTCGGCACTATAAACGGATAAATTCAATACACCACTCATGACCCCCTTGATTTCTTTCCCAAGACACTCCCTCTCTAGGAAAAGAAAGAAGTAATTCGACATATTCTACTCATCTCTCAAACACTAATGACTAATCAGTGACCCATCGATTCACTTAAGTTCAACCCCACCCAACCAGATAGGACCGAATGTAGGTGTTTCCAGACTAATTCACTTGGCATCTCAAGACATTTCATGGAAGCCCTTCCAAGTCTTATCATTGTTACTCTCTTTTCCATCAGTAATTCAGCTCCAGAATAAAGTAACCATTTGTCACAGAACTGGACAGGGTCTTTGAGGAAGGAAAACGGAAGCCCAAAGTAGCTAAGCAACTCCCAAAGTTCCCTCTGGCGGTTAATAAAGGACCAGGCCTGCCACCAGGACGCCACATCCCCAGTCCCATATACTTCCCCTCTCACCTAAATGTCTCAATTTCACATGATACGGAATCTATTACCATTGTTTGTTTTACTATTACTCCTCCTGAAACCAAAAGAAATCTGTGTCACGGCCTTCACCCAACTTCTTTTTCTTGATTATAATTCTGACACAAGTCAGAGCAAATGAAACCCAGGTGGTCAATTAACAAATATGGACCAGAGCCCCTCTGTCAGGCATCACACTAGCCATGAAGATACAGTGGTGAACAAGAAATAGTCTGCCTTCGTGAAGCTCACAGACAGGATAATTTAGTAAGTTTAGGCTTAAAACTAAATTTACTTAAGTCCCCTGACGCATCCAACAATGAGCTAAAATGTCACTTTCTCCAAAGCATCAGAGAGCTTCATACACACCACAATCGATTCACAACGTAATTTAGACTTGCTGCTTAGATATAATTGTTCGGGTCCCCAAATACAAATCACTACTTCGCAGATAAAAATAGACATGCATCAATGATATGGAGGGATAAATTCATTTTTCAACAATTGTTCATCAAAGGTCACCTCCAATACTCCATGAGGCTGAGTATTTATCAATTTACAAGACACAAGATGTATATTAAAAGTAAGAGAAAACAATTTTATAGCAGTCTCTAAACACACCTGTGATGCTGTCACCTTGCAGCTATGTAACAATTTATAATCTAAGAATACTTTCCACACACATGATCCCATTTAATCGCTCTATAAGAGTATCTGTTTTAAAGATTAACAAACTGATATTCAAGGAAATTAAGGAATCTGCTCAAGCTCCCAGAGCTGGTAAATGACAGATCCAAAACCAAGCTAGAGTTTCACAATTCCAGACCCCTGGACTTTTCTCCTGAACCACAATGTCTTAGTAAATGCTCCTACCCAACTGTTTCCATTGATGCTACCACCACTAAAAATAATAATAGTTAACTTTTCTTAAACATGTACTCAGAAGCTAGATAATGTTCCAAGTCTTTTATACGAATTAATCAGTGATATATTATTTACATAAGAGTATATCAGTCATAGTCAAATTTAAAAAAAAGTTATGTGATTAAAAATATTCACAATGGCATTCGGAATATAAAGCCAGTTTTAGACAACTGGTTTATTGTAAGAAACTCAACCAAAGGAAGGGAAGGCTGGGGGTGGAGAGAGAAGAGCAAACCCCAGGAGGCTCACGTGGCCCAAAGGAAGAGGTTTCCCACCAGATTCCAAAACTCTGACTGGTTTTACAGAGCATAAAGAACAGATCACATGATTCGCGGAGCTTCTCTAACCCCTGCATTCAAATTTGGCATGAGCAAGCTTGTTTCCCAACTGCGGATGTGTCCAGCAACGCTGAAATCCTTAGAGAGGAGATCGACACCGTGGGTGGGAGGCCAGAGGGCTGGGGTCCAGCCACAGCGCGTGGCGCTGGACTCTGAGGACAGCCACAGCATCTCCCCGTGCAGCGAGGTACAGAGTTCACATAAATTACCTCATTTAATCTGATCTCATGAAAACCAGAAACAGGACAGTGACTAAGCCCCCGGACAATGAGCAGGAGGCGATTGAGACCTTTTGGAGGAAAAAGGAAAGCCACCAGGAACAAGGAGCATTTGCTATGGGTCAAGCCAGCAGCCTCGAGCAAAACTGCAGCCAGAGGCGGATTAGAGGGAGAACAGAGGAAGGTGAAAAGAAAATAACTTTCGTCCAATGTGTTAACTTTCACATAAACTCTTGGGCCAAAGACGACACTTCCATACGCCAGCGCATCCTCTTAGCACGGAGGGGGCTTGCTTCAAAGGAAAAAGAAGCTGACAAAGACTCTAATGGGTAGCCTCAGGCTTAGTCAGGAGAAAACAGCCCCTTTACCAGAAAACAAATGCCCCACAGTAATACAGAAAGAGGTTTAAAAAAAAAAAAGAAAAAACAAAATTAAGCCTCCAGGAATGACTGAAGCTCCTTTCTGATCAATTACACTGACATTCCCAATTCATCTTGGTCAGTAAAGCCAAAGAGCGACAACCTTGCTTCCTGCCATCTTCCATTCTCTAGCTGGCTGATGAGTTCGCTTCAAATCTCTCAGCCACTGTCGCTTCTCCATTGAGCTGAGTCCCCACAAATGAGAAGAAGTATATGACCATACATAGTAGAACCTTTTAAAAACGACAACTGCTAATATTTATCACTGCTTCCTATGTGCCAGGCACACTGCTAACTTTACGATGAGGAAATTGACACTTAAAGAGGTGCCATCTTGCCCAAGATAACACAGTAGCCCAGATTTGACTCAAGCTGCCTTATATGGCTGCTGGCAAGCAACCAACCCACCCAGCAAGAACACACCACACCCTTGTAGGCCATGACAAATCCAGTCCCTGTTTTTTTTTAATAGTAATAGCCCTCACCCCAAAGATTAGGATCCACTGTAATTAAAATTGTACAGCACTACCACCAGTGGGAGTGGATTCTAAGTTGATTTGCTGATATTGGTGCTAGGTCTGCCTTTTTGCAAAGTACTCCTTCCACTACATGACCCACCTCACGTCATGTCCACCAGCAGCAGCAATAACTATGCTGTGGGTACCGTCCACACAACAGAGCTCCTCTAGCAGAGACCAACAGGATGGCCAAGGATCAAAGCCCACCTCGGCCAGGGCCAGCACCACAGTCTCCAGCTGCCTGCGGCCCACGCTGGCATGAGGGAAGGCAGGAAGAAAATCTTCAGACTTCAGAAAGAGGCTTCTGAAAGGCCAATGCCTTCCCCCACAGGGAAACTGGCAAGAAAAGCAATCCACACGCCTGTTTAAACAAACAGGAACAGACCTTAAATGGACAAAAGTAATATTATTGTTTCTTTAAACCACCTACATAATATTTACATTTTCCCAGGGCTGGGAAATCAGTGCCTGCAAGTCGATGGGCCCGAGTTCCCCTCGGCTGTGCCATTCAACCTGGATCTGCTAAAGGCTTGGACCAAAACCTGCTGTTAGCTTACTTTATCTCAAGGTTCCACTGAAACTTCTTAGAGTCCAAATAAATCACCTGAACTTTATTCCCTTGGAAAGCGCCATTAACTGTAAAAGGCCATGGAATGTTCAACTTCACTTTAGTATTAATATTTTTCTTCCCATGTAATGTATGTAGCTCTGCTGTTTTCTATTTTCACAAAAATCTTTTGGTTTTTGTTTGTGTTCCTGTTTGAGAACTAGATCAGATATACATAAATCTCTCCGACTTAACTGGCAAAATATCAAACACTATTCCTCAAAGCAAGCATTTGTGGGAAATTTTCAGAGTGAACTTGTTTATTTATTTATTTATTTGAGGAGGAGGAGGATTAGCCCTGAGCTAACATCTTCTGCCAATCCCCCTCTTTTTGCTGAGGAAGACTGGCCCTGAGCTAACATCCATGCCCATCCTCCTCTACTTTATACGTAGGATGCCTACCACAGCATGGCTTTTGCCAAGCGGTGCCATGTCTGCACCCGGGATCCAAACTGGCGAACTCTGGGCCACCAAGAATGGATCATGCGTGCTTAACCGCTGCGCCACTGGGCCGGCCCCAGAGTAAGCTTGTTTGAGTTGTCTAAGAGGATGACGATTAGCGAGGGTTCACAATCTATCTCAAGTCAGAAATAACTCTTCATATCTTTTTAAAAGATTCACTTAATTAAAACATTCTGAAAGAAGGAAAAAGTAAATGAGGGTAAACTAGGAGGTAATCGGATTATAAGAGATTAAGCAACAGTTTTCAACAGAAGCCAGCCTTCAAGCAGACCGAGACGCCAGATTCCACCTAATTGCAATTTTTCAACAAAAGACAATAAGCTTGTAGGTAAACAAGGGAAAAATTCTCTTTGCTAGGTGAAGTTTTATGAGTTGGTCCTATCTTCCTTTTATCAATAACTAGTCTAGATATTTATAGCATAACTTAGGCTCCTCCCAATTCTACCACAGTGGTTGGAAAACTGGTGATAAATTTACTGAAATTCAAAGATAAACAGGCACGTCCAGCCTCCAGCTTCTACAGGGCTGGTAAAGACCCATCGCCCAGCTCCCCACCCCATCTTCCGCGGCGTTCCCAGGACACCGGCGCTTTCTCAGCAGTGCCTCTCCTGTGTCATAATTATGGGAGGAACATGTGTTTTGCTCCGAGTTTCAGTGATGTCAGCCTGAAACACACTCCCAAGTATTTCAAAATGCCAGAATATGTAATGTCCCTCTGGTACAAACAGAGTAAGTCAAAAAATAACCTGAAGTTCAGATGACCACAAAAAAAGGGGAACTATCTACCAGCCAAACACGCACAGCACTCAAGGCAGGGCTCTCAAGATTTACGCCCGCCTCACAGACAGATGCGCAAAGGCTGGGCTCAGCCCCTCGGAAGAAGAGAAAAGTATTACATTCACTCAATTAAAGGAATGCAAATTAGAGAACAATGAGTTTTTTCCTCTATTTAAATGACTATATCCAGTGGAGCTAAGGATGCAATGAAACTAGTTAAAAATATAGCCTTCAATTGGTAATATACATAACTGGCGCCATTAAATGGTCACCCCCCCTTATGCTCTGTACAATTCTATTTTGTACATCTATCCTAAAAAACTAATCCATAATGGAGAGGTTTCTTGTTCAAGATGTTCACTACAGTGTTATGTATAGCAGCAAAAATCAGAAACATTCAAGTTTTCCAATATTTGGGCAATAATGCCTATTCAAGAAAATACAATGTAGACATCAAAATGATAGCTGAAATTATACAGCAATATCCCATAACTGTAAGTTTCAATAGTAGGATTCAAATTTGTCAGTACAGTATTCCTCAAAAAATTAAAAACAGCATTACCATATGATTCAGCAATGCCACTTCTGGGTACATATCTGAAAAAACTGAAAGAGGAGTCTCCAGGAGATATCTGTACACCCACGTTCATAGCAGCATTATTCACAATAGCCAAAAGGTGGAAGCAACCCAGATGTCCGTGGACTGACAAATGGATAAACAAAATGTGGTATATACACACAGAGAATATTATTCAGACTTAAAGCAAGGAAATTCTGACACGTGCTACAACATGGATGCACCTTGAGTGAAACAAGCCAGTCATAAAAAGACAAAGACTGTATGATTTTTCACTTATACAAGATATCTAGAGTAGTCAAACTCACAGAAACAGAAAGCAGAATGGTAGTTGCCAGGAACTGGGGGGGAGGAGAAATGGGGAATCATTGTTTAACAGGTGCAGAGTTTCAGTTTTCAAGATGAAACAATTCTGGAGATTGGATGCACAACAACGTAAATATACTTAACACTACTGAACGGGACGCTTAAAAATGGTTAAGATGGCAAATTTTATGTTATGTCTATTTTATCACAACTTCTTTTAAATGTCAGTACAGTATGATTAGACGTATGTAAAACAGACTAATGAAAACACTGGGAAACAATTTCATGAAATATTTGGATTAGGATAGTAAGAGTATGCACCATTTTGCCCCAAACTCTATGATTTGATTTTTATAGCACTCTTGTTATTAAAAAAAAAAAAAATTTAAGAGCATATTGCTCTAACTACCCATAAAACCCAAGGCTTAAAGTCCTTCCAGTAAAAATTACATGCTTATGAGAAATTATTCACTTTTTTAGCACATACAAAACAAAGATGGCGTCAAATTTTGAACTAATATCTTGCTCCAAACACCACGAGAGCAGGTTTCAATCTGTTTTGTCCACCAAAAGCCTAGAACCTAGTCTAGCACACTGTGAATATTCAATAAATACTTGGGAAATTAATTTAGAAAATGACCTTCACAAACTTAACACACAAATTGTTTGCCCAATCTGCATTAATTTCTTGAAAACACTTTGCTGATTACATTCTAAATCTCTTAAATCCAAGATATTCTAAATCTATTCTCGTGGTCACCAATTCCTAAATTCATCCTTTTCCCCCTTTAATTATCTCACTTTGTTTAGCATCTGGAAAAAGAAGTGAGGGCTGCAATATATAATTAGTAAATTATTCTTAGCTGGCAGAATCATGGAGCAGCAGTTAGCAATTACAGACCATAAAATACCTATTACTCTTGCCATTTTAATGCTCTATGAAATAATGGGCCCTGTTCTCTGTAAACTGAAGGCAGAGTTGCAGTTAGAATACCCTTAGGATGGTTTTATCCTATCAGCTCAGATGTGAATAAAAGGGAAGTTCCCCACGCAAAAGTTTCACAACCCCAAAATGCTGGTATGCGTGACCCAAGATGGGCTGAGAAGAAACTATTCCCAACAGTGAAGGGCAAGTTCCCCTTCACAAGGAAGAATCTTTGCAGTGGGCCTGGCTGGCACCCACCCATCCATCTGCAGCCATCTACAGGATGCAGATTCAGACCCCTGGCAGGAGTCAGCAGCTCTGCTTTAGCAAACAGCATCGTCCAACAGAAGGACGCTGCGAGCCACATGGGAAATTTTAAATTTTCCAATAGCCATATTAAAAAATAAACAGGTAAAATTAATTTTATTTAACTCAATATGTCCAAAATAGTATCATTTCGACATATAATCAAGATTAAGAAATGACTGATCTATTTTATATTCTCTTTCCTTTGCCATGGAAATCCAGTGTGCACGTCATACTGACAGCGCCTCTCAATTCGGGCTGGCCACATGTCGGTGCTCAACAGCCACACATGGCTAGTAATCACCGGCCTGGACAGGACAGTTTTTAAATGATGGTCATTTCCATTTTGTAACATTTTTACATGCATGTCATGTTTTATGGGCTCTGATACCCTTCCTAGTGCATAACTGGCCCTCTCCATTAAAAAAAAAAATAACAGTAAACAAAAACCATTTCACTAGTCACTGATAGCCAAACCAGGACTAACTAAACTATTACGAGAAATCTGAAAAATCAGCCTCGTTCAAGAGTCTGGTAAACTCTGGTTACTGTTCCTAGCGCTGTTTAATGCATTTTATATCCTTGAGCGTGATTATGCTTCTGTTGGAACACGGTCACCTAAAATTTTAGGACAGATGTCAAGGGGGAAACGTGACTTCTTGCCCAGGGATGCGCTTCTCAGTCAACACTGCCACCTAAACAGATGCACAGCTTCACCACACTTTACACAACAGGTCTGTTCCTGAAAAACTGGAAGTGGTTAGAAGTCTTCTTTACTCTAAAGAAGCAAGCTCTTCAAAGATAAACTAAAGAGAAGTTTTGTCTATTTGATAAGCTTTTTAAAAAATATTACTAAGTGAGACTAATGACTTCGTTTTATTTACGGTTCTATCCCCAGAGCCAAGCCTGTATGTGTGTCTGTGTGTGTCTGCGTGTGTCTGTGTGTGTGTGTGGCAATTCTTCCCATGTCAACTGACATGTCATCTTCTCAGAGAAGTCTTCCTGAATCACCAATCTGAAGTAGTCCCCCCCAAAGCTCTCTGCTGTTTCTCTTCAGAAAAAAATAAATTGTTTACAAAAATAAACTCAAATTGTTGAATGAATGAATAATGGGCTTTCTTAAAATAAGGGGAAAATATATAAAGTGAGCTATACCTAAACCAGTAATAACAGATATGACCAATAGCATCCATTTTTAAATGACTACTATGCGTAAGATACTGTGGGGGCTTTTGGTCTAATGAGAGAGGGGGAAAAGCTGTACATTTCTGTCTAAGAAAACTCTCAGCACCCAGCACTGGGACCCCGGACCAAAAGGAGGAATAGTTCAGTTGTTCAAGCGCCTACTAAGTGCCGGGCATTTACTTTACGTGCTGGGTAAACATGGTGGTCTCTGTCCTCATTAAACAAAACATGACAACCAATTATAAGTTCTGCTATGAAGGGAAAGAGCAGAGGGCTCTAAGAGGGGAGGGAGCCTGCTTCGGACTGGTGGTTCAGGAAGACTTCTCCGAGAAAGTGACACTAAGTTGACATGGGAAGAACTGAGGGAAGCAACGCCAGACCAAGGCTCTGAGATGGAGAACAACTTGCCTCCTGAAAGGAAGAGGCTAATGTGACTAGAGTCCTGGTTACGCACTGTTACTTAAAAGTTGTTACACCAGAGAGTGACCAATAAGCTGGGCCTGGAAGAGGTAACGCTTCCTTAGCCAGAATAACAAACTCCTTCCAGGCAACATACACTAGCTCTTCATTCAATGAGATAAGGAGGCAAACAGGCTAAGTCAGCTAAGATACATGACAGAAGAGCAGCTCCTCTGCATGCATCTATCTTATATCCGATTCCTTCTCCATCCTCCTGAAGAGGGGCCTCCCCGGCTGGCTAATGGCCTTGGGCCAAATTAGAACTGAAAAGCCAGCCTGGAACTGGAGCCTTTATTAAAAGATGGCTACTTGTAGGAAGTTGGGGGTAAGCAAGAGCTGGTGCTCGGGGCTAAGAGCTGATGATCAGGCCACACTAGAAAGCATTTGCTCAGCCTGGCTTTTTCCTCCCAGAAAATGAATGTTTACAGTGTGACTTGCACTGACTGCCAAAGGAAGTCTAAAAAGAATAACCACATTATTGGATATTTTTAGCTTTTCTTTTCATAAATGTTTTGTGTCACTGCTTTCCAAATAATTCCAAATCTTGCAAGTTAGCCAGAAGAAGAAATGGGGTAGAGAGTGTATTGTTCATATTGAGGTATGTGAGATTGGTGACTAACTTTCTTTTGAAATTCAGTTAAAGGAATGTGACTTTGTGAGTCCTGCTCACACAAACACAAAATTCCAACAGATTAATACTGTGTACAAACAGATTGTATCAGACACAAAGACAAGATGTGCCAATCACCGGGCACCAGGCAAAAGGAGTGGCGGGAATGTTTCCAGTCAGTCACAGAGCAACTAACGGTTAGTATAAAATGTTAGGACAGCCAACAGACCTTTGATTTGCAAACTGTTATTCTTTTGCCCCTAGTGGGTCTATCGCCAAAACTTCTAATAAAAGCACTGAATAAAATAATGCAACGCATTACTGTTGATTCCAGCGACAAGACACAGAACCAGAGAGCCACAAAGATATTTATATTACCATAAGGAGAAAATCCACAGGGCAACCTTGAGGTCTGTCTGTGCAGTCTCACGGACTTGCCCTATTAAACCAATCTTCAATATAACTTTTGTAAAAGTGTGGGTGGTTCAGAAGACAAGTTCAGGTTTTTCAAGACTTCTTGACTATTCGACTTCTAAAGCAAAAACAGAGTCTCATTTCCTTATTCCTGTTAACTACCAAAGGCTCAGGAAGAAGACTGAGCACCTTAGCTGCGGGGTGAGACAGGCTGCAGTAGGTCACCCTAGGAATCACTGGAGTCCATCTCTGTTCTTGGAAGTCTGAACACGTCCTGTATTTGATTTTGTTGGAAAATCAGAAAAGGAGAAGGATGAATTACACAGCTGTCCACATTCTTGGTTCTGCGTGAAACAACAACATAGCAAATCCACAAGGATGAATTACGAACACCGTGATGAAGATGTATACAGAATAGGGGGTCAACACTTTAAGAAACTCCTAAATCATAGACGTCCATATTTGCAAAGGGAAAACCGAATTTTAAAACTACTTTTATAGCCAAGAAGTAACAAATAGGAGAGTGCAATTTGAGTCGGAAAACTTGAGTCCCAGCCTTCCCCCATCTAAGTGTGGGCCCTTGGGCGAAGCCCTTAACAAGGCTCTGAGTTTCATTAGGTTCCTGCTCCAGAGGGCTCCTGGGAGAATCCTAAGACAGGGTACACTGAAAACCCATAAAGAGCCAATTATTATCAAACCAGGAAGGCATTCCGTCATTCAGCTAATATTCACTGACCAACCACTGTGTGTCATGCACTGACCAAGGCCCTGGGGATACAGCAATAAGCTGACATTCAAACTGACACAAACAGGCCACATGTTCGAACATTCCCTTTCTATCTTTCAGACAGGTTTTTAAAAGCCTTTTCCTTTTTTCTCTTTTTTTTTAAAGACGGTACCAACATAAAACAAGAAAATGATAACATTTTCTTTATATCTGTAAGATTTTTCTTATCGTTGAACACAGAAAGATGTGTCGGACTGCCGCTTTGCCTGGCAAGAGAAGAAAAAAATTTCTCACCCTCCTCCCCCTTTCTCTCCATCCTGCATTTACCACAAACATCTTGCTTTCTCTAGATATTTTCAAGAGTTCTAGAAACCACATTTTCCTGGCTTTCCCACAGGTGGTTCGGCACCAAAAACATTCACTTTTATCAATAATAGATCCCTATGGCAACACCTCTTTCCAACACTCTAGAGAAAAGATACATTTCACTTCTACCCTTTATGTCACAAGTGCTTACCTTATTCTTACAATCACCAGCATAACAAAATGAAAAAAGGCTTATCTAACCTTAGGTTATATTTAGAGTGCCTTGATTTATAAGTTTTACTTTCTTAACTCACAAATCTTATCAGAAATCTAACAGATTCACTCTGTCACTTCTTTGAACAAACCAAAATGCCCACTAAAAGTCAGAGTTTAAAACACTTTCTCCCCCTGGCAAAGAAGTCCTATAACTCAGCACCTTGCATGTGTTATGTTAGAGGGAGAAATACACAGGAAATAAAGCTGCAGAATATACTTTAAGCTCTTCGAACAAAGAACTAGGTCTCACTGTCCTGACTTTCAGCACAATACCTTGAAATATACATAAATGCTTGCCTAATTCTGAATGCTAAATAAGTAACATTATATGAGTATAATATATATGCTGGATGAATATTCCAGAAATTAATGAGTATATCGCAGACACACTGCATGGGTATAAACCCAGGAAAAACTGACATTTTACTTTTTAAAGCATCAAATCATTCTTGTACAACTCCGACCTGGATACACTGACCCTTGTCAAGGGGCATCTCACACTTGGAGAATCCAAGGCCAGCAAGTGTTCTGGATACTAGCCACCTCTGACATATACTTCACACTAGCACAACCATCTCTGACACGCTCAAGTCAGTGTCAAATGCGACAGCAACATCAACAAATGGAAGGAGAAAAAACAGAGAAGGGAAAGAAACAGGAGGCCAAAAAAGAAAGAGAAAAGCAAAGTGAAAAAAAGCACAAGGAAATGCAATTCTTCCATAACCCCTGCAGGTAGAGGGGATTTCTGACTTCCAACCGTCACAGCAAACTCGTGTCACGAGAAAATAAAAGATCACTTGCTACACACTGAATGTGTCTCCCCCAAAATTCATATGAGGAAGCCCGAATAGGAAAGGATCTGGAAGTGGGGCCTTTGGGAGGTAATCAGCGCATGAGGGTGGACCCACGCTGGGTCGTTCTAAGAGGAGAGAGGGTCAGCCCTTTCTCCGGGTGAGGACTCTGCAAGAAGTCAGCCGTCTACAAGCCAGGAAGCCCAGGAAGACGTCCTCACCACAAACCACCCATGCCGACACTCAGATCTCCCACTTCCAACCTCCGGAACTGTCAGAAATAAATATTTGTGCTTAATATTTGTGCTTAAGCCACAAGAGTTCCAAATAAGTATCTGTGTTTCAATCACCTAGTCTATGGTGTTCGTTACAGCAGCCCGAGCTGACGGGGACATCACTCAAAGTAACCAGCAAACCAGCGCGGCCTTGAGCCTTCGACAGCACACAGAGGGGACGCCGGTGCACCTGGACTCGGCGCAGCCCTCCCTGCTACTGAGCAGGGCCCCTGACTTCCCCCGCGCCCTTCACTGTCCCCTCTCCCCCAGCCCTCTCCCACTTCTGGGTTGGTAATTAAGAGATTGGAAAGATTAGAATTTCCGAATCTTAAAAAGAAATCTAACCTCAGAAAGTGCTTAAATAAACTTAAAAGGTCTGGCAAGGAAAGCCTGACACATTACTCCGTTCTCAGCCCCCATAACTCATCGGCTGGCCCTGAACGATTTTCCCTGCTTCTAGTCTCCAGGACCCAATCGGACAGCACTGTTTGCTGCGCGCCTGTTATTTTTTAAAAGCAAGAAATCCGTTCCATGACAGCCCTCTCCCGTCTGACGCGAGCACGGCTGGCTGGCAGCCTCCTGGGGTGGCTCCAGGGCCCGGAGGCCGCGGGTTAAGCGCCGGACTTAGGAGTCCACCCAAGCGCCCCATTTCGGGGAGGCCTCCCTGAAAAACACGGTCCCGGTCGGCGACACCGGCCCAGTTCCCGTCCCATCTTTTCCCAAGCCGAGCTTCCCACGGCGTGCTTCCTCCAAAAAAGGAAGAAACCGGCCGGCGGCTCGGCTCGCGCCCGCTGGCATGTACCTAGCACCGGAACTTGTTTGCAAAACCTTCGGGTCACCATAAACTTGACTGTACGGGAATGCAGGACCCCGACTCCCGCAGCCCGGATTCAGGGAACGCCCACGGGCGCCAGGCCGCGCGTCTCTCCCAGCGCCCCAGACCAGAGAGGCGCCTGGAGCGCGAAGGTGGCGGAGGCCAGGCACCAGGGCCACCCCCACCCCACCCCCCGCGCTCCAGGCTACCGCACGGCCCCCAAGCCTCTCTGGGGCCGCCGGCCACTGAACGGACCAAGAGGGAGGCCCCGACCGCCGCCTGCGCGGAGGACGCCGGGGGTGGCCCGGACGCCTCCCGGCTCTCGGACGGCCCCCGGGGCGGCAGAAGCCATCTGGCGCGGAAGCAGAGCGGTCTCTCGGCCTCCCGCCCGTCCTCCCCCTTCCCCGGCCCAGGCGCCCCGCGCGCACAGGCACCGGCGCCAGGCACGACCCCGGCATCCAGATGGAGAAGCCCTTGTCGGCGGCCTCCTCCTCCCTCCCCGCGGGCATCCCCGGCGCGCCCCAGGAGACACGTGAAGGCGGGGGTCCTGCCGCCCCGGGACCTCCGGGCCCCCCGGGAGCGAGGGGGCGCGGGTCGAACCCCCGCCGCGCGCGCCACTCACTTGCTGGCCGGCGCGGGGCTTGCCCTGGGGCGCCCTCCGGAAGAAGGAGGTCCTGGCGGTGAAGAAGAAGTCTTCGGCGTCCTCCTCCAGGCTGCTGTAGCCGCTGCTCATGCTGCTGGTCCCGGCGCGCGCGGGGGGCGCAGGCGGCCAGGCTGGGGTGCGGCGCCTGCCCGCCCCGCGAGGTTCCCGGCGCGCCGCCCCGACTGCCGGCCGGCCGTCCTGCTGCAGCTGCGGCCGCCGCTCACTCGGCACGCCCGCCCCTCCCCGGCTCCCCGCCTCCTCGCCTCGCCGCCAGGCTCCCGGCTCCCGGCTCCCGGCTCCGCGGGCCGCGGGCGCCCCGCCCCTCCCCGGCCTTCCCCGGCCCTCCCCGGCCCTCCCCTCTGCTCCCCGCGGGCGCGGCCGCAGGTGGGGGCTGCCCTTCCCCGGCAGCGTGGGTGGAACCCGGAAAGCCCGGCTCGGGCCCGCGCCTGCTGGGGCGCAGCGCCCCCGCCCGCTCGCTCGGGTTTTGGGGAGGGCGGGAGCGGACCGGCGAACTTTCTGCGCTGTCCCTGCCCTGCTTGACCCCTCCCGGGGTGCAGCGGGTGGCGGCGGAGATTGCCCTGCCGGGGGCGCGCAGACCCTCGGGCGTCCTGCAGCCGCTCCGCCCCGTCCTGACCCCTGGGTTAAAGTTAGCGGAGATGAGTGGGGAGGTAACCCTGGGTTGGGTTTATTCGAATGAAAACACCCTTTCTGATAATTCCGTTGAGGTTCGGTCTTTCCCCCTCGCCCTCCTCTCTAGCGAGGGTGCATGCCCACATAAGCACGGCCAAGGTCGTTATGATCTGGGAGGCCACTTGGTGCAAAGAGGGGTGAACTAGTTTTAGAGCTCGAGGACTCGTTAATCAAACGTGATGTTAAATGCCCCCTCCCACAATCCGCTTTAAACCTACGAGGCATGGTTTCAGGGCTGGGGTGAAGGGCTCAGGGAACTCGATTCACCCTCCTACAAAAACAAAAACAGATTCTATATTTTCTTAAATCCTTCCAGTCAGTTAATACTCCTTTAAAATGCACAATTTTCCTCCCAGCCACCTGTACGTACCAGTCATTTACACCTTAGCGTTACTGAATTGATTAAAAGCACGCTCATTTCCGTGCAGACCCCTGATTGAAATGTTGTTCTGAAGCTTCAGCCCTGCTGCGGTTGGCAGGCTTGGAGAAGTTTCAGTAGGAGGGGAAGAAAGGGTTAGAAAAGACCATTTTCACCCATTATAAACAAACTTTCTTTCATTACCTCCTTCTACCCTCAGAACAACTCTGTAGTTAGTGCTATTTCATGCTCGTTTTACACCCAGAGCAGCTGAGGCTTAAAGAGAGGAAGGCAGCTGCAGGCGGCGGGGCTGGGAGCATTCTGATCGGTAGGTCTTCGATCCCCTTCTAGGTCCTCTGCTTGGTCCGTGGTCAGCCATGGTCATTTGTGGGCTGGTGGGAGGGAGAACTGGAGCAGAGATGACGGGAAGGGGAGCACTGGCTCGTGAGGCGTCCTATCCCCAGGCAGAAAAAAGGCTTGCAAGCCACCCCCACCTTCCTTCAGGCTCACTCACACATCCAGCTTGCAAAGTGTGTGTTAATTACCCAAGGGATTCACGGCAACTCCACGAGGCGGGCCTGGGCGTTACAGCCCACTTTAAAGATTCTGCAACACTGAAGCCTGCCTCCGGGCCACACGGTACTGAGTAGTTAGAAACCAGCAATTCCAACGCCATATTGTTTCAGTCTAAGCTGATCCCTGTGTGAGCCACGCACTTAGCCGGATGTAAGGGACTAGGAAGATTGACTGACTTTCTGATAGACTTTTGTTATTCCGTTTCCATTACTTCATTAGCACAATCCTGATTTAAATACTCCCATTTAAGAGTAATGTGTAGGTTAAAGAATTTAAATAACTTGTTTTATTGTGGATAGAAAGGTGGAAATGACCCCATCCGGAACAAATTATTTTAAACAGTTTCAGAATCCTTTGGAGGAAAACAGTAAAAGGAAAAACACATTAAAATGTTTTATGATCCACCATACCGTAAAAAAAGAATTTTTTCATTGTGTTATTTTTAAGTTCCAAAGGACTGAACTGACCTTTCTATCTGTCAGCGCACCATCAGAATCAGTTGTAACAAAAAGACATAATTGAATAATGAAGGAAGGAAGGAAGAATTGGCATTCTGTTTCCTAAAAGCAGCATAATCATTATATTTCTATATTTTTCTGATAGTATTCTTGATAAAAGAATGTGAATTTAAAATTTGGTACATGAAAGTAGTATTTGTAACAGTTCAAATGTCGCATTAAGCAACTAGACATTTTTAACATTTAAAATTCAGGGAAGGGGGTGGAATAAATAAAATGTATGCAACCAAGTTCAGTTTTGAAAGGACTTACTGTCAAACACAGAATAGAATTTGTGAGTGGACTCTGTTATCATCAATGTTCCAATGACACCAGATCCTAGTGATTTAGATTTATAGCCTAGTAACCTTTTATTTCTATGTTACATGGGGAATATATTTAAAACTTAATAAGTATATGCAAATATTGTAAACACACCCAAATGTTTTGTAATTTTAATCATCCTGCATATGAAATCATTTTCCTTAAATGAGCGTAAAAGGAGAGGCTTCAGTAACAGATCAACCCTTCTTGCTCACCAGATAAACCACCCAGGAGAAAAATGATCCTATAAATGTGATTATACATCAAAAAGTTTAAATGATTATTCAGATACTCTAAGTACTACATATCCACAAATAGTAGAAACTCAAATATAATAAATGTAGAAAAAATTTAGGCACAGTTCATGCTTTTTTTTTTTAAAGATTAGCAACTGAGCTAACAACTGTTGCCAATCTTCTTTTTCTCCCCCCCAAAGCCTCCCAATTATAGTTGTATTATTTTTTTTTTAGTTGTGGGTCCTTCTAGTTGTGGCATGTGGGACGCCGCCTCAACATGGCCTCATGAGCGGTGCCACATCTGCGCCCAGGATCCCAACCAGTGAAACCCTGGGCTGCCAAAGCGGAGCACGAGAACTCAACCACTCCGCCACGGGGCCGGCCCCATCATGCTTTGACTAAATAATTTATAAGTAAAATTTCTCTTTTGTCAACTTGTCCTCATAAAACAGAAGACCACAAAGGAAAAGATTTCTAGATTTGACTACATAAAATTTTAAATATTTTTAACATACACACACACAAAGGTAAAAGACAGGGAAAAAAACTGGAGAAAATATTTGCCAGATTTATATCCTTAAAATATGAAGAGTTCATAGAAATCAATAAAAACTTTGAACACCTAATAGAGAAATAAGCAAAGGACATGACAATCAGTTAATAAAAGGAGAAATATAAATAACATCACTCATTTATACATGAAAAAACTCATTCAGTCAACAAATATTTATTGAGCACATACTGTCTGCCAGACGCTGATCTCAGCACACAAGAATACATCACTGAACAAAATGGCAAAAGTCCTTGCTCTACTAGAATATATATTTAGTGCAGGTTGGAGGGAGAGAGGCAAAATGAATAAGAGAATTATATAGTATGTTAGAAGGTAATAAGTGCTCTCCCATAATCATGGAAGGAAGATAAAGAATGTTTTATGTAGACTGGTTACTGCAGCTCTCACTGAGAAGGTCACTTTTCAGCAAAGATGTGTTGAAGGTAAGGGAGCTGGCCATACAGCTGTTCTTGGGAAAAGCATTTCAGGCAGAGAGAGCAGCAAGTGCAAAGGCCCTGAGGCAGGAGTGTGGTAGCATATTTGAATAAGAGCAAAGAAGCCAGTGTGTCTGAAGTGGGTGAGTGAAAGAGACAGGAGTAAGAATTGTGATATAAAAGGTAACAGAGACAGAAAGATTACTGTTCCTGTAATGCCTTGAAAGCAACTATAGGGACTCCAATTTTGGGTTTTACTCTGAGATGAGAAACCACTGGAGGTTTTGAGCAGAGAAATTACAGGATTTGACTTACCTTTCAAAGGACTCCTTTGGTTGCTGGGTAAAGAATAGAGCGTTAAGGCTTATGCAAACTCTAGCAAATGAAAACAAGGTACATTTCTCCCTCGTGAGATTGGCAAGTATTCTTTAAAACAGGTCATTAAACAGCATACATAACATAGTAATATTCTTAAGATGTACTAGGAACTAAGATAATTTATCAAGGAGGTTTGTAATAAAGGTCACATTGACAGACACCTGTTACTTAAGACTTGTGTGATATGGAAGAAGCCTGGCCTTGGAGGTCAGGCCAACCTGAGTTTGAATGATGACACTGTCGCTTACTCTTGGGTGACCTTTAGCAATTTAATTAGCTTCTCTGTGCCTCAGGTTCACTGTGAGTCGAATGGGAATAACACCATCCCCATTTTACTCTCTTTATAATTTACTGTACTGTTTAAGCAAAAGAATCCATGTAAAGCCCTTGGCACAGAATAGGGCCAAGCAAATATTAGTCTTTCTTGCCCCAAATATTAGACCTTGTTGCAGACTCAACGTCCGATACCCACTTCTTTGTTAGCCAGCAAGCTTTGGTCCAGGAATCGCCCCCTCTGGGGGAAGGTCCAACCTTAGCCGGAAGGCCCGGCGTTGGGCAGTGACGGTGGCCCCGTGCCCCGGCCAGGGATTGCTTTCATGGGAGCAGGTCTCACAGACCTGCCACGGAGACACAGACCTGAGGGACACTCTGCTGGGTGGCTTCCAGGAAAAGTTTCCTCACCTTGAAAGGAGACTTGGAAAAAACTGTCTATTCTTCCAAGGGAACTTGTCACGCCTGAATGTGGTACCTGGGAATTATGTAGCCACTTTATGGACAAAACAGATAGGTTAAAGATGGCAAAGCAGAATGATGCCAAGAACTGGCCTGGTCCTTGAATTGACCCACTTTGAAGCTGCCCTAATTAGAGCTCCTTGTTATGGGAGATAAATACTTTCTTTACTGTTTAAGCCAGTGAGTCAGCTGGTACCATTCTCACTGAGATATTCCCAGCCTGTCTTTATTTATCTATTTTCTGCTGGAAAAGGCCCTCTCATCATATTTCTGCCAAGTTCTGTTCTCCTCCGTCAACACTGGGTAGAATCGGTCAGAGACACAGATAGAAGCAGAAATAAGATTTTCTAAAGGACAATTGAATTGTTCCCCTAAAAATAATTTAGAAAGGTCATTCTCTCACATTTAAACAAATAGAATCCATCCCAAAGGGTTGGTCTTTAAAGATTTTATTTTTCCTTTTTCTTCCAAAGCCCCCTGGTACATAGTTGTGTATTTTTAGTTGTGGGTCTTTCTAGTTGTGGCATGTGGGACGCTGCCTCAGCATGGCCTGATGAGCGGTGCCATGTCCGCGCCCAGAATCCAAAACGGTGAAACCCTGGGCCACCGAAGTGGAGTGCACGAACTTAACCACTCAGCCACACGGCTGGCTCCAGGGTTGATCTTTAAAATGGTTTTAAAAAAGAAAAAGAGGGAGCCGCCCCGGGGCCAAGTGGTTAATTTCACACGCTCTACTTTGGTGGCCCAGGGCTTCACTGGTTCGGATCCTGGGTGTGGACCTAGCACCGCTCATCAGGCCATGCTGAGGCAGCGTCCCGCATGCCACAACAAGAGGCACTCACAACTAGAATATACAACTATGTACTGGGGGGCTTTGAAGAGAAGAAGGAAAAAGAAAAAGAGATGTTCTAAAATTTCTCTCAAAAATTCTATGACAGAAGTGGTTACTTCAGGCTGAGGCTTCGAGGATGTGCACGGGGGGAGCTAGACCGGAGCAATCAGTGTCTCTTCTGTTTTGACAGAAACAGCACCTGTGGCATCAACTACCATTGTGTTCATGACAACAACAGAAATAAACAGTATAATAGCTGGAAGGCAGTGTGTTTGGGGGTTAAGTGTGCGGGCCTGGAAATCAGACTGCCTGTATTGAAATGCAGGCTAAGATGGTGTGACCCATGGCAAATTGTCTGACCTGGTGAAGCCTCAGTCCCACGTCTGGAAGATGGGGCATAATGGTACTCACCTTGAAGAGTTCTTGCAGGGATTAAGTCAAATAAGGCATGTAATACACGGTGCCTGGCACACAATAAGAGCTCAATTAATGCTCACTGATATGATTACATATAAGGATAATATTTCCATGTTTAGGCACGTCCTCAGTATCCAAGAAAATGATGTGGAAGTGACCCAGGTGTATAGAAGAAGGTGGAGGAGAAAAATGGTCTTTCCCATCAGTAGACTCGCCAGTCCAACATATCTAGGATCTACTGGAATGAGCCAAAATATTTCGCGCGCAGTATACTAGTTGTTGTGAGTATTCCACAATGAACCCCATAGTTTGGTGTCTGCGTTCAAGTAGATTTCATCTTAGGCTTCTGCATTTCCTCATTCCTCTGATAAGGACCGGCCAAGGGAAAGCACATATCTGATGAAAAAGTCCTTCATCATGATGACACTCAGTCATCTTACTTTCTGTCTCAGCCCCTCAAAGCCCTTGACATTCACACTAACTCTCCTCAAGTGGTGATCACTCGTCTCCTTTAAAAGATAACCAAACAGAGAGATGGGAAGGCTACACCCCAGGTCTGAGAGAGTGAAGAATGGGGAGCGACCTCTAACTGTAGCTGTGGCACTTTATTTCTACAAAAAGAGAGAGACTAAAGCAAATATGGCAACATGTTAACGTGTATTTTATCTGGGCATTGAAAACACAGATTTTTTATTGTATTGTCTGCATTTTTTGTATGCCTGGAATATTTCTTAGTTTTACAAAATTAAAAGGAAACTAAAGGGCAGGTAATAACTGCAATTTTTTAAAGAATTACATTTTAACACTATGGGGAACTTCATCCACAGCTTACGGGATGAGAGTAGGGGGCCTGGGTCCTAAAATGTCTGAAAACCTAAGTCGTGAGAATAAAACAGATTCTCTCACTAACAATGTTGTGAAAAATAATTTATTTAAAAATGGCAATATGTACTAGAATAGTTTCAATAAGGCCTAGAGGGATAAAAATCTACTACGATCCTGGTTTAGGCACTTTGGGTTTACAATGGTGTTAAGATTCTGAAGACAGGAGGAAAAAAACTTAACACTTCTATGACTAAGAATTTCTTTTCTCATGGAAATCTAAATAGAAAACAAGCAAAAATATTCCAGAGCAAAAATCAGTTTAAGACTGAGAAACCAATGTAGTCACAATAAAACTTGTTTAAGTTAGAAATTCATAAATTTTAAAAATCTGGCACCACACAAACCCACTGGGGTCTAAGATGTCCATTGGTAATTTCCACCTCCTATTAACTACATATAGGTCAGTTAAAAACTCTTATAAGCCAAGCTAAAAAGATGGAGGTATACACCATGGATCAAAACAGTAGAGAACTCTAGCTTCCCTCAAAGGAGAAAAAAAAAAAACCCAGACAAAACATTAACATTGAATCATTTTGGCAAAGATACAGGACTTCCAAAGGGCATTTGAAACTAAAACTTAGTTAGATGGGTTGTTCCTCAAATAGTTGGGAATTTTACTGAGTAAACACACTGTGTTTGTCTTCATCAAAGTACGAGTTTATTCATGTCCAATGAAAGAAATCCTAGGGGGGAAAAAAACTGAAGCAGTTGCTGGTATGTTTTGTTTTCTTTTGAGGAAGTTTAGCCCTGAGCTAGCTACTGCCAGTCCTCCTCTTTTTGCTGAGGAAGACTGGCCCTGAGCTAACATCAGTGCTCATCTTCCTCTACCTTCTGTGTGGGATGCCTACCACAGCATGGTGTGCCAAGCGGTGCCATGTCCACACCCAGGATTTGACCAAGGATTTGAACCAGTGAACCCCAGGCTGCTGGAGTGGAACGTGTGCACTTAACTGCTGTGCCACCAGGCCGGCCCCTGCATTATCTCTTGCGCGAGGCCTCTAAAAGCTGAGTTGTGACTGGGAGGTGAATACTGTCCCCAAGTGAAGGGTCCCTATCCACTACTGAGCCCCCTTGTCAAGCGGCGTCACCTCTGCAGACATGTTCATTTTGTAACCTATGAAGAATAAAAGGACATTTTCTTCCATTTTTGGTTGAGATTTAATTAACCTCGGGAGGCTGGAAAGTGGAGTGAGGAATGGAAAAATAGAGTGTGTTCTGTGACTAAACATGGAACATTTATCACAAACACAAGACAGAGATCTGATGACTGCTTCTCAATAAATAGCACCTGTACCCAGAGCCCCAGATAGCTGACTTTGAAATCTCTGTCTTAAAAGCCCAGCTTTAGGCAAACAGAAAGGCCTTTTTGTTCAGGAAAGGCATTCCAGGGAGATATCAATCCTTCTTAATAAATACAAACAGAAACTTAATGATGGCCTCAGAATTTCTCTGGAGGAGGCCTTGGGGGCAGCTTACACTGGGCTGCATCAATTGTCCGTATAAAAGAAGAGAAGAATTGCTGATGGACACAGACTTCTGGAGGAGCTGGAAAGCTCCCCTTGCTCTCCTTCCGCGCTCTGCCACCTCCGTTTTTTCTTTTCGTTAAGCACGAACTCTGACCTCACTAGATGCGGAGCCCCATGGAAACCACTGGGCAAGGTATGAAAGAAGAATCAGGTGGGTTCTCTGTCCTCCAAAACCTCATAATCTAGTTGGTGAGAAAAACACTCTCATAGAACAATTACATGATAAGGACAGGCTGTAGTTAGGCAATCGGTCAATCTATGGAGAATGTGTCAAAATATAAACACAAGGTCAGAACACATGAAGAGATTTGGCAAATCGTAAAACAGAGACAGACAGAGGGAAGAGAATAGGACGTTCAGAGAGGGGAGAAAAGGTCACCAGCAAAAACCTGAGCACAACCTACTCTTGGGCTGAATCAAACACTTGAAGTGGAGAAAAGAAAAGCTGAGCAGAGTGAGGGCCAAGGTGTTGAACCTTCAGCTGAGGAAGTAATCTGGGAACTAGCAGTCAGGTGACGCAGAGGAGAGAGTGCTGGGGGTGGGGGACTGTGTTGTAACAGAGCCCACGAGGAGCAGACAAACAAGCCTGACCATCTCTTGTGAAACTTCCTGTGGTTCTGTGAAGGGCTCCACAGTCGGAGGATGCGCGCTGGCTGGGCCTTGGGACACAGGACTCCAGATCCTGGAACTTTGCTGTCACCGACAGGCCTTGTCAAAACAACCAAGCCAAATGCAATCTCCCGCTAAACTCACAAACTACAAGGGATATCGGTGGCGTAGGGCAGGAAGAGACTTCCTCCTTTACCCTCTTAGGTCCAGTACTGGGGCCTACAAATCGAACTGACAAAAGACAGATTAACAGGAGAAAAGGGTTTACTACACATGCATATGGGAGCATCACAGAAAAGGAGAGCAAGCCCAAAGAGGTGGACAGATGGGGGATCACACACCATTTTATCAAGGGGTGGAGTGGGGGTCTTGGACTTTGAGTGGGAGGAGGGGAGGCTGTAGGAAGGTGACTAGAAATGTATTATAAATAAAGATTTTTAATAAGTTTGTTAAGCAGACTCAAGTCCTCCCAGGCATAAGAGTGGTCTCCCGCCGTTCTCCTTTTTCCAGCATGGGAGCGGAAGACGCGTTTACAAGTGGAAATTTTCTTAATCAATGTAAATTTCCTTTCAAAACGGAAATTTATACTCTGGTTTTAGAACTTGTCCCCGAGGTGGCTGTTCCCCAGTTGCTTTCAACTCAAAATAATCCTTATGCCAAAGAAGCATGTTTTGGGGTGGCCTATGCTGAGCCCCGTCAGTGGATGTTGGAAATAGCAAAACGACCGAAAGTCTTTTGGAGGCTGCCACATTCCTTTTCGATTCTTCAGCCTACTGCTTGCCCCACAACCCCTCAAACAAAAAAGAGCAATCCTATTCAGCTTTGCTGCAGGAATTTCTAACTTCTAAGTTTAGAAACTCCTTTAACAGAAAAGAAAAAAATGCATTTTATTAGTTATATGAGTCCTTTCCTCCCCAGGTAGAATGTACATTCAGGCTTTATAATCTGTTTGTTTAAAATGCAGAGGAGAACTATGAGGTATTTATTGAAAGAACCTGTTTACATTAAATCATAGTTGTAAGAGCTAAAAAAAAAAGTACAAAATCATGGCAAAATAGAAGACAACAGGCAGAGTGAAAGGCAGATGACAGGAACTATTCTGAATCTTGATTGTGGTCATGGTGAGTTACACAATTGTATGTTTGTCAAAACTTGAACTGTGCTCTAAAAAGGGTGAATTCTGCATATTAATTATGCCTTAATTTTTTAAATAAGGGGAAGGTGATTAACAAACCAGGAAAAAGTATTTGCAAATTCTGTCACAAACAGCAAATACAGTCATCCCTCGCTATCCTTGGGGGATTGATTCCAGGAACTCCCGCAGGTACCAACGTCCCCGGATGCTCAAGTCCCTCATACGTGTAAAATGTCGTAGAATAGTGAATACAGTCGGCCCTCCGTATCTGCGGGTTTCGCATCCTTAGATCCATAGTTGCTTGAATCCGAGGATATGAAACCTGGGGACCGACTGGATCCATAATCCTTAAAGCGTTCCTAAACATCAATAAGAGCAATAACCCCCCAAAAAATGGGTAAAAGATAAGGTTGGATGGTTCACAGTAAAATCAATGAAAACAGCCCTTAAACATACCAAAAAGATGCTCAATCTCATTCACCATAAAAATGCACACATTGAAAGTAGTGCAAGATACTACTCTTTTCTATCAAATTGGCAAAAATCCAAAAGTCAGGCAGATTTGTTACTGAGGGTGAGGGAAGCAGACATTCTTACATATGTTGTTTGAATGCAAAATGGTACAACTTCAAGGGAGGATAATCTAGCAATAGACAGCAAAATTACATATGCATTTCCTCTGGTGGGAAACAATTTCAAAGACACACTGGGAAAAGTATAAAATATCTCATGGTCAAGTTTATGATTGTATCATTGTTTATAGCAACAATAAGAAAATGGAAACAACCCAAATATCCATCAATTGTACAATTGGTAAATGGAATACTATGTAGCCATAAAACGAAATGAGAACAATGTCAACACACTGATATGGAATGATCTCCAGGATTAATCATTAAAATAGAGTAATGCGGAACAGTGATTGTAGTATGCAATATATTTGGAAAAAAAAATTTTTTTGAGGAAGATTAGCCCTGAGCTAACTACTGTCAATCCTCCTCTTTTTGCTGAGGAAGACTGGCCCTGAGCTAACATCCATGCCCATCATCCTCTACTTTATACGTGGGACGCCCACCACAGCATGGCTTTTGCCAAGTGGTGCCGTGTCCACACCTGGGATCCGAACCAGCGAACCCCAGGCCGCCGAGAATCGGAACGTGCCAACTTAACCACTGCGCTGCCGGGCCGGCCCCTGGAAAATATTTTTTAAAAGAAGCAATAAAAGGATAAACCAAGGAATAACAAAAAATTAGTGACTTCTAGGGGGCTGGAGGGAACCAGTTCATGGCACAGGGAATAGAAACACAACTTATGTAAACATCTTGGTCTATAGTTTTGAGTTTTTAACTATGTGAATGTTTATATAATTAAAATCTAAGTTTAATCAAAAGGGGGAAAAAGCAACCCCTACAAATTGAAAACACATTAAAATAAATGCAACAAACTGAATATTTAGTATCAGACACACAAAGAAAATAATTGTTCTGGATGTCTTTACAACAGTATTTAGATTGTACTTCCCTTAGTGTGATATATTCTAAGTATAAAATAATTGCCAAGTAGTCTTAAACTGCAATAGCAGTATTGCTAAAATCACTTATTTTTAGATGATTATGGGTATATTTCTGGGATAAACTAAGTGATAATGATGGCATTGTTTTTATGTTCATATTTTTTAGAAACATTTTCAAGTACATATGGATGAAATGACATGAGATCTGGGAATTGCTTGAGAAAAAGAAGGAAAAAGCGAATGGATCAAATAAGAGTGGCAAATTCTGACGACTGCTGAATGTTAGTGATGGTATGTGGAGATTCATGATACAATTGGTTCTCATGTTAAGTTTTATAATAAAAATTTTTGAAGGAGCATAAGATCTCCATTTTTAGCACCTCCACTGGAATACAATCACTGCCCTGTTACCCTATTTACAAACAAATTCAGGTCGGACCGGATCCGAACTCCTGTGATGAAACCCCTTAGCATCCTTTCATCTTCAAAACTTTCTAAAAATATTAAAGCTAGGGCTTCACTGTGTCATCGAGCGGTGTTTTGATTAATTGTTGCAGTTCAATATGGAGAAACTAAATAGCATTGTATAATAATAATAGCTTGATGTATCTCAGGCCATGCTTTTGAAAATGCTCACGGCACTTTCTCACACAGTTATCTCAGCTTCACCTAAAGGCTCTGTAATTACTGCCACTTCGCAGAGGGGAAGCTGAGTCTTGGAGAAGTAAAGCAATGTGTCCGTGATCATAGTTGAACCGACACTGGGACTCAGGTTTTGGATCCACAAATTCAACTATCTTGTACAAGACTACAGAGGACATTAACATCAAGAGATGAGATTAGAATTCATAATATGACGGTTTTTACTCCTGCACGCTGGTTAAATAGTGTGCGTATTAGAAAGATCCCCTTAAAACCCTAAATTTCACATGTAATGGATAGGCCAGAACTAGTTAAAAACATACTATGCATTTGAGCTTTTACTGCGTGTGTGTGTGTATGTTTGTCCATCACCCTTTTCAACATTACTATGAAATCAAGGAGTGTCCCTTCTCCTTTATTTGAAAGTCAGGTTCATGGACTTATGTCTACAAAATGATCATGATAGAACACAGCGGTTATTGAATGTGTTGATGCTGTCTTGGCCTGATGAGCGGTGCCATGTCCGCGCCCAGGATCCAAACCAGCGAAACCCTGGGCCACCGAAGTGGAGCGCATGAACTTAACCACTCAGCTATGGGGCCAGACTCCTTCAAGCCTAAGTCTTTTTGTTTGTTTGTTTGTTTTAAAGATTTTATTTTTCCTTCTTCCTCCAAAGCCCCCCAGTACATAGTTCTATATTTTCAGTTGTAGGTCCCTCTAGTTGTGGCATGTAGGATGCCGCCTCAGCATGGTCAAGCCTAAGTCTTGAATGCATTTTCTTTATGGGGAAAAAAAGTTGTTAATTTAAAACAGCATGCCTAAATGTTTTAAAATTGTGCTCATATTTGTTGAAGGCCTACTGGCATGTGGCAGGGCCCTAACTATAGGACTGCTATCTTTAGTCTTGAATTGTGGGGTGTCATCTTTAACTATTTGATTACTCTGACACTTTTAAAGATTTTATTTTTCCTTTTTCTCCCCAAAGCCCCGTGGTACATAGTTGTGTATTTTTAGTTGTGTGTGGGTCCTTCTAGTTGTGGCATGTGGGATGCCGCCTCAGCATGGCTTGACTGTGTATAATCACTATTAAAATATTCATTATTGCAGATTAAAATCTGGCATAGAAAAGACTTTAAAATATCTTTTTTCTTATAAAAGTAATACATATCTATCGTGGAAAATTCATTAACTGTAAAAAAACATAAAAAAGAAAATAAGGGGCCAGCCCCCTGTCCCCATGTTGCCACCCAGGATCCAAACCAGTGAAAGAAACCCTGGGCCGCGAAGTGGAGCGTGCAAACTTAACCACTCAGCCCCGGGATGTGACCCCTACTCTGACACTTTTAATGTGAAAAAGAGAATTGACTTCCAACCTAAATTCCCATGGTGTCCTTGTTCTTTGATTTATGTAACACATTTAGTGTTATGGGAATATTTTGTTTTATTATGTTTCAAAAGACAGCATAATGATTTCTTATTTTTCCTTCAGATTTTCTTATAATTCAACTCAGAGCAGCTTCTTGCAAATTAAAAACTAAAAAGAAGTCGTAAAAAATTATAGGAATTAAAAAGTATGCATTTTGACCCATATTAAAAGTTACATAAAAATAGGTTTATTTGTTTGTTTGTTTTTGAGGAAGACCAGCCCCAAGCTACCATCCGCTGCCAATCCTCCTCTCTTTTGCTGAGGAAGACTGGCCCTGAGCTAACATCCTTGTCCATCTTCCTCCACTTTACATGCAGGATGCCTGCCACAGCATGGCCCAACAAGCAGTGCATAGGTCTGCACTTGGGACCCGAACCAGCGAACCCTGGGCTGCCGGAACGTGAGAACTTAACTACTGCGCCACTGGGCTGGCCCCCAAAATAGGTTTTTATATGTTTATATTATATAAACATCAAACTCATCTTATTTAATATCATGGAGAAATGTTCATGATTTAATATCAAGTCAAAAAATGTAGGATACAAAACTAAATATACAGCATAACCCCAATTTTGTCTAAAAATAATTTATACATAGAAAGAAAAAAGGCTAGAATGTTCATAAATATCATCTTGGCTTGGTGGAATTACGGGTCATTTTTCTTTACTTTTTTTTTTAAGATTGGCACCTGAGCTAACAACTGTTGCCAATCTTTTTTTTTTTCCTCCCCAAATCCCCCCAGCACATAGCTGTATATTTCAGTTGTGGGTCCTTCTAGTTGTGGTATGTGGGATGCTGCCTCAGCATGGCCTGATGAGTGGTGCCATGTCCACGCCCAGGATCCGAACTGGTGAAACGCTGGGCCTCTGAAGCGGAGTGTGTGAACTTAACCACTCGGCCAAAGGGCAGACCCCTTTATTTTCTTTTTTATGTTTTTTTACATTTAATGAATTTTCCACAATAGATATGTGTTACTTTTATAAGAAAAAAGATATTTTAAAGTCTTTTCTATGCCAGATTTTAATGTACAATAATGAATATTTTAATAGTGATTATACACAGCTCCCAGCAACTCCGTGGCGTGTAGAAATGGACTCCAAAATGTACCGTTCATGGGACAGTTCAACAATTCGTTTTTCCAATCTTCCATCCAGCACAGCAGCAGGGACCCAAATGCAAAGAAATGTCGCCGGTGCCCTCTTCCCTCGTTTCCTGCTCTGCATTCTCAGTAACCATGTGAGCAAGACTTGGAGAACTTGCTCTTTCCTGATGTACTAATTTAGTAAATGGGGTTTGATAAATATAGAAACCTAAAGATTCAGCCAGGGGTGGTGCTCATTTAGTTAATACCATGAAACAACCAAATATTATGATCTTGAAAAAATGCTGAGTTGAGCTACCATTGTCTACGTTGAAGCATTTTTAACTAGAACAAAAATAGAACTGTTAGAGTTTCCATTTTCTTCAAACAGTTACACATCATAAGTGGTTGGAATGATAGAATCCAGGGGGACCTCACATCTTCCTATAGAAGCCACAACTGGAGGAGATCAGGCGCCTGGCAAATACCAACAGAATGTCACCCTCCACCCTAGAAGCATCTGACCCTCACTGCACGAGGGAAGGGGTGGGGTCGGGGGTGGCGGTGGACTGTGACACCACCAGGCTTCAGACACGTTAATGCTATGGATGGTGACGCACTATCAAAACCCAGGCCTTTTAAATTAAGTTTTGTATTTTACATTCCACTTGGCAATACTCTGGCCAGGCAGCATAGTGCTCTCTTTTTTTAGAGGAAGATTAGCCCTGAGCTAACTACTTCCAATCCTCCTCTATTTTTTTGCTGAGGAAGACTAGCCCTCAGCTAACATCTGTGCCCATCTTCCTCTACTTTATATGTGGGATGCCTACCACAGCATGGCTTTTGCCAAGCGGTGCCATGTCCACACCCGGGATCCAAACCGGCGGACCCCGAGCTGCCGAGAAGCAGAACATGTGAACTTAACCGATGCACCACCAGGCAGGCCCCAGCATAGTGCTCTTGTAGATAAAACAGCCACATTAGGTCGTTATCAAACTATTAGCTATTTTTTCCTTGGAGAAAAACTAAAAATAAAGGAAACACATTCAAACACACAACCACTACCACACCACACAGAAAGAGGAGGAGGGGATATGGAAAACAGACTTAAAATAGCACGAAAATTTAGAGATAGAACATTTGGCTTTGGATAAACTATTTTACTTTTCTTTTACTTTTGGTGAAGAAGATTCACCCCGAGCTGACATCCATTGCCAATCTTCCTCTTTTTTTTATTGCAGTGACATTGGATGTTCCTCTTTTTTTTGCTTGAGGAAGATTGGCCCTGAGCTAACATCTGTGCCAGTCTTCCTCCACTTTGTATGTGGGCCACCTCCACAGCGTGGCGGATGAGTGGAGTAGGTCCATGCCCTGGATCCAAACCCACGAATGCGGGCCCCCGGAGTGGAGGGCACTGAACCTAACCACTCGGCCACCGGGCTGGCTCCTGTTTTACTTTTCTTGAATCTAAGTTTTCACATCTGCAAACTGAGGATGATAATAATAATACTACGTATAACATGTATCAGTGATTATCTCTGGGGAGTGATTTTATGGGGGGTTTTCACTTTCTAATTTTTTTAGAGAATGAAAATGCCTATTTCTTAAGATTCTGAAGAGGATTAAATGAAGCAAGGAGAGCCAAGGTTTTTGTAGTCACTAATGCTGCACATGATCATTGTTGGTTTTTTTTTTTTTTTGAGGAAGATTAGCCCTGAGCTAACATCTGCTGCCAATCCCCTCTTTTTGCTGAGGAAGACTGGCCCTGAGCTAACATCCATGCCCATCTTCCTCTACTTTATACGTGGGATGCCTGCCACAGCATGGCTTTTTGCCAAGCAGTGCCATGTCCTCACCCGGGATCCAAACCAGCAGATGCTGGGCCGCCAAAACCAATCATGCGTACTCAACCGCTGCGCCACCAGGTCAGCTCCTGTACATGACCATTGTTATAGACAAGTCTAGCAAAACTCAGTAAGAGTTTTGGGGAAAGAAACGTCTCATTTTATCCCCCCTCATTTATTAGCCTCAGAGTTAGGAGCTATTCTGTTAAATCTTAGCGCTTAAGAAAAAGCACCAGATCTGCAAAGTCTCTCCCCAGCCTCGTGCCCAGTCAGGAACAGAAATCTTTATAATCTTGGATTTTTCAGTGGTCACCGAAGAAATCCCCACTGGTGTGCCTAGGCTGAGGCTGACAGCCTCTAGCCTGCAGAAGAGCCTGAGTTCAAAGAACTCCTCCGTGCCTTTCCAAAGTGCTCCTGGAGAGTAATATTGCAACGCCTACAGTGTGACTTGCTACCCTCCCTCCAGCCAGCCTCTGGTCCCCCCAGAGATTCGCTAAGAGTTTGATGCTCTCCATTAGAAATCTATTCTCTGTCAGGACTTTTCCTCACCACTCCTCACCTCCATTCCCCAAGGGTGATGGTAGGCCCTCCTTGGACCCTTCAGTTGAATGCGTTTATTGTATGCATTGCCTCTGGAATTCCTAGGAAAGCCACAATCATAACGATGTGGGGATTCTGAGGGGAGAGAAAGGAGGCAAGAGATGGCGCACTGACTTTCTTTCCCTTTTTTGTTTGTTTGTTTGGGCCTCTGTAGTGGAAGGCAGCAGGGCCTCTGACGGTGTGGAAAGCTGGCAGGAGAGGCCAAAGGGCGACATGGAAAATGGGAGATAAGAGATCTCCGGGACAGACCTTACCTCATAATCTCGCCTGACTCTGGCTCCATAAACAAAAGGTTCCTCCTCCCCTCTGGGCAAAAGAGGCAATGTGAATAATTAAAAGTTCGGTTTTGTTAGATGTCCAGGAGCCACGTCTCAGCAGAGAAGAGAGCTGTTCCGTGCGGTGGGGGTGCTCTGGCTCGAGCGGCCCAGCGGAGATCTCTCTGGCATCACAGCCGGCTCTGTTTCCCTCTGAGTTTTGCTGCAGCCCCGAAGTTATAATCAGAGGAAGGAAACGCCTGAGAGATCTGAAGGTTTTAATTGTTGTGGAGCGCAGATGGCCTGATTACTGCACCGCGGCGGAGCCCGGGGTCAGTGTCTCGCGCTGTAATCAGCTGCCTGAATATATGATTTTGTTGGACGCCACCATCTCTGGGCAAGAGCTGTGCAGCCACACTGAAGCCAGCTTAGGGCCTGGAATGGTGGTTGGCAGATTAAAGTGTAAGTTTATCAGAAATGAGAGCACACATAAAGCTACCATATTTTTCATGCAAAACAAGACCTTGCCAGTGAACTTCAAAAGGAAACAGGAAGGGGAGATGACTGGCGACAAGAAGTCAGGCAAACTCCACCACCCAGCCTCGGCTTCTTCTCGCCTGGTACACTGAGGACGCACGGGACAGGAGACCCGGAGGGAAGGGCCAGCGGAGAAGAGGCAAAAACCCTGTGGATGACCGAACCCCACAAAAGACTTCCCCGAGCCTGACTTCCACGGATGCTTGAGTTTTCACCCTGTAAACTGTGCGCGGAAAAAGGGATTCTTTTTAATTTCAGAAAGAGCCCAAACAAAGCAGCTGCATTAACTGTGCCAGAGGGTGGAGACCACTTCATCCCACTCCAGAACAAAGACTCAGGCCTCAGTGCCCGCGGGGTACCTCCCATTGCCCTGGGTGGAGGGGGTGGAGGCAGGCAAAGGAGATCTCTGTGGAGCGAGCACTGCTGTGTCACAGGCAAACCAAAGGCAGAGGAGGCCTCTTGCTGAAGTGTGGACTCAGAGGCCCGAGGTTCATGCCACTGTGCACGAGCACTGATCACGCGCTTCAAACTGAGTAGTGTCTCGAAGCTCTTTCTACACTTTCAGCCTTCCCGTGTGAGAGGAGAGAAAAGAAAGGGACGTACAAGCAGGTCACAATCATGGGGAAATCACCAGGGGAGCCAGGTCGGAACTCTGGCTCACCCTCAGCATCTTTTATGGAGTGTGAAGCCCAGAGCACAGCCAGGAGCCACTGAAGCCCCTGGTCTGATTGCTCCCTCCAAGGCGCAGGGGAGGTGTGACCAGGTGTGACGGGGGGCATTGGAGGGAGGTTGTTTCGGAAGGAGATCTTTTCAAACTTTTCACTTCTTCCCTCTCATTCTAAGATGCACCCCCCTCGCCCCCCGAAGTCCCACCCCTCCCAGGGCTCTTCTCAGGGTGATGAGATGCCATTGATGGGGTTGTTCCCAACCTGAATGTCTTGGAGACAAAAATAAAGTGTTACTAAAGTGTCCTTTGAGCTCTAAAAATGATCTTTCACGAATCAAATAGTAAAGCACTTCAGAGTAGAAACAGGCAAAATGACTTCTCTAGAAATGACCTAAGGAAGCTCAGTCTAGCTACCGTTTTCAGGAAGAGGCATCTCCCTGGGGTGAGCAGGCTGGTGCTGGCGGCAAAGTTTCTGAGGCAAGGAGGAAACTGGTGAATTCAGAGACTGGCAGAATGCTGGCAACACACTGGGCATCTGGAAAGGCCAGACTTTACAATTCCACAGCAGAACCTCATCGAACACCTGAGGACCTCTGACCTAGTTCATGTTCTGTCTACTATGATAAAAAGTGTCTCGATTGCTTTTCTTTTTTTGAGGAAGATTAGCCCTGAGCTAACATCTGCCATCAATCCTTCTGTTTTTGCTGAGGAAGACTGGCCCTGAGCTAACATCCGTGCCCATCTTCCTCTACTTTATATGTGAGACACCTACCACGGCATGGCTTGCCAAGCAGTGCATTGTCCGCACCTGGGATCCGAACTGGCGAACCCTGGGCCGCCGAAGCAGATTAACTGCTGAGCCACTCGGCCAGCCCCTCTCAATTGCTTTTGAAATGCTTTCAGATAAAAAAAGATCATGCGGGGCCGGCCTGTTGCCGAGTGGTTAAGTTCGCACACTCTGCTTCAGCAGCCCAGGGTTTGGATCCTGGGCGCCGACCTAGCACCGCTCATCAAGCCATGCCGTGGTGGCGTCCTACATGCCACAACCAGAAGGACCCACAACTAAAAATAATATACAACTATGTACTGGGGGACTTTGGGGAGAAGGAAAAATAAAATCTTTAAAAAAAAAAAAGATTATGCATCCTTCTTCAGGCTCTGACGATGAGATCTTCCTTATATGTAACATTTAAAACTCGCCTCTTAAACTGATTTTTTTTTTGGTTTTAATCCTTATCCTTTCCATCACCAGGTGTGACTACTTTCCAGTCATATTATACTTTGTTCCAAAAGATCACTTTACCTGGAACCACTGAAAAACTAGCCTGATGGTGTAAGGAGCTCTCGGGTCTCTCACGAGCTAGTGATACGGTCCTAATAAATTCTTCCCTGACGAAAGCCCGGCTGACGATCAGAACTGTCCACGGACCCCCGGGTCTCTACTCAGATGGGCAGCCACTTGTTGGGGGACTCAGCGTAGACCCAAGTGCTGTTGTCAAGTTATTACAGAAAGGTCAGAACGGGACGCGTGGTTACACTGAACACGTGTATCGGGCTTTTTCTTTTTTATCACAACCAATATTAAACACATTTTACATGTGACTCAGTACACAGGTTTTGCAAATAGATAATTGCTATGGGTTGAATTGTGTCCCCACCCCCGCAAAGAAACATTGAGGTCCTAATCCCCAGGACCTGTGAAGGTGACTTTATTTGGAAAGAGGGGCTTTGCAGATGTAACCAAGTCAAGATGAAGTCATCAGGGTGGCCCTAATCCCGTAGGACTGGTGTCCTTATGAGAAGAGGGAAAGTGGGACATGGACACACACGGAGAAGCAAAGGCCATGTGACAACAGCCAGAGACCGGAGGGACGCAGCTGCAAGCCGGGGACTGCGAGGGCTTCTGGCCACCGTCAGAAACTAGGAAGAGGAAGAGGGGGTTTCCACCCAGAGCTTCCGAGGGAGCAGGCCCTTGCTGACATCTTCATTTCGTTCTTCCAGTTTCCGAAACTAAGAAAGAATAAACTTCTTTTGCTTTAAGCCACTTGGTTTCTGGTACTTTGTTATGGCAGCCCTATGAAACTAAAACAATAATTAAAGCAAAAGTTTTACTAAATGATACCTTACTTTTGCCGTGTGCAATTTTATCCTATTTTGTTTATTGCTTTTTTTTTGTATTTTGGTGAGGAAGATTGGCCCTGAGCTAACATCTGTTGCCAGTCTTCCCTTTTGCTTGAGGAAGATGCTCCCTGAGCTAACATCTGTGCCAATCTTCCTCTATTTTGTATGTGGGATGCCACCACAGCACGGCCTGATGAGTGATGCATAGGTCTACACACGGGATCCAAACCAGCGAACCCTGGGCCACCAAAGCAGAGCACACTCAACCTCTATGCCACTGGGCCAGCCCCTTATTTTATTTTTGAAAATGCTTATCATAACCTGGTCTGTTAATTTCACAACCCACCAATGAGTTGTGATCCACAGTGTGAAAAATGCTCTACTAGAAATGCCCTTTAAGGTTCTTTCTAAACTTGAGAGTCTGTGACTCTATGGGACATAAATGGGGTGCAGATTGGAAGAATCAGAACACAAGAAAGACTTAGTTTTGTACTCTATTCTCAGCATAGCCAGTAATTACCCTATAATCCCTTACAGATTCCAGGAAAAGACAAATGTTCAGTTTAATATTAGACAACACACAGTTATAACATTAAGATTGTTTATTAATGACATTTGGCTCTTGCTCGTAGTTCCCTTCCCCAAAAATAACAGATATTAAAACACCTAATCGTAACCTAAATGCGATGACTTTTATCCCAACATTCTAGATGAACTGACAATTCCAGAGAGGTTGGTCAAAGGGTACAAAGTTGCAGTTAGAAGATGAATATGTCCTGGGGCTCTAACACACGGCGTGGGGATTATAGTTAACAACACTGTGTTATATACTTGAACGCTGCCAAGAGGCTAGATCTTAAGTGTCCTCACCACAGAAAAGAAATGATAGTCATGTGACATGATGGAGATATGAGCTAATGTTACAGGGGTGGTGACACTGCAGTCTATAAATGTATCAGATCAACACACCACACACCTTAAGTTTACATAATGTTATATGTCAATTATATTGCAATTTTTAAGAAAAACATGACAAATCCAGCCCTATTAGAAATGCCTCTGAAACTGAGTATGGGTACAGACTCGCCAACCGGGTTGTTTGGCTACTAGATTCAACTAGCCCCCATCGAAAGGATTATTTTGTAGATCAGAGCCCACCTGCTGGGTGGATTGGTGGCAAGCTGGCTGAGGGAGGCAGTTGCTTCCCAGCTTGGCTAGTGTTTGGGAGACGGCATAGGAGAGTGACAACGGCATCGATTTCTGTCAGCTAGCCCACCCGGCTCGGGTCAATTTAGGTTTACAACCTTGGGTTCTTATGTAGCCTCCGTCAGCTTGAATTTACTTCTCTCCTAAAATGATGATAATCACCCCCACCTCCCTGGGGTGTTGTTGGGATTAAATAAATTCATTACGTGTTAATTAATGCATAACGATATCAATGATAAATAATGCATAAGTAATTAGTAGAGAAATATGCACATAAAGCATATGCCTCTCACATTGTACACCCTCGGTAAATATTAGATATTTTCATCTCTATAAGACTGTAAGCTCCTTGAAGGCAGAAATCATGATGTAGACATCTTTGTATAAACCTCATAACTCCAAACACAGTCCCTTGCACACGGTTGCACAATGATGTTGATTGAACGCTTTCACTTTTAATACCACAACAGCGCTCCTACTGATTCCTTCTCCTTTATGAACAACACAGATTTCTCAAAGGAAGGCTATAACCTGAAATGCTGCAATGAACTTCACGGGCACTAAATGCACCTCATTAACCTAAATGGCAGTAGCAAGCGGGCCTGTTCTCTGCTTCACACACGGGAAGAGCTTAAAGGACACGCGTGAGGTCCATCACCAGTCTGTCAGCAGGGCTGGAAATAGACGCCAGGCTCCCCGACAGCATGACCCCGAGGGGCTGGGCTAGTCCTTTTTAAAGAACTCGTCAGAGCACAGCTTCACAAATGACAGTACATTTTGGGGAGAAATGGGGTTTCTCAAAGGAAAGAAAGGCTTTCCCTTCATTTTTGGTCTGTCATTCATGGGAAGACTACGTGACAATTGTAGGGATCCTTTGAAAAAAGATAAGATTATCACTGCCAACTCTTTGTTTCTGCAAAACCCCGTTCAGTCCTCAGTCTGAGGCCCTCACATTTTACATATTTGCCCTCCGAGCGCGTGTGCCTCTGTGCATCCTGCCTCCTTCCCTTTGCGTAATATCATACACCGCTCTCCATGCTCCTACACTTCGTCATGAAGATCATCTTTAACGGCTGCCTGCAGGATGGCCTGTGAGCCCTGCCTCCTGGTACTGGCACCCTGTGTCAGACCCTCCCACTGAGTGTGGGCGGGACCCAGCGATGCACTTCTAATGAATCAAACATGGCAATAACGAGGTGATGGGAAGTGACTTCTGAGAGGAAGTTACAAAGGCTTTAACCTCAGTCTCTCTGTATCTCTGCTCTTTCTCTGTCTCTCTGTCTCTCTTTGTCTCTCTCAGCCCTTGCCCTGGGGAAAGCAAGCTGCCGTGTTGTGGAGAGGCCCATACAGCAAGGAACTGTCTCTGGCCAATAGTGAGTGAGGACCTGAGTCCTGTGCAGTCTCAGGAGCGAGCTTCGAGTGGCTCCTTCCCAGGTCAGGCCTTGAGGATTAAAGGAATTTCTAAGTGGAGGTAAGATAGGTAGAACCGTTGCAGCTGCCAGTAAGAGCTCAGTACACTTGAGCCATGTTATCTCTGAGCTTGCCTTTCCACGTCTGGTAAACGGGGCCCAATAAGACCTATCTCATAGGACCGCTGTGAGCAGGAAATGAAACAATGTCTTAGTAAGCGCTTAATGAACTGTCACCATTGTTGTCTTAACAATTTAACTGCTGTTTTTTAAAAGTAGGAATTGAATTGTATTCATCTTTGAATTCTCTAATACTTAGAATAAATGTCCAATTAATACTTTGGAGTTAATTGACAAGTTCAATCTGTCTTCATATGCGCAAAAGAAAAAAACAAGCTTCATACACTTGGACAAACCATTTAACTTCTGTATCTTCATCTAGGAAGTGGTGGCGCTGGACTCACTCGCTGTGGTTTCTTCAAGTTCCATTCATTCATTCATTATTATTATTTTTTTTTTTGAGGAAGACTAGCCCTGAGCTAACATCTGTGACCATCGTCCTCTATTTTATATGTGGGACACCTGCCACAGCATGACTTGCCAAGCGGTGCCATGTCCGTACCCAGGATTCGAACCAGCGAACCCCGGGCCACCGAAGCGGAAGGTGCACACTTAACCACTGTGCCACCGGGCCAGCCCCTAATTGGCTCATTCATTTTATAAATATTCGTTGGACCCCACACCACACGCCAGGCTCTGGGCTTGGTGCTGGGATTCAGTCACGAGCAGAACAGATGCGGCTCGTGCTCTCGTAAGGTTTACAGCCTCGTGGAAGGAAGACATAAAATAAATAATCGCACACACAAATCCACAATGACAAACTGTGAGACAGCGACGACCAAAAGGTTCAGGGGGCCATGGGGGAAAGAAAGGGGGAGCCAGGCCTAATCCAGGGTAAGAAGAACCCTACAAACATCTTAATCTATAACTTCTGAGCTCAGTGGAAGGACCTTTGCCCTCTAACCATCAGAAAGAAGAGATTAAAGTGAGTGATTCTAGCACCAGCAGAATCTCAGAAGTCACCCTGCTTGCTTCCACGGTCCTCACAGCGTGCCTTGGTTCGTGTGTGCAGCCCATACGGCTGGGCACGGCCATCACTCGGGAGCCTGGGAGAAGAGAGGACAGACCATCTGAACAGAACTCATCTCCCAACTTTAGCGCAGGCATTGGAAAAGAAAGGGTCACGAATCTCTCCACAGAGCATCTCTGATAGGGAGATAATTGCTGGAAATGACTGGCATGATGCTGTTAATGCCAGATGGAGGAGACTGCCAAGAGCTTGGCTTTTCTCCCCCTCGTGGCAGCCAAAACACGCAGGTGTCAAAGAAAAGAAGGTGCTGAGTGATCAGGAAGCTCGTGGCTGCTGCAGCCTCCACCCTGCCCTGCAGGAGCTCCAGACAGAGCTCCCTGCCTGGCTGGGGTGGGAGGCGGGGGCGAGGCTTCATGGTGCCATAAGGTTTGAGGGGTCTTCTCACTTCCTGTTGCCAGGTGGCCTCAGTCCTCTGAAGCCCTTGTCTTGAAAACCTGACAGCCTCTTCCCTGTGCGGGCTTTTCAGGGCCCAGCCTCTGCAGAGCGTCATTACAAAGCACGGAGCAGCAGAGGCTCAGAGACAAGGGACTGCCATTCGCAGAACATCGTCCAGGTGCCTCTTCCACAAACGGGTTGGCACCTGGAAGCCCGGCTTTCCGGAACCGCCTGCTTCACACCCACCCTACCTCCCTGCAGACCTTTCCTGTTACGGGTTATCCCTGTCGCTGGAACACAAATCTCTCCTGTCGGTTAGGTCAAAGTGGCCTCCCCTCAGAGTGTCCCATGAGTCCTGCCTTACCTCCCACAGCGCACACGGGTGTAAGCCTTTCTGCAGTCAGAGTCCCCTGAGGTACAAATATTTACATGTTTCAGGAAAATGCTTCCAGATGAAGTCACTGCCAATTCCCTGAAACCATCCTCACTGGCTTCTAAGGAGCTGGAAAGCAGGCAGCGTTCAAAGGACATAACCTTGAGGGAGGTTTCTACACACTTCTTAACTTGGAATCAGGCTTGCCAGATGACTTGAGATCCCCTCCAGTTCCCGCACTGTGGCAGAACAGACCACTTGAGGGGCTGTGAGTGACCACGCTGCAAGGCAGGCCCCTCACCTTGTCACTGTTGGACAGAACCCGGTGAGAGATGCCACGGCTGACGCTGGCGCAAAAGACCTTAGATTCCTGCGGGGGTGGCACACGAGGGCGAGGGCGTGTGGGGCGAGACGCGGGCAGCTAAATGGCTCTTTAGACAGACAATTTTTCCCTTTGTTTCTGGCTGCCGGCTGGAAATACGTTTCAGTGTTCCAGTCAGCAAGTTAAGCCAGATGCACACGTGGTGGTTGATGAAGAAAGAGGCCAGTATGAAAAGATATTAAAATTCAAAACACACTTCAGAGCCGGCCTTCTCCTCAAATTGCATGGTTGTGGGGAGAATTCATAAATCAGAAATGAGGTCAAGTGATGGTGTTGAGTTCAGCCTTGTTAGCCCCTTGATAATATGATGATGCCCAGATGAGAATGATCAAGGAGAAGAGGCTGGCCGGAAACAGCTATCCTCGCCCAGCAGCCACTAACCAGCGGTTTTAGGACGGCACCAAAATAAGCGTTCCGAGAGGAAAAGGGCATATAATTAGCATCTGTCCACTTTTTAATTAAATCAATCATTCACAAAGATACATCCTCTGTTTGGGGTTCAAGTTTCAAAGAAAATACTACATCCAGAACACTCTTCTCCAAAGCTCGTACGACTCATACGGCAAAGTCTGAGGGAGTTGAGATGCATCGGAGCCAAGGCTGGGGGGAGCCACAGGCATTCACAAGCCTGAGGATGAGAAGGAGCAAGTCGGATATGGTCCTGCGCCCCATAACAACGTCACCAATGGACCACATACGACGGTGGTCCCAGAGATTAGTAGCACACAGCCTGTGTGTGCAGGAGGCTACACAAGCTAGGTTTGTGTAAGTACATGCTACAATGTTTGCACGATGAAATCAACTAACAAAATTTCTCAGAATGCATCCCAGTCGTTAAATGACACATGACTGTACGTTATGGGCAGGTCCTGTGTTTTAATGGACAGATTGTCCCCTTAAGACTTATTTTTAAGTTGGCTTTTTTTTGAAGAAGAAGATTAGCCCTGAGCTAACTGCTGCCAACCCTCCTCTTTTTGCTGAGGAAGACTAGCCCTGAGCTCACATCAGTGCCCATCTTCTTCTGCTTTATATGTGGGACGCCTGCCACAGCATGGCTTGCCAAGCGGTGCCGTGTCCACACCCAGGATCCGAACCGGCAAACCCCAGGCTGCCAAAGCGGATCTTACACACTTAACCGCTGTGCCACCGGGCCGGCCCCTAAGTCGGTTTTTTGGAAAGACCTAAGCATACATTTCCCCATAGGAACAACGATATTAAGATACTTGTGTTCTCAGATCAGTCTGCAGAATTCCATCTGGCATAGTGTAACTAAAATCACCTCCGGGCACCTTACAGTCCCCAAGCCTGTGCCTTTGAGCCCCAAGGGTGACAGTGATGAGCTGGAGGAGGGAGGGACTGGTTAGAAGTCATGGCAACGTTGTGGGGAAGACTCCAGCAGCCAGGTGGATGGGGCCAGCGCTGCAGGTGTGCGGTTTGTGCACTGACTGAGCACCTGGCCAGGTCTGGGCAGAGGCTGGATCCCTGGAGGTTGGAGCCAAGCTGGGGCTCCAGGGCGGGGCTGTGGCTGCCAGAGAAAGAGGCTTTTTCTAATTTGTTCAAAGAGCTATGCCCCAAAGGAACTCTGGAGGCTCCAACACCAGCAGTGAAAGATGGCTTTCCTGGACCGGGTGTCACGAGCAGGGTGTAACTTTGGCAGAAGAGGACATCAGTGGGGGAGGCAAGAGAGAAGCTGCCATCCCATTGGCGTTTCCATGTCTGGGTCCCTGGACATGGGAGGGGGTACGAGCATGTCCCAGCCCAAACCTCTCCGGGAAGCAACACTTAGTCCTCACTGACGGTTCTCAAGGTTCCCTTTGAGACTCCCTGACCGACCCGGGAGGGGACCGCGGTCGACTCAGAAAGGGCACTTTCCACCTTCGGGCTGGTGCTGGGGGGCGAATGAAAACGAGATGCCTTTTGGAATTTTTTGTGGAGCAGGACCCACAGAGGAGGAGTGCCCATCTGTGGTGCTGCTCTGGTGGAGTCCAGAGACTGCTCTGGATACAGAGAGGGGATGCCGGTATGGCCAGCGTGTGCTGTGTTGGGGGCTGTGGGAAAAGCAACTGTGGAAATGGCCCCATCTCAGCTTGACTGGGGATGAGCGATCCTTACAAGGCGTGGGGCCCTCTGTGGCCATGGAAAGAAGAAAAACAAGCAAGTGGTTAAAATGGCAAATTCTAGGGGCCTGACCCAGCTTATGGGTTAAGCTTGCCGGCTGGGCTTTGGGCCCATGGTTTGCAGGTTCGGATCCCCAGCGGGGACCTACACACCGCTCATTAAGCCATGCTGTGGCAGGGTCCCTCATAAAATAGAGGAAGATTGGCATAGATGTTAGCTCAGTGACAATCTTCCCCAAGCAAAAAGAGGAAGACTGGCAACAGATGTTAGCTTGGGGCCAATCTTCCCCACAAAAAACTTAATTAAAAAAGGGCAAATTCTATGTATGTTACATATATTTTCACACACACAGAAATTAAAAAAACAAGCAAACACACATACACAGACACACCCAGGGGGTGAACGGGAGGCAGGAGAGGTTACGCAGAGACTCTTCCCGCATCCAGCTCCCGCTGGAGAAGCAGCAGCGGGCGGATGCGGCGCCGGTGGAGGCGGGGGGAGGGGGGTCCAGGGTCCGCAGAGGCAGCTCTGCGCGTGGAGCCTCGTCTCCCAGGCCAGCAGCTCTGGTATGAGATCTAGCGAGACTCTTTCCGGAATGGGGTTTCTAGAATCTGCAGTTCCAGAAGTGTGTTGTTCATCGTATGCTAACTGTCGTGGGGACCCCCAAATCCTAGCCCCCAGGCGGTCGCCGACGTGGGTGAGCGGCGTCCAGGGCTCCAGGCTCCTGCCACCCGTGGGGTCATCATCCCTCAGCGGCCCGGGGTTGTCTCCGTTCAGCCGGTGAGGAGGAGAGAGCGATGGCTGGGCGTGGAGGCCTCGGGCGGGGCCTGGGAGTGGCACGCAGCCCTCCACCCAGGACTCCTCGGCGGGGCCTCGGGCCGGGCCACCCTTTAACGCGGAGGCTGGGAGTCCGACGGGGCCGCGCGCCCTGGAGAAGAGGTGAGCACGGGCAGTGAGCGCTGCCTCCTCTCTGGTTTGTGGCCACCGGGGAGGGGTTTCCTTCCATTTCTTTGTACCTGCACGTGCTCAGGCTGCTGTGCTGTGACTGATAAAGGCTGGACCACGACCCTGGGGATGACCATCACCCTCTCGGGCTCAGCCCCGTGTCACCCAGCTTCCTCCTCCGCCTTGTCTCCTGGCCCAGGTCCCGCAACAGTCTGCTTCGAACGGGGCCTCTTTTGAAATCGATCCCCCACAACAGTTGCAAACCCCAGCTGCTCCTTCCCTCCGTGGCCGGTTAGCAAGAGAATCAATTCTCCCCGCCCTCGGTGAACTGCCGCGCCTGGGGAGCTGCCAGTGAGAGGACTCGAGGTCCTGGCCCCCGCCCACAAAGCTGCGCTTAATCTGGACCTAAGCGCTTGGACAACTGCGTTTTGCCCTTGGTCCCCAAGCACAAAAACACCAGCTCAGACTTTCAAGAGTCCAGAATCCCAGCCCTCAGGGGAGAGAGGGACAAGCATGGGTAATACACTGCATTCTACAGATGCAGTGTGTACAGAACGGTTAGTAAAGTAAACGTCTTGTTTACCTGCAGCCAACCTGCCCGCCATATTGACGTTTGTGTCTGACCAATAGCGTGTGGTCTACTGGTCCCTGCCTGGGAAAGTTCTGGAGTGTCTGCATGTGGAACCCTCAATTCATACAGCGTTACCATATGAGGGTTTATTTACTCCCCCCTTAACCCCCCACTTCTTGGCCTACCCTCTTGGAAATTTTGGCAATGAACCTCCTGGCTGAGCCATTGGGAAGTGGGTTCTCTGCTCCTTTCAGGACCCCGTCAGGACTTCAGGTCTGGTTAATATACTTACTGTGTGCCCAGCAGGTGCAGGGCTCTGCTGGACAGTGGATTTTGAGGCCAGTGGCCTTGCTTCCAATGAGTCTGCTTTGGAATGTGTTTTCCAAATGTTTTGCAATAGTGCCATGCAAATGGATTAAATGATAAAATAGAAAATGTAGAACAAGATAGTTCACATTCCTTGGGGGAAAAAAAGCAGAAATATCTAGGATGGTGAGCATTCTTAGAAAAGTTTCCCTCCTCTCTTACTGTGGATAGAGTTCCATCAGCAAGCCTTCAGTCCCTTGGCCATCGGTGGTTGGTACAAAGACATGTCCCCCTTGTGCCCTCCTAAGACACACCCCAAATGAAGCGAGACACTTTTCTCTGCTCGTGGACCAGCTTCTGTTTCTTGCTCACAGGACGGTTGGAGTGTACTGTCTTCTACTCCCTGTGTATGCAGAATTTAGTTTCAAGCTCACTAAAAATTTATGCAAAAGTGCTGAGACATAAACGATTGTTTTCTCAAAGAACATGACTGTTTCTCTGTTAGAGGTGGCAGCTTGTAGGAATGTGATGAGGGATAACAAAGAATTATCAGCCCCCAAGCCAATAAAATTAGGATAGTAGTGATCAGAGGTCAGGGGTCCCTCATTTGTTTGTTTATAAAAAATTCTCCTTTGAAGTTACACATGTTCCATTGTCGAATGGCAAATATTGTCTATCAGTTGAGTGTTGAAGTCAGTACTGACAATTGAGAGTGCTCGAGACAACAAACCCCAGCACCTGGGATGCTGTATATTGAAAGATCCAAATCAATGATCAAAATCTGCAATGCCATTAGACGTACAGAGAGAAGCGGTACAGCAAACGTGCTATTCATTCATTCAACACATGTTTTGCAAATCCAGTCTATCCCAGGCTGGGACAGGCAGCCATGAACGAAACAGACACAGCCCCTTCTCTGATGAAACACATTCTAGATGGGGGAAACAAGAAATTAAAAAGTCAGAGGATGATAAGTGACATAAAGAGAAAACAGGGTAATATGGTAGAGGATAATGGTGGGATGGGAGCTACATTCATTTGGGTGGTCATGGGAGGCGTCATTGAGAAGGTGACATTTGAACTGAGACCTGGGGGGCAGCCCCATGGCTGAGTGGTTAAGTTCGTGCACTGCAGCATCAGCGGCCCAGCGTTTCGCTGGTTCGGATCCTGGGCGCGGACACGGTGCTGCTCATCGGGCCATGCTGAGGCGGCATCCCATATGACACAGCCAGAGGCACTCACAGCTAGAATATACAACTGCAGGCTGCGGGGCTTTGGGGAGAAGAAGAAGAAAAAAAAAAAGAGAGAAGAAGATTGAACTGAGACCTGAATCAAGGAGCCAGTTGAGAGAGAATCTGGGGAGAATATTCCAGGAAGAGTGAATGGCAAAATAGCTTAGGACTGAGCAGAGCGTATTAAAGGGACAGAGCAAAAGTCAGCAGCCAGTAGAAAGGGACTGAAGGGGGCAGTGGTCTGAGCCAAGATCAGGGGGGTGGGCAGGGCCTCGGTTACGAAGGGCATTGTAAGGCATGATAAGAAGGCAGATTTTAGGGGCCAGCCCATTGGTGTAGCAGTTAAGTGCGCACGTTCCGCTTCTCAGAGGCCCAGGTTTCGCTGGTCGGATCCCGGGTGCGGACATGGCACCGTTTGGCAAGTCATGCTGTGGTAGGCGTCCCGCATAGAAAGTAGAGGAAGATGGGCATGGATGTTAGCTCAGGGCCAGTCTTCCTCGGCAAAAAGAGGAGGATTGATGGCAGTTAGCTCAGGGCTAATCTTCCTCAAAAAAAAAAAAAAAATTAAATTAAATTAAAAAAAGAAAGGAGACTTTATTTTAAGAGGGTGGGGGTTTAAACAGGTGTGTGATGTAATCTGATTTACTTTATTTTTTCTTTTTTTGTGAGGAAGATTGTTGCTGAGCCAACATCCATGACAATCTTCCTCTATTTCATGTGGGATGCCACCACAGTGCGGTTTGACGAGTGGTGCCAGGTCTGCGCCCGGGACCTGAACCTGTGAACCCGGGGCCGCCGAAGTGGAGCGCAAGTACTTAACCACTATGCCACTTGGCTGGCCCCCTGACTTACATTTTAAAAACATTCTCTGACTGCTGCGTGTAAAAGAAGCAGGAAACGTGCTAGGAGGTTGTCCTTGTGTGCAGGTGAGAGATGCCCACAGCTTGAACGAGGGTGGCAGCAGAGGACATGGAGGAAAGCAGACAGATATTGCTTATATTTTGGAGACGGAGCCAAATGAATTTGCTCTGGACGGGGAGAAGGAGACCCGAGGAAGGTTCCCAGGTTCATCTCGAACAACCTGCTGCAGAGAGGTGTCCCTCTTTAGAAGGAAGCATGGGGGCAGAGGCGGGGAGGAGCCCTTTGGGGAAAGGAGGAAAAGCAACAGGTCGGCTTTGGGGTACTTTTTACGCAGTCATGTGGAGACACCGAGAAGGCGGGTTGAGCTGGAATTGCCTAGAATGGGCCTCCCCAGCCTGCCCAAGGAGCTTCGATATGCCGGATAGATGCTGTCAGGATGCAGACTCGTGGCAGCAGGATTGGGACGCTCCTGGGGCACTTCCTGTTACGTGGCGCCCTGAGTTATGCCACGCGTTGTACGGGACTCATATCTGCACAGTGATGCTGACTCTGGTCAAGGGGCTGTTTGATGGCACCACTTGGGGCTCAGTGGCCTGAAAGGAGCCTCTAGAAAGGGAGGGGGCATTGCTTGTCACCACGTGGGGTAGGGGAGACCACTGGCATCTAGCCCCTGGGGCCAGGAATGTGAAATGTGCTGTAGGGTGTGGAAGGAACCACAAAAACAAAGGTCCTGTCCGGAATTCCTGCACCTTGGGAAAGTTTGTTTAAAATTTCCGAGACTCTGTTTCTTCATCTTTAAAATGAAGACTAGATGAAATCGTCTCTGAGGTCAGACCCAGCCTCCTTCTTCTGTGACTCATGAGAAAGACAAACAATAGCGCTATAAGTAGCTTTAGGGGGCCCAGTGGGAGGTTGTGGTGGCCATGAAAATGCTCCACTCAGACCTCCTGCGGTGGGGAGCATGAATGACTGAGGGCCACAGCTGCTGACATTCTGGATTCGCTCCCTTACTTGCTTGGAGACCACACTGCCTGCAGGCCATGCCCACCAATGACTGAGCAAGGAGGGGGACTGATGCAGCAGGCCGTTCCTGAAGGGACTCCGCATCAGCCTGGCTGACCTGTTCTTGGTCCTGCAGCCAGCCGGAGACTCTCCTCCCCAATCCGCCTTCCTTCCCCTCTCCCCCACAGGGGTCGGACCTGCATGGCTGTCGGAAGGCTCTCTCCGCCTACTGTGGCTCCCTCCCCTTTATCCTTAACAAGTGTGCCCCCAGGAGATTTCCCATCTTGGCTTCTGCTTTTCAGAGAACCCAAACTACCTGAAGTGGTGCAGGCCGTGGTTTAAGAAAACAAAAGATAGGCTGGGGTCTGGAGACTGGCTTACTCATTGCCCAGCAGGCTAGGACAAGGCTGTCCTGAGTGATGTGTGGGATGTGGCTAGTCCCTGGCACAAAGTGCTGGCACCATTGGTAAACACTCCCTGTGTGTAGGTTCCGCAGGTGAGAAGAGTCACCATGGTGGCGGGAGTGACTGACCCTGGTTGATTCCTAGAATTGTAGTGGGAAGAGGCAGGGCTGTGCTTACCCAGGGGGGTGGGAAGAATTTACGGGGAACCTGTGTGATCCCGCTGGGCACCTTCTGGTACCCTCTCGGCGCACTCTACCTGTGTAAGTACATAGGGAGCAATCCCCAGTATCAAAAGGGCATGAGTGACAAGAACTCAGGCCTTTAGGAAGGATGGTTGGGGTCACACTGTGAGGTCAGCCACCAAGCCTTGCCAAGGTGCGAGCTGGGAGTGAGGGGAAGTTAGAATGGACTGGGCAGAAAGGAGAAGATGAGTTCTGGCGGTGTCCCAGAGCTCAAGAGCAGCTCCAGGAGCTCTAGTTTGTCCCACTAACTAGAGAGGTCCATAGGGACCGCGGGGGAGCTGCTCCCCAAGCCTGCGGGGAGAAGTAGGCCTGTGTGACGTAGGGGACGTGGCAGCCGTGCAGATGACCGTCAGATCGCCCACTGTGCAGAGCTGACTGAGGGCCCCAGCTGCAGACTTCTGGATCCCCCCCGACACTGCCTTGGAGCCACACTCCCCACAGGCTGCTTCCAGCCAATGGCTGAGCGAGGAGGGGAGACCAACACAGGCCATTCCTACAAGAGACGAACTCCTGTAATGAACAACTTTTTTTTCCCCAAGTTTCCATACTTTTAATTTTTTTTTTTTTTTTTGAGGAAGATTGGCCCTGAGCTAACATCTGTGCCCATCTTCCTCAATTTATATGTGGGACACCTGCCACAGCATGGCTTGACAAGCAGTGTGTAGGTCCACGCCCAGGATCTGAACCAGTGAATCCCAGGCCACTGAAGCAGAATGTGGGAACTTAACTGCTGCACCGCTGGGCCAGCATCTCCTTTTAATTTTTTTAAAAACCACTTTATTGGGGCTGGCCCTGTGGCCGAGTGGTTAAGTTTGTGCTCTGCTTCTGCAGCCCAGGGTGGCATCCCATGTAGCACAACCAGAAGGACCTACAACCAGAATACACAACTATGTACTGGGGGGCTTTGGGGAGAAGAAGAAGAAGCAGAAAGATTGGCAACAGATGTCAGCTCAGGGCCAATCTTTCAAAACAAATAAAACCAGGGCCGGCCTGTGGCCAAGTGGTTAGGTTTGCTCACTCCGCATCAGTGGCCCAGGGTTTTGCTGGTTCGGATCCTCGGCACGGACATGGCACTGCTAGTCAGGCCACATTGAGGTGGCATCCCACATGCCACAACTAGAAGGACCTGCAACTAAGATATACAACTGTGTACCGGGGGTGATTTGGGGAGATAAAGCAGAAAAAAAAAAAAAGATTGGCAACAGTTGTTAGCTCAGGTACCAATCTTTAAAAAAAACCAACAAATAAAACCATTTTATTGAAGTATGATTGACATATAAAAATGCTGTACATATTTAATGTATACGGCTTGATGAGTTTGGAGAGAAGTATACACCCATGAAACCATCACCACAATCTATGCCATTTACACATCCATCGCCTCCAAAAGTATCCTCCTACCCTCTTTATTTATTATTATTATTACTTTGTGATTAGAAGATTTAACATAAGATCCACCCTCTTAGCAAATTTTTAAGTGTGCAATACGGTCTGTTAGCCATAGGCACTGTGCTGTACAGTAGACCTCTGGGACTTATTTATCTGCATAACTAAAACTTTACACCCTTTGGCTAATACTTCCCGGAATCCTCTGCTCCCCCCCCCCGTCATGGCAGCCTCCATTCTACTCTCTGCTTCCGTGAGCTTGGTTGTTTGTGTTCCTCATGTAAGCGGCACCATGCAGTATTTGTTCTTTTGTGTCTGGCTTCTTTCACGTAGCATAACGTCATCCAGGTTGATCGATGTTGCTGCAAAAGGCAGGATTTGTTTGGGCCTATTTTTTAACGGCCTCAAGGACTCTCCAGTCAAGGATTTTCAGAACTGTGCTGTAGCCCCATGCTCTTCCCGCCAGATCTTTTCCTTTCCTCGGGTCTGCCGCGCTGCATGCAGTCTGTCCCCGCTTTCTCCTGCTCCCTCCCCTTCACAGATGGTCCCGCAGCAGCAGTCAATCGCTTGCCTGTCTATTGTCATCCTGGCTTCTGCTTTTTTGAGGATACAGACTAACACAGAAACATAGCATGCAGTCTCATCAATGTACTTTAAGATGGACACTTATGATGGTATAACAAAGATACAGTTTCATCAAAGTTTCTTAAGAAGCATAAATCTCTTGTTTAAAACTTTAAGAGCCAGACTCTTCCAGTTTTCAACTACAGCAGTATTATATCAAAATTCGTTATTCATTCATCCGACAAATACTAACTGAGGCTCTGCTGTGTGCCACACCCTGGGAATACTGGAGGGAGGACGACAGAGTCCTGCTGTCAGAGTTTATATTCTAGTGGGAGGAGACAGACTCTTAAATTCAACTATTTACATCTCACTTGAGTGTCTAATAAACATCTCAAACTCAGCATGTGCAAAGCTGTCCTCCCCACCACTCCCTAAATCTGCCTCACCCCCAGCCTTCCCCATCTCAACTGAGGGAAATTCTGTCGTCCCACTTGCTCATCAGGTCATCTCTGTGCTCAAAATGCGTGCAGAATGAGACTGCATCTCCCCTCCTCTGCTCCCACCACCGTGGGCGGAGCCACCAGAATCTCCTGCTTGGGTTTCTATAGTAAGCTCTTCCTGGGTCTCCTGGGCTCTACCCTGGCCTCCCGATAGTTTATTCTCCACCCAGTAACCCCTGTGATCCTCTTAAAAGAGAATTTAGAACGTGTCACTCTCAATTCAAAAGCACGTGATGGCTCTCCATTTCACTCAGAAAAAGAGTCAAAACCCACATAATGGGCTACATGGTCACCCCCCCCCCCCCCCAGTCATCCACCTCGACCCTTCTCTCCTCCTCACTCACTCTGCTCCAGCCACACTGGCTTCCAAAACACTGGGCACAGTCCTGCCCAGGGCCTTGGCACCAGCTCTTCCAGCTGTCTGGAATGCTCTTTCTCTAGTTACCTGTCAGGCTCAGCTCACTCCTCACCTTCTTCAAGTCTTTCTCAGATGTCACCTTCTTTTTTTTTTTTTTTTTTGAGGAAGATTAGCCCTGAGCTAATATCTGCTGCCAATCCTCCTCTTTTTGCTGAGGAAGACTGGCCCTGAGCTAAGATCCATGCCCATCTTCCTCCATGCCCATCTTCCTCTATATGTGGGACGCCCACCACAGCATGGCTTGCCAAGCGGTGCCATGTCTGCACTCGGGATCCGAACCGGCGACCCCCAGGCCAACGAAGCGGAATGTGCAAACTTAACCTCTGCACCACCGGGCCGGCCCCAGATGTCACCTCCTCTGTAGGACCTACCTCGATCACACTAAAAAATGGCAAGACCACCACCCCTTGGTACACCAGGGTCCCTTAGCCTTTCTCTACTTTTTTTCTTTTTCCAAAGCACTTATCAGCATTTATTATATGCATAGTTGAATTATATATTTTGTTTATCATTTATGTTGTTTTCTCTCCCCAGAGTGTAAGCGCCTCAAAGGCAGGGATTTTCATCTCTTTTGTTCCCGTGTTGGTATTCAGTGACTATTTCCTGAATGAAGCACCTTGGAGACTATGAGGCAGGGTGATGTGGTGGAGAGAGACCAGGAGGGCTTCTGTAGACAAGATTGCTCCCTGGACCGGGAGCTCCTTGGAGACAGGGCTGTGTCAGAATCATCAGTGCCCTGTGCGGAGTGGAGATGCGATAAATACTAGTTGAATCTCCTTGATTGAATTGAGCCAGAGGCTGAGAAGGCATCTCCTTAGGATGTTCCTGAAGGGGCTGCCAGTTTGCTGGCTACTTCCAACACTCACTGGGTCCCGAGGCTCCTGAAACCTGCTGACTGCTGTCTTGATATTTGCCGGAATTCGCTGTGTGGGAAAGGCTTTGCCCCAGACCCCTCTGTATTCTGACAGCATTGACCCTGAATCTCTCTTTGTATCACATTTTAAGAGGAACAATGACCCAGAGAAGAGGGAGCGGTCAGGAGTCTGAGAAGAGAAGGAGATGTTCTGTTTGGTTCCTTGGATCAGAGATTGGGCCGATGGGCTCGGTATCAAGAAGTCTGTGCCCTAACCACGTGGAAGATCACTTCCTGAACTAAGAAGCTCCCTTCAGGGGAAATGTTTGGGTGGGTACTGCACGGTCGCCTGCCGCAGGTTGACAGCCTGACTGGAAAGGAGATTATGCCGCCTGACACCCACGGTCCCGTCTCCCTCTGCGATGTCATGATTTTGTGGTCTCGATAGAGTATCATCAACCTTTTTTGACAGCAAATGGCATAGTTCTCCTTATGAAGGACATATTACCCTGAAACCTCTATTTTACTATAATTCTTGATAAAAGTTCCAAATTTTTTAGCAGTAATTCACCAGCACCACAGTTTTCACGAAGACTGCCCTTTCAGCCCCGTGTTGGAGACACTCAGCTCCCCCGTTCACCCTCATTGTCCACTGGTTCTGCACCCAGAAAAAGAAGCACTTAGACATGTAATTGTCGGCTCCCTGTTTATTGCTCAATCAGTTTTAATCTACATAAGGACTTGACCTCTCTTTAGTGAGTGACTGAACCTAGCATCATTATTGTCAGCCTTATTTATTTATTTTTTTGGTGAGGAAGATTCACCCTGAGCTAACATCCATTACCAGTGTTCCTCTTTTTTTGCTTAAGGAAGATTGGCCCTGAGCTAACATCTGTGCCAGTCTTCCTCTACTTTGTATGCAGGATGCTGCCACAGCATGGCTTGATGAGTGGAGTAGGTCTGCACCCAACATCTGAACTCATGAACCCAGGCAGCCCAAGTGGAGTGCGTGGAACTTTACCACTAGGCCATGAGGCCAGCCCCGAGTCAGCCTTTTAAGGGTATATTACTAAAGTTACTGGACGGAAAAAGCTATCCACTCTCAGACCTCTACAGCTGGTACTGAGAATATAAAGCATCGTGTGATCTGTAAATCACACGGTGAGAATGTGGAAAGATCTGTGGGATAATGGTGGGAAGAAAACATTCATGTCGCAGGACTGCAAAAGCAGAATCCATGCTGCTTATTGGACATAAGGACCAAGCCCAGGGTTCAGCTCTCTCCCCCAGGGTCTCCGAGCCCCAGTTGTACAGACTCCCACTCTGCTTCCTTTCTTTCTCCTGCTGCTTCTAGCCATGCACCCACCCCCAAAATTTATATCCCCCCATTTCTTTTTAAAAGCAATCAAGGCATAGTAAAGAAAATGTTAATTGTTTGCAGAGTCACGTTACAGTATTCGAATTAATCAAGTTGAAGGCTCCCCTAATTGGAGGGGTTGGGAGTGGAGTGCAACAGCATCGTTGGTTCCCCGACTGGCCCACACCAGGAGTTTTCCGAGGGTGTGGAAGGCCTTCAGCACTTGTGCGAGGGGCTTACGTGCCAGGTGCATCCTGTAATCTACTTGAAAACAGTCTCTCTCAGTCTCGCCTGCCGAGACACTGAAAACATGCCTTGGCCGAGACACTGAAAACATGCCTTGGCTGTAAAACAACCGTGCACCTTTGGCAACTGGCTTGGCCCCTTGGGAACTCCAGTTTCCTCTTCTGTTAGCCACGAGCGCTCAACAGATGGTGGTCTGAGCCAGGTTCTATGCTAAACGCCTGCCTTCTAGGGTTGCTGGGAGAAGTCGAGAAAATAGTCATATTAGCTGACATTCATTGAACAGCTTCCTTCCCAGCAGTGGGTGAAGTACTTTTCTACGAGTCGTCTCATTAATTCTCCATAACCACCCTGAGAATGAGACCTTCTTGCGGTTGTTACACACACACGTGGATGAGGTTCGGTGACTTAACCATCTTTGTAACAATCTTTGTATAGTTACTGTGTTTTCATTGGAATCTGTGACGAACGTGCAAACATATGGTAGTTGATGCTAGAGCGCCCTCTGGTGACTTTGCTGTCGCAAACGAAACCAACCATCCGCCCTCGGTCCCCGGACGCCCCGGGAGGAGCAGGCTGGCCCTGGCCTTCCCCTGGTCTACACTCGTCCCCGGGGGGACGCGGGGTGGCAGGCTGCAGAAAAGCCTACTGCTAGCTCATGATCATTAAGAGTAATTCCCTAAGTCGGTTTGAGCTTGAGCCCTTGAAATTAGCTAGTATTCAACAGTTCCTGACCTCCAGAAATGGCAAATTCATATGATTGAATTGCTAATAATTGCTGCTGCATGGGGAGTAATTAAAAATCTGAGTGTGTAGTTTAAGATTCGAAAACGAAGGAGACAAACACACGCCGACTTTAAGAAGGACTTTGTGGGGCGTGGAGCTGGAGGAAGAGCCATCAGTGGAGCCAGACCCCTCGGAGATTTTAATGACCAGGCTGTTTTCCTGCTTTCCTCTCTCTCTTCTAACCCTTTCGCCCTTAACTCCCCGCCCTCACCTGGATCTGAAACAAGTAGTGGCCAGCTTCTGTATGCCCCTTTCCTGCTAGTTCTCTCGGACCTGCCATTCCTTCCCTGCTTCGGAATCCACCCACTCCCAGAGCCTCGGGAGCACAACCCACCGCGGAGCCCACACCCTCTGCGCGGCCTTCCCAGACAGCCCAGTGTCACAAACGCGCCAGCGTCTGAGACCCAACTTCATTCATGACAATTTTGAAAAATTGGAATAGACCGAAGCTCTCGATCATTTCCCCACCCTACCTACCAAGTCTTAAGGGACTAAGCCTCTTGTTAAAAAAATAGCAAAAGTTTGGGGCTGGCCCCGTGGCCGAGTGGTTGGGTTCGCGCGCTCCGCTGCAGGCGGCCCAGTGTTTCGTTGGTTCCAATCCTGGGCGCGGACATGGCACTGCTCATCAAACCACGCTGAGGCAGCGTCCCACATGCCACAACTAGAGGAACCCACAGCGAAGAATATACAACTATGTACCGGGGGCTTTGGGGAGAAAAAGGAAAAAATAAAATCTTTAAAAAAAAAATAGCAAAAGTTTAAAAATGGGATATATTATGCAGGAGACCACAGGTGAATTTATAGTGAGATACACCGGCTTAGGAACCGCTGGGGAGGGCGTAGACGGATACAAACTTTCTGTTAACGAGTTTGGCAATGCATCTGAGGAGGCGTGAGAGCTCCTGAGCATATAATTCTCCCTGAGGAATCTGCATAAAGGCGATAAGCAGAAATGTGGAAAAGGATTTTCGTGCAAAGATGCTACTGAGGCTCTATTTATAACAGTAAGAAGCAGCACCGAAAGAAACAGAATTGTTAAATCAAATATGAAACGCCCATGAGACGCAAGATTCTACCCTAGAGATGATGTTTGCAGAGAATACAGAGTGAGAGGGGAAATGGTAACCCTGTAATGAAGAGTGAAGATGTAACTACATCTATATCTGTATCTGTATTTATGCAATGGTTCCACTTTTACAAAGACATACATATAGACAATAAGACACTGGAAAAAAGGAGAATGAAAGATATTAAAATACTAAGAGTGATTATCTCTGGTAGCATTATAGCCAATTTTAATACTTTTCTTAAACTTTTTTACATTCTCCAAAATTTCTATAATGAGCATGCATCACTCTCGTAATCACAAAAATATATACAACACAAAGCAATTTGATTTGAAAAACTAGTCAAATTTGAGTTTCCTAATTTTCATGGTATTCAATTACAAACTGAATACCAGTTTTCATCAACATCTAAAGTGGATAAACAACTAAATATGTTTTGAAATATGTTTTATAGTTGAAAAGTGCTTTTCAACAACCTTTCAAAGTCCTCACCATATCAAAAAGCAGCAGCAAAGTCAGAGTGAGAGAATTGTTTTCTTGGTTCCTGGCCAAATTCTACAGCTTCTAGCAGATTCTGCTTGAACGATTCTTTTCAAAGGTCTCTACTGAATTGAAACCATTCTGACGTTTATCCTTCTGTCACTGGCCAAAGCGAATAGCATTGGGGATCATAATTGGACTGAGATCCTGTTACACAACCAGCTGATACACACTCCCAAAAGGTTAATATCCTGGGTCTGGAGATACCACGGAGACTCAGAATCCTGTTAATGACTTCAGAACCATTGCATTGATCATTTTGCACCTTTAAAGCCAATAAATAAGAGAAAAGCTAGGTACAGGATCAAATCCCAATTCACAAGAGTAGATTGATCAGGTAGCATATTAAAAGAAGGTATTACTGCACCACATTTTGGGTGAGCCTCATGAAAAGAAAATCTCCAAGATCTAATCTAATTCTCATCACCCCCTGTGAGGTACACGTCATCATCCCCCAGAGGGACGTGCAGGAAATTCGATGCTAGCGAGGCATTCCCAGCGGGCGGCATTCTTACCCTGATACAGAAGAATTTTAAACTCAGCCCGGTGGAAAGGCTTTTTTCACATGTTCCGCATGGTTCTGTCTAACAAACCAAATCTGGGACTCCCAGAAATAGCAACTTCTAAGTCTTAAATTGTACAATTTTAAAATAATTGAACCAAAATAAATTAAATATCAAATTATCTAAAACTTTTAGCGCCACATAGGAGAGTTCAGTGTTACTTAAAAAAAAAAATCTATATAAGAAAATAATGTAAATTATTGAAGTCTTGGTAGTTTAGGCACCTTTTGAAGAACTTCCTAAAACATTTGTTTTAACCTTACACTTGAACTCTACATTTTTTTTTTCAGGCCGAACAAGCATATATTTGTTCTGCCTCGAGCTTCTCATAATGCCTCTATTATCCTCTCTGCTCGCTCTAGAGTCATCCTATTAAATTGCAAACTACATCCCTAATCCCAGCTTTTCTTCCTGACATGCAGGCATTTTCTGAAGTTAGTTTTAAGGGTGGTACCACTTTGCAGGAGCTCTAATGGGCTCCAGTTGTAAAACTCACATCCATCACTACTTAAATGAAGCCATCAGTTTGCCAGCAAAGCTATTATTCATGCCCTTTACAGAGTCCCCATTCTCTTCCTAGGCCCCTGCCAAGTGTAATTAAGCTGAATGGGAATTTAGCAGATGTAAACCACACACGCTGAACAAACTCTTCACAACAGCTATTGCTGTCCTGATCAAGAGTTAACTTTGTTAGGGGAAAAACAAGTGGCAAAACCATGGATCTGGTCTTTTGTACTCAGCACTGGTCGGGGGCCCTGGGGAATCAGTCTCTTGGCTCCAAACTGAAGAATAGTTTCATTCATATATGAAGGAAAGATGAATATTGCTGCCTAATTTTGGAAATCCTGTTCAGACCCTCCAATGAGCTGCCAGAAATCTACAAGACACTCAAAGATCATTTAGTGCAGGTGTTCCCAATCTTCTGGGGAATGGGGGGGAAGCTGACTTTTTAAGAAAATCTTGGTGTGTCAGGAGAGACGATGCTAGAAGTAGTCAAACTTGCAGAGGGGAGGGCATCACTGCCAGTTGTACCCCCTTCCTCTTGGGAATCTCCGAAAACCAGAGAGAAGGGCGGGATGGAGGTCCGGGAGGAGCTGGCCTGAGGATCTGCTGGGTAGTAGATTATGACCAACTAGTTGGACATCTTTTCTTTAATGGAACCAGTAATACCCGATGGAGCCCCCAGCAGGGTGCTCATGCTGAGGTTCTTCATCTGCTGAAGAAACAGCCAAAACACGTTCAAATTTCATGTCCTGTTTTCAGGGGCAGTGAGGAGCCTGTCAACTAGACTGCATCCTGAACGTGGACAAGTAATTGTGCAGATCGAAGCCATGCAGCTTATCACAGCTCTGTTGGATAAACTATCAATACGTTCTACTGTATTATTTCTAAAATCACAACCCGTAGCCAAGCTTCTGATGCAGCCAGCCCTGAAGAAGGAGCGATGGCAAAGAACCACACGAGCCAGAGCCCAGAAGATGCACAGGTAACTGCGGGGTGAACAGACCCTTCCACAGGCATGTGAGGGACGGCACTGCCCGAAACCCAGGACGTCGCCAGCACTGAATAGTGCCTACCTGAGTGCTCTTTTTGCTTGAACGTCTGACTTCACAAGTGGGCAGGGAGCTTGGAAACTTCCCGTGTTGTGAATAATCCAGATGTAGCAGGTCTCGGCAGTAAGAGTGACAGATATATTTGCCTTCTGAGGAGAAAGCACATGAGGTTCCTGGTTAGATGTACATGGGCCTCTGTCCATCCGACAGGCAGAGGGAGATTGAAGCCCCAAAACCATACACTGGCATCTGACCTGGACTAGACTGTCTTGGCCTTCTCTGAAACCCAAATATAATAGCAGTGAATAGATTTCACAAAGACAGGAGATTAGGCTACTGTAAATATCTTTTTGCAATTTTAAAATTGAGATAAAATTCACATAACACAAAATTCACCGTTAAAAAAATAAGATTCAGGCGCCGGCCCCGTGGCTGCGTGGTTAAGTTCTGGCACTCTGCTTCAGTGGTCCAGGGTTTCACCGGTTCGGATCCTGGGTGTGGACATGGCACTGCTCGTCAAGCCATGCTGAGGTGGTGTCCCACATGCCACAACTAGAAGGACCCACAACTAAAAATACACAACAATGTAAGTGTACCAGGGGGCTTTGGGAGAAAAAGGAAAAATAAAATCTTAAAAAAAAAATAAATAAGATTCAGTGGTTTTTAGTATATTCATATTGTTGTGTAACCATCACCACTATCTGATTCCAGAACATTCCATCACCCCAAGAACAAATCCCTCACCTGTTAGCAGTCACTCTCCCTTTCCATCTTCCTCTATTCCCTGGCAACCCCTAATCTGCTTTCTGTTTTTATGGATTTGCCTATTCTGGACATTTCATATAAATGTGGCCTTTTGCATTTGGCTTCTTTCACTCAGCAGAATGTTTTTAAGGTTCATCTGTGTTGTAGCATGTATCAGAATTTCATTCATTTTTATTGTTGAATAATATTCCATTCCAAGCGCCTCATTTGTTGCCCACTCATCAGCTGATGACATTGGGTTGTTTCCATTCCTGGAAGCAGAATTGCTGGGTCATATGGAGGAGGTGCCCAACTGTTTTCTAACGTAAATATTTTTAAAAGAGCTCTTTCAGCCACATTACAATACAATAGATAAGAACTTCTACAACTCTATTTACTATCAAATGGAATACTCTAAACAGTAGGCTAGTAATGGAACCCATTCAAGAGGGATCTTACATAAATGACTACCTGCTCAAGTGGAGTCGGGCTGGAAGAACCCTGGAGGGCACTTTAGAGTGGGGGCTCTGCAGGATCCTCTTGTAGCCAAGGACAAAGAAGTCCATGACGTCATCATTCTAAAAATGTTTTGGTGCTGGCCCAGTGGCACAGCGGTTAAGTTCTCATATTCCGCTTCTTGGTGACCCGGGGTTCACTGGTTCGGATCCCAGTGCAGACATGGCACCACTTGGCAAGCCATGCTGTGGCAGGCGGCGTCCCACATATAAAGTAGAGGAAGATGGGCACGATGTTAGCTCAGGGCCAGGCTTCCTCAGCAAAAAGAGGAGGACTGGCAGCAGATGTTAGCTCAGGGCTAATCTTCCTCAAAAAAGAAAAATACTAAAAAAAAAAAATGTTTTGTGTGCTGAGGCCAGGAGTGAACCTATTGGAGGGTGACAGGGACCTGGCTTACAAATTGACATCCAGAGGTACCCTAGAAGCTGCAGTGTCTAGAGTCAAACTCAAATAATTTGGAGCAACTCACTCTTCATGGATGTATATATTCTTAAATCCATGCGAAAAACGCTAATGCGTCCTTCCTCCCGGGGCTTGTGGTGGACAGGTGAGTATGCAGTGACAGAGGACTCAGTCCCTCAGTGGGAGAGATGGCTCAGAGAAGCAATGCTCACAACACAGTGTGGCAAATGTTACAACAGTCTGATGGGGACACAGAATGGACGTCTGCGTCAGCCTGGGAGGGTCAAGCAAGGCTCCTAGAGAAGGTTACACTTGAGGTGAATCGGTCTAGGATTAGCTGGTTGGGGCTTGGAAGGTGAGGGAAGGGCAACTCAAGCGGAGGAAGCGTCACGTGCAAGTTACGGAGGCTGGGCTGAGGGAGCGCTGGTGGCTCGGGGCCTGACGAAGGGGCTGTTCGGCAGGATGGATTATAGAAAGTGTACGTCGGGGTAGGAGATCCTGAAAAGTCTTGCAGGCTTAAACCAGAGGGCAGTGGGAAACAACGGAAATATTTTCAGCAGAAATATGATAAAATCAGGTCTATGTTGTAAAGAATAATTCTTCTGGTAGCAGTGTGGAGAGAGGGTGGATGGGGGAACTGGCAAGATTCAAGGAAGATGAATTAAAAACGGATCTCATCTGCCTCACTAGTAATCAACATACTCTCTACAGTAAAGTCGCTAAAAACACTGCTGTCATTACAAAAAGAAACAGCTGAACGTGAACCTCCAGTGTATGCAGATTGAGTAACATATTTGTAATTTTATACATGTACTATATATTGATACATTACATATAATACGATATACAAGAAGGGAAAATTTTAAGGATGGGTGATATTGAAAACTAAGTATGAACAGAATGTCACATCTCTTCTCAGTTCTTCCTGGATTACCTTGCACACCTGCAGGGTACACACATGGTACTGCCTAGACTCCTGTCGTGGGCCTTCCTCCGCACATGGCCCTCTCCACACGGCTCATGGGACATGGCCCTCTCCACACAGCTCATGGGACGTGCTCACCTGAAGCCAACACGGCCACCTTCTGGGTATCACTCTCTGCATACCAAGGACTTGGAATTTCTTTCCCCAGATGGTCTCCAGCCTGTTCCCAGGGCCCATGCAGGGCTCCTCCCTGGGTCCTCCTCCTGCGGGAGATGCCAGTGTGCTCACCCAGAGGCCCAAGAGCTGGTCAAGGCCAGAGGTCAGCTGTCGGGGGGGGGGGGGTGGTGGTACTGGTTGCGGTTACACACGTAGGCTGGGGTGGCACAGGACAGGGTGTACTTGTGCAAGGCCTTTTGTGCTAAGGGGCAGAGCTAGGGTCTGAGGAGAAGGAGGGTGGGCTGTAGATCCGAAGCCCAAGGCCTGGGGATGTTAGAGCTGGCACGCTGTGTGCACGCTATTTTGGAGGTTGCCGGACTATAGAAATGAATTCATTGTACGTCAGCTAGCACTGTCATCATCCAATGAAAACCAGCTAACATTTTCAAATACACAGTGCTGGTGAGAATGCTGCGAATTTGATGCTTTCAGTGTTGGTAGGAGTACAAACTGAAACAGCCTTTCTTGGGAAGCAATTTGTGAAAATATACATTAAAAATCTTCAAACCGGACTAACACTTAGACCCAATAATGCCACTTCTAAGAACTTGTCCTAAGGAAATAATCCTGACGTGAGGAAAGACTTATGAACAGGGATCTTCACTGTAACAGTGACAACTTGGAGGCAAATCAAACGAACAGCAGTGGGAAGTTGGTTAATATGGTGCATCCATATGAGGGGATACTGTGAAGGTACCAATAAATGAAGGTGGAGAATACTATTCAATGGCATGAGAGATGGTTAAAGGAGAGAGTCTAATTACAGAGTACAACCTATATTATGATTCAAAGTCTAAAAATATATACAGAGAAAAAAGATAAGGATATATACCAATTACCAATTCCAATTATGTTTGATTATTGAGCTCACAGGGATTTTATTTTTTATTTCTGCTTTTTTGTATTTCCTACAGAGCTCACATAATTTTGTTATAATTGGAAACAAATTATTTATAAAACATCATATTCACACTGGTGAGAATATTATAATGGTGAGAAACGGCATGGACCTCAAGTAAAAGGCTAGCAGTTGGGGATGAAGATGGAAAGTCTAATCTGAGAGATGCCTAAAAGCTAGTGTTATGGAATGAATTGTGTCCCCCCTCAATTCATTTGTTGAAGAGCTAACCCCTAGTACCTCAGAATGTGACCGCCTTTGGAGATTGGGCCTTTAAAGAGGGAATTAAGATGAAGTGAGGTCATACAGTGGGGCCCCATGCAACATGACTAGTGTCTTTCTAAGAGGGTAAGAAGAGGACATTAGGACACACAACACACAGACTCAGGGCAACTATATGAGGACACAGAGAGAAGACAGCCACCTACAAGACGAGGAGAGACCCCAGAAGAAACCAAACACGATGACACCTTGACCTTGGACTTTTAGCCTGCAGAACTGGGAGAAAATAAATTTGTGTTGTTTCAGCCACCCAATATATGGTGTTTTGTAATGGCGGCCCCAGCAAACTAACACAACTAGTATTGTCAGGGTTTTGACGTGGGGAGAGAAAACGCTAAGGTGACTCCCAGGTGATGCCTTTCACAAGGTAGAAAAGATGAATGACTGAGCTCCAGGTGGTTTGAGACTCAGGTGCCAGGGGAACTCTGGGGGAAGATGTCCAG